>NC_088892.1:16293142-16599271 GCF_037157495.1 Lathamus discolor
CTGACAATTATTCCAGAATGTTTCTATCAGCATATAATTGCATCCATCCTATACACTGACAAATAGGCTCAAGCTGCTGAGGCCACTGTTCTAGCAGTAATTTAAGTACTGTTACAGAGAAGAAAAACAGAATCCATCACGCAGACAAGACAGCAAGATAATGTCCAACAGCGTGCTGTAAACCAGAATTTCTGAATAGTAGCACAGATGTAAGACCAGAACTTGTCCACCAACAAAGAATAAAGCAGGTAAGACTTGGCACTGATATTTAAATGAACGATATACAAATATATCACTCAGACAACAAAGTGGCCTCACCAGGCAGTACTGCTTCTTTTAAATAGAGCTAATGTTTATTTCAGACCTACAGGTTACTACATTAAAAACCCACATAGAGCAGATGGAAAGGCTGCCTGCCAGCAAAAGAAAAGATTAAAAAACCCCTCAGCCTTTTACAAACCAGTTGAACTGTTGGAAACAACTGAAAATTAAAACCGCCCACTCTCTGCACATGTATCCTTAATGGTCCCCAAAAGTATCCATCAACAACTGCTCTTCTAGAACTCCAGTCCCTAGCATACCTCAGGAATCATGCTGAAGACTACATTACCATTGCCCACAGTTCAAGTAAAGGGTTGAAGTGGATGTTGTTTTATCCTGGTGTCAATACAGGGTTTTTGGTTTAATTATTTTCTAGGGCTGAAGTAGTAGAGAAATATGGCTGCTGTTTAAGATGCTGGAGTGTAAAACTGCAGTCTGTATACGGTTCAGTGTAATAAGGCTTCATTTTATCTTGTATGCTGTTCAATATGTCATAGGTGGGACCTTGTGGTCTACAAAATGATGCCAAGAGGATAAGACATGATTTCACATCAGTTGCCCTGTTTGGGTAAGTCTGTGACATAACAAAGGTGAAAGGATTACATAACTTTATTTAATAATAAATAAACTGGACACATGGCCTAATTTCACTTCTTTTTGAAAAATCCAGTTCATTATTAAAATGTCAGATGCACTCTCAGCATTGGTTAGTGACACTAACTGAAAATACATATCCTCCTGTAATTTCAGGAAGACTAAACCACAGATTTTCTCAGCCTACCAAAATGAACAGTGATCCTTTGGGACAAACATGGCACTGAGTCTCCTCTGTCAGTTTTAAAAAGGGATAGCTACGCATGAGTTAAATTATCTCTTCCTCATTTTGTAGTACTTCTTACCATAGGCAGCCACCACAACAGCCAGCAATGAAAAGTTATATTTGGAATGCAACCATAGAACCATAGGATTTTTTAGGCTGCGGCTGGAAAACAGCTTTAAGATCATCAAGCCCAGCCATTAGCCCAGCACTGCCAAGTCCACCACAACATAAGCCAACACTTTTTAGTGCAAAAGGTATTAAAAAAAACTCCTCACTAGGAGTTTAGTGGTAGCGTACCTTATGAAAGTAAAGTATTCTAACGTTTCAAAGTGTCACAGTAGCAGCATTTCCAACTTATTATTTAATTTTTGCCTTTTTTTGAGCTGGGGAATTTCACATCCAATGAAAATGTAAAGCAAATAAAACCAACAGGAAATTGTTAACAGGATGATTCCTATTGAATGATATCTATTAGCATCAGGATTTCATTTCTGGAAGACAGTTATTAGAAAAGCGAAGCTTACCTACAGAAGCACTGTGGGATCTCTCCTTGACCATATAGTGGAAACAAAAATGGTGTATTGCCATAGCGGCCAAGGCACTGAAGAAACTTTTTTGTTGCCTGAAGACCTTCAAGAGTGCTGCAATCAGTTTCTGAAACCATTGCAATTGAGTGAAGAATGAAGTGCTGCAAGCTTGGTGTTAACTTCCGTGTTCTTAAGAACTGAGCAAATGTACTGTTCTCGTAGCCTGAGGAAAGAGTAAATTTAGGTAAAGGGTACAATATAACATTTGTTTTTTCTCATATGCTTCAACCTAAACAAGTACATTGTATTTAAATTAACAAAAGCGAATGAGTTTTTCAACAAACGTCTTGCTGAAAATGGATAATCCAAGTCAATGGAAGTTAAAAAAACACCTGCTCCCAGAAAGTGACTTTTCTCAGAAGACAGAAATATCACTCCATTAAAATATTTCAAACCAATGCAAAACCATTGTACAGGTGTCCAACAGTCTAGAAAGCAAGCTCTAGATACGGCTTCATTCATTATATTAGACTTGATCTAAACCCACTTCTCAATTGTGTGGGAAAAGTGAGCAACTGCGGACAAAAATTCATTCAAGTGCCTTGGGATGCTCTTTCCTGTAAATTACCCCAAATATTCAACCTGAATGGCACCCATTCAAGAACAGTATCCATACTGATATGGTTAGAGTGTCTGTCTAGGTGCAGAGAAGCCATTCACATGGTGTCTTAACCCACAGATGAGAAGGCACAGTACTTATATTTCAAACTGATAACTTGCAACAAACAAGTCTGGATGACACACAAAGATGACAGGGATAAGGAACCATATCTCCCTTAAAATGAATACTATTGCTGACACATTTTGAAATTCCAAGAAACACTAGTCTTTCAGGAGATGCTTAATGCAAGTGTTGCATGTCACAACATGCAACATGATACATCTCTGAAAAACATTCATTATGCTAACAAGTAAATTATACCCTCCCCTCCCAGGAAAAGACTGCATTCAAGCAACAGCATACTTTCACATCACTCAGAAATCTGCTCATAAGCTTATTTCACTCATGGATAAACTGATAGGTAACACTTCCATCGATGCTGAGGCTGGTATTATTAGCTATATATTCGTTTAAGATTCAACCACTGTTTTATTACAAATGTATCTCATGAGCCTTTCTGCAGCAAGTCATAAAATGAGAGGGTTTTTTTGTTCTAGCATTCTAAAAAAAAACTCTGAAGTTTTTCCTCACTTCAGACTCGTTACATAACTCCAAATTTTACAGAAAAAAAAGCTTTAAAAAGAAGAATTCTTCACTATCATGAACTCTCCCTATTAAAAGTCTGCCTTCCCACGAATGGAATGATCTCACCAAGAGCAATTTGAAATTTCTGAAGTCTTTACATTAGACTAGTCTGACTCAAAATATTCCCAATTACCTCCCAGGCTATTTCAAAAAGTAGGAACAAAATCTGTTTAGCTGCCTCTGGAAATAAAATAAATGTAATGTCATTTTGGTACATGAATCAATGGATTCATTTAAAATTGATGTGGCGTCTCCTTTCTTTACTTAATAAATTTTCTAAATACCGCCTATATTCTTACTCTGAGCACCTCCATTTCTTCCAGCAGCAGCAAATCTGATATTACCTGTAATCTATAAACCACTTCAGTCTAACAAGCTTTCCCCCCTTCATGATTTTCTCCAGTTCATCACAGACTCTCTTTCTCCCAATCTTAGCCAATCATTCTCTAGATCGAAAAATTCTCTCTTGCATATGTTTAAAATAATTTTCTCTAATGTTTGCACCTAATCTAAGGGACTTGTTCAAGTAACCAAACCAGTACCTTAAAAACTGCTTCTTTTTAACACCAGATTCTTTCAAAAATACTGCCCAGCCGAGCTACTGGCAAACTACAAAAGCACTGATATGCTTCAGACTGAAACTCATGTCAGTAAGTTTAACTATTCCTCTTTCCTCATTATTTGCTTTTGACAGATTTTTCTTTTCTTTTATGCCTTCGTTTACTTTTAGTCCATCCAAGAACTTAGGACATCACTTCATTCTTTGTACCCTGAGGTGCATAAACCCAAAGCACCTTCCTTCTGTTAGCCATTTTTCCTCTTTGACCTAATGCTCATTATTCCCTGCACATTATGGCTCAAATATATTCAGATTTTTTCTCTTCTAAATGAGCCAAGAGTTGATAAAGGCACTTTGAACTTGTCCTCTACAACTGAAAGGCATTAAATTACATTTACTTTCAAAGTTCAAAAATCCATTTTCTCAATTTCTGATTTGGCGGCAACATTCTGTGATTTACGTATTACTCCCCCCCCCCACCAAAACCACAACAGAAAACTCAGCTACAACACACCATCTCAAAAAATCCCTGTGATAAGGGAGAAAACACCTAAAAATGATAAAAAACATTTTGCAACCTTCCTGTAATACATAATTTCACTGTTAAAGACAAATGTAAATAATAAATGATGTAGGAAGTAGAAGAAAAATGCTTAAGTAGAAGAATTTAAACACTGCAGTGAAAAGGTCATGAAAAGGCCAAAGCATACTTTAAAAATGAATCCATAAAAATAAATTGCGTGAAAACACAGGAGACCTATAGGAATTGTGCACAACTGAACGAACTCATAAGGAGAGAGTGTATACTGTTCAACGAAACACCACCTTGGTATTCTTCAGGGTGTTGTTCATAGTCCAAACAAAATGTCAGAAATTTCATTAGCATTCTCTTTTCCACCATAGTGAGCTGTCTGCTGTTGAAGACATCTGCTCTAGAGCAAGGTACCTGGAAAAGAGTTTTTAATAATTTCAGATACTTCCCATACCCTGGATGTGGAAAGCATCAAGCAACTCTATAGTCTGGCTACCTAATGAATATTTCTATGATAGCTATTTTCTAATATATTCCTTTCCATTATTCTCTATTATAAGTTACCAACTTTCCACAATCAAAATTGTAAACAATATTTTTCTGCCTCTTTCCCTTTTTTATTTTGCTTCAATTTCATTTGCATCTCTGACTGTAGAAGTTGATCAAGAGTTTCTACTAACTAACTGTGCCAAAATCCCGTTACCATTATCACACCAATGATTTGTTAGTACCAGAGAGAAAAATCAAATCTATGCTACAAATTTTAAAACCTAAAACCTGTGAATCTTTAAGAGTTAACTGCCAAGTCGATCATAGTCTGAATATCTGACATGATGTAAAGATTTACGTCAATAATTTACTGGATTGCACATTCTTATTTTAGCTATTAAAAAGAAAATAATTAATATAAAAACACTTATAAACACTTTTTCATTCCAGAAGTGAAATTAAACTCACAATCTTAAGGACACATACTAGCTTACTGTTACAAAACTCTCAAGACACTGATTTATTGATTTAAAAAAAATATAAAATTAAATGCATGCAGCGCATTATTTTATGATACCTGTTCTACTTTTCCTTCTCGAAATGCAAGAATTCGTGTTGCATTTTTGAACTCTGCATATCTGCTAACGTTCGACTTGATCAGGAGGTCAATTAACAGACCTCGGGAGTACAGCAACTGCACAGGGAAGAAAAAAAGCGGTGAGTAAAGAGAACATGCATACACTAAAAGAAAACAGCGATACCAACAGCATTCACTTGTAAGGCGCTTTCTGCAAGTATTTGCAAGTACATGTAGTAAAGTAAAATCTGACTAAAAGTATCAACAGGTCAATATGTGTAACATAGTATTAAATGAACTAAAGTAACCACAGAAATGGAGAGACAAAGCAGTCCATAGCAGAGAAAGGGAGAAGGTGTCAGCCTATTGTTTTCAGTTCTATTAGTCTGGGCGTCACGGCTTTAGACAATATTTTGCATTGTCATCTTGATTAACTTCTTTGTATTGTATGCTATATATTCTTGAACACAGTATTTTACAACCTTCACTTCCCAATAAAGTGACAGTCTATGTAAATCATCATTACTTGTTTCTTAAATTACCTGAAATGATGTCACATTTTCTAAATTTAAATTCCTTAACCCCTCAGTTAAGATTTAGTCATATTCTGCTATATTAATTTATCATCTGTCTACCTTTACTCTTTCTAGAGGCTACAAATATATTATGAAATCCTGAAGGGGCAGAAATGTAACTATTAACTGACAACATATGTCTGAACTGAAAAGCATTGGAGATCAGTTTAAAAATGCCTCAAGGCTTTTGGCCCTGAGTGTCGGAATCTGCTTAATCACACAGAAGTTTTCAAGATAAAGGTTTACTGGAATACTGAATGGACACCACAATAAAGTTTGTGCACAGCGCCAGGGAGACAGTAATGTAAACTACTACTGGAGACTACTCTTCAGATAGAATTCTTGGAATTCACTGCAGTTAATACCGTGTAACACAATGGTGCAAAAAAAGCATTAAAAGGATACAAAATAGTATTATCTGCATAACCATTATACAATGACTATTTCTTTTATGCCGTCATTCCAATCACGCATGAAAGAGGTATTTGGAACATAGAGCCAAAATTCAAAATCATGCATTCTGTAGTGTCTCCACAAAGAATTGAATACATTATTGAAGGAAGGTTTTCTTCCAGTTTCTGGAGGCTTGAAAGGCTTTTCCAGGCAGAATATGAAAAATTAAGCATTCAACCCTGAACAAACTTCCCTGTACTGCAGAATACACACTTTAAGCACAGAAATTAAGAAAAATTTCCATTTAACTTGAATTTCCAGGGCCATATCCTTTTACATATAAAAGGCAGATTTTAAAGTTTAAACAATGTGACAACTATGTCAGACTAATAGCTTTTCCTCTAAGTAAAACACACCCTAGCAGGAATTCAACATAATAATAATTTTAGTCAGTTTGTTATGGATTATATCTAATTATTATTTTTTCTCCCTTACCAATACAATTTATTACAACCCAGGGCTTTAGTTTGAGTATAGAGATAATGAGAATTTCACAGGGAAATCTAAAAGCCAGGAAGCTCTCCAACAGGAAAACTATTTTTCATTTTAAAAACATTAAAGATCTGTAGGAAGATGGATTTTCCTTGTTTAAAAAGACAAGTTTTTTAACTGTACTGTTTAGAAAGAGCAATTTTGCAGGTATTACTCGAGTGCTAAATTTCAGGAAATTTACTTTTATGGATGTATTTCTAAGCTATGTTTTATGGTCTCTGGTTATAAACAAACACTTAAGAGCACATGTGAAATAGCTTGTGTTTGTTTTAAGGGTACTAACTCTTGCTTACTTCTCACAACCGTCTTTTTTGCCTCAAGGGTACTGGTGTGAGCTCTCCTCAATATTCATTTTTTTTTAATTCCGGCCTTCAAAGCAAAGTAAATGTACTTGTATAAAAAGCATCATTCAATTCCTACCTTGGAAACTAAATCAATATTAAACCTTCTGCCCTCTCTAACAATTTGGGCATATGTGATTTTCTTTGGTCCTTGGTCTGAACTTTCTGAGGGTGCAGATCCAGTTTCGGGAGCAGACTCTTCTAAAGCCGTACTATGAGAACTTTCATTCTCAGAGGTTATTTCTGGATCATTCCCTTCTACTGTGCTTGCTGGCTCTGTGCCTGTTGCCTTTTCTGGTTCCTGGCTCTCCACCTCTGCTAAAGTGTTCTCCACCGGTGTGCTCTCCTTTTCTGATTCTTGAGCAACCCTGTCAACATCAGAGGCTCCAAAGGCAGGCAGCTTCAGCAATGCACCGGCTTCTTCAACATTTTCAGCTGCATCCTGACTGATTAAAAACACAGGGAGAAGAACAGGGTGGGGAAAAAAAAAAAAAAGTCTTTTAAAGAGCCTTAAAAACTTGTTTAAAGTTTTGAGTCATTGCCAGAATGGAAACCTCAAGCATTACTATGAAAAGCATTAGAATTTCTTTATCCTGGACAAATCACATGTACCACCCACTAAAGAATGTCGGGTCTTTGACTGCAAAGGTATAATTCAAGAGGAGTATTTTACTGAGAAAAAAAATAGAAAAATAATTGGAGTTCTTATTTTACATGGGCTCAAAAGATGGAATTAGCTTAAAATCAAAATCAAAACTCTCATGGTGAAACACAATACATAACGTAGCTACATAAACAAAAGAAATACAGTATTTAAAAAAGGAAACAGTAAAGCAATTTGATTAGTTTTTTCCAATGGATTAAAAATACCCTTTGAAATTTAAATGTGGAAATGCATTAAAGTCATTAAGCTCAAACATTTTAAAACTAAACTTACTGAAGAAAACAGAAGTGCTTTATATGACTGGGACTACTTTGCATCTATTACCATTGCAAGTCCATAAAAGCAGCAGGCAATTTTGCCCTGAAGTTTAAGTAAAACTTTTAGATTACTTTTTGACTCTGCCCTTGCATTCTAATTAGTTGTTCACAAAACAGCCATACAGAATAGTTTCCTCATGTAGCAATAAGGAAACTCATTTTTATTTATATGTTATTCTTATGCCACTGTTACAAATTTGTGTATAGCAGATGAAGGCACCCAGTCAAAATGAGAGACACTACCACACAAAATTTACTCTGTATAGTCCATTGTCTTTTCACAACTTAATTCTTTAAAATTCCTCTTATGAAGCAGACCTCCAATTGTAATCTCATCTACTCTTTTTATCTTGAACTTCAGTGACATCTACCTTAGAAACTAGTACTTTTGAACTTGGAATTTCAGTTTATGCTACCAGCTGAGATGAATCAAATCAGTGTCATTGTAAGTGAAAGGAGCTCAGCAATAATTTCCCTCTATCTTTTTATCTTTATACCACAAGCCATTAATGCACTAAATAAACAACTTAATCTTGGCTGAAAACTAATGAACTATGATTTTAAAGGTGACCTGCAAACATACAGTACAAAATTTCAGTAACTACCTGGATGGTTAAAATTCACTGAAAAGTAAAGAATTATTCAGTATACATATAAAAACACTCCCTCGTATCTGTAGCCTTAAATGTGGAAGCAGGGAGCAGGAGCTCTGTTAAAAGATGGGAAAAACCCCTCTATCCTTTCAAAGTTACTCCTCACTTATGCTCTCATGCAGCTCACATGGGCTCATGAAAGTAAGAGTTTGGACTAGCGCACAGCCACCAAGAAGCACTTATTCATGAATGGGTTACACATTGCCCTGGGAAATGCAGGAACTGCTATAGGGAAAGCACTAATGAAAGAAGTCTTTCTGTGCGTTAATTATGTCTTTCAGCTTCATATTGCAAGCATTAAATACCTATAAAATATCAAAGACAGATAAGTACTTTCTCAAATGATTTTAAAAAAAAAAGGAAACTCTACTGAAAACACAAATGAAATTCAATTACATTTTGGAGTTCTTTCTGGATTTCGAGGGTTTTTTTTTAGGAGTTCAGAACACGGTATTTGTGAAAACTGTAAAAGCTGTTGCCATGAATGCGATAACTAAGAATGAAGCTGTTATTTAACCCATGCTAAAGCTTTCTAAAACACAAAAAGTCAGAGGCACATTTTCTTTCTCTCTTCTCCCAAGCTGAATGTACAGTTTAAACATACTTGATTATTACTTTTAAAATCAAAATAAAATCTGGGTTCACAACACATTTTATTTTTCCTCTATCACTCTGAAAAGCAGTGTAACAAAAACGTTACATTTACATATTTTTAATTTCTATTCAATTCCCACTAATGAATACGTAAATCTGCATGATTTGCAGCTCTACACATTTTATAATGAAAGCCAAAAACTGTATATAATCTAAATTCATGACATCCTTCCTATAGGAACAAATATCCCTGAATAATGTAAGAACTGTCTATAAAAATGACTCAAATTGAACTTCTGTACAGACAATTCTTCTCCTAATTCCGAAAAAAATAATACATCTGCAGACAAATTGTTGTGTAAATTTAGAATATTATCTTCCACCATTCATCAATTAATGGTACTAACAAAGGAATATCTTAAAATGAATGTGTCTTATTAATGCCTTGTAACAGCAACCCCTTCAGATAGGTCAAATGAAAAATTGCCAACCAGCTGGTTAATTTATTCAGCACAGGTGTTCACTATTTATTTTTCAGCCATTTGCCTTTTTTCAATACAGCTTGTTGTAGACACAGTATTCTTTTCCTTTGATGGATGCACTTTGTTCTAAGGCCATTCATTTCAGATTTGCACTGTGTATATTATACTGCTACCCAGCTGTTTATTCTTTCAAAATAAATGTTTAATGGTTACTTCATAGGAGTTATAAAAATTAAGCAAAACCAACAGAATCTAGCCAGAACGTGTAAATTGTCAGAACCACAATAACTGACTCTCCGAAAGTTTGAAGTTATTTTGGAAAACTTTTTCTTTGCTGGATTTATTTCTATTACCATTCTTCTTGTGGGGTTTTGTGCTTATATGGGTTTTTTTAAAATAATCAAGAAAGACAGCATCATACCACCCGGCTGAGTTAAACGCTTTAAAGTACAACCTTCTATTTTGTCCTGACTCAAGTATAATGCTTACTTCTACAAAGCGTGAAATCTTACTGCTAGGGGACTCTTTGAGCCAGCCATTAGTTAGTATCACATCTTCTTAGGAAAATCATATGCAAAGTTAAGAGACTATGAAACATTTAACCTGATTTAATACTGGTTCTGAACAATATTAATTATGGCACCATCATCACAAATACAACATTCAAACAATGCTGCTTTAAAATAACCGTAACATTTTATCTGCAATACAATCGAGCAGCCAGTACTGTGGAATACAGAACTTCAGAATATTCTGAGTCTGTGACCTTCAGATTGTATTATAATTCACACCACTTTTTTTTTTCCTCTACCTATGATGTTTATACAAAGAAATACGTGTTTCTATATGAATATCTGTCAACGTTTTATTTAGCTACCTAAGGTATTATGGAAGGGATTCAACTTGAATAACTGTCCCAAAGAACCTTTCAGGAATTCAGAACAGTGTTCAGTTCAGTGCAAAAATCCAAGAGATAAAAATGATAAACATAAATAAATAGCTCCATTTTCAATTGAGGTCCATACAATTACCATTCCTCATTACCATGCTTGCACACTATTCAGCATTACTGCTGCACAAGGTTACATTTAGGTGTTCTTTGATTTTCAATACGACATTGCGAAAAGCTTACCTTCTGCAAGGCATGTACCTACCTATATACAACAAAGTAACATACTTCTGTTTAAGAACCCAAAACAAAACATGAAATTTGCATTCTTAACTTCTGCTAATGCAGCCATACCTCTACAAATACCTAACGGAAAGATATTTACCACCTAAGATGTGACTACTCTTCATGTGCTTATGCAACAATTAATCACAGAAGTATGTATTTCAAACTAAGAAGGTATTTTTTTGCATGTATGTAAAGTAAGAGCTGAGTTACCTTACTTCAAAAACAGAAAAAAGGTGACAGCCCAAAAAGGCTATTATTACACTGCCAGGAGCCTTCAACCATGCAGTTCCTTCTAAAGCATCATGCGCAAGCACTGTTTAATGAGTAAGGTAAATTCACTAAATATAAAAATAGAAAAGGGCAAATACTGCTTTATCATTTTAGCACAATTAAATATTCTACAGTTACAATACTACAGTCTATTTATGTTCCTGTTCTTGCGTACTTAGCCCATTTTACATGTACTTACACTGTTGGTTTTTTTTTTTTAGTATGAGAACAAGTCTTAAGCCTAATTAAGAATGGAGAAATTAACAACCTTCTGCTAATAATACCTACAAACACAACACTTCTGTTTTCTACTCAGAAGTAAATTACCAGTTCACAAAGTTGGCCAACAGATTACATGGCATCCAGACAAGGTAATTTAGTAAGTATCAGTTAACTTCACTGAAGTGATTTCAACAAAAGCACAAGGACATTAGGAACATTTTACAGGTCATGGTTACTTTCTGAGACAACATGCAATATGGTAGCGCGGTGAAATGCTTGAAGCCAAAAGTACAATATAGCTATTTAGCTCCAGGCATATAAAATTATTTGTGTATTTCTACATTTATACTTACTCGCCAAAACAGAAATCTTCTACATGTTGAATAGTTTCATCCTTCTTGCTAAGAGAAATAACTTCTTCATTCTCAAGGATCAGTTTTCTCCAATCTTCACACTCATCACTGATACCTGTCTTTTGCTTACAAAGAACAAAGAAAATTACAATTTGTACTGTACCAGCTACTCTTGAAATACAAATCTCTGGAGTCCAAATAATTCATACCATTATATATATATATATATATATATATAATCATTTTAACTGTCTTAATGTTTTTTTCCATTGATATTTTGAGTTCTAACAGTTAGAGCTGGTTACTTTATTATAGTACGCCAACATTTGCACATTGCTAGTTTTAGTAATCTGAGAATGCAGGGCTAAATGAAATACAAGTTTCAGTACAGTTGAATGTAATTTTGAATACAATCTACTAAAAACCAGTTTTGCCACAGCCAGGTTCGTTCCAAACTTTGTGACAAAACTCTCTGAATGGAGAGCGCATGAGAAAATATACAGTGATTTGGGTATCATATTAATCTGCCCGCACAGGCATCTCTACATCATGTAACAGCACCCTGAGAATATTAAGTTCTGACATTGAGCAACTCCACTGATCATACCAGAAGGCAGCAGCACTATGTAATAAACAGGCATGAGACTGAACTGAAGAAGTTCCATCTTCTGCGGACCAACAGGCTCGTAACACTTCAGCAAATAATATGAACATCCATTTGCTAATATAGTTCAAGTGCTCAATCTCTTAAATAAATACCCTCTTCAGAAGATTTCTAGAGTACTGGCATGAATCAGATAAACTTCGGTCATTGAAAAATAGACTATCAACATTCATCTTTTTGTCCTGGTTACAGGACATTTCAGTGGAAGGATACAGTAACTACTCTTCTCGCAATTAAGAAGCATCAGCTGAAAGCACAGAAGACAAGACAAAAGGGACTGAAATATCAGAGTGGAAAATAATCAAACAGGAGAAGACCAGAAGGTGCTGGGAAAGGAATCAAAACAATAGTGTAGCTGGTTCTACATAAATTCAAGAACCTAAAAAGTATGACTGAACACTAGAATGTTTGGCCTCACATAGTAAGATTAATAAATCAGGCATATCAAGAGTCCTAGAATGCCAGACCAGGTGGTTAAGTCTTAACTAGTAAAGTTGGAATGGAGAAACCTCTTTGATCTGTCAAATTACCAAAGAGAAAAAGCACTGTGGCAATTTGTCTTGTAATAAATTACACAAACAAACTTCAACCTTAAGGAATGTTAAAAGAAGTAATTTGAGAATTTTTTACCTGATTTTCTTTAATCCAGGACAATAATCCTGAAAAACTAAAGCTGGCCCAGTTTCCACCATAGTAATTTTTCCTGTAAATAAAAAACCAACAAACCAACAGTGAGACTGGATGGGCAGATAAAACATAGCCTTTTCAGGTTTCAAAAAAAACAATCAAGTCTGAGATATTCAAAATATTTTCCATGACAGATGTTAGAGATGCAGAATACAAAAATTGGGATAATATTTCAGAACTCTCAACGAGATGCAAAATTCCCATTTTCACTCATTTGTATGCATCTCTGACCAAACAGACTACAGTCTAAAATCAAAGCATTTGGAGGGTAAAATGAATAATGCTAAAAAAGCACATGGGATGCAATAAGAGGAAAATACAGATGATACTGCTTCTTGGCCAAGACTGACTGTACGCCTCTAACTCCAATATGTGCATCACTACAGATACCTTTACTTAGTGCGCAGCCCAGTCAACAAGCCTGCAAGTTTCAACGGAGTTCTCAGAAAACCCACTTCAGGTTTTTGGCATCAGGTTCTGGCAGGACCTCACAGCTTTGTCACATGAGCACAGTTATGCTGCTTCTGACTGAAGCCAATGTAGAAGTTAATGTAATTACGTTACATGCCACTTTTGAACTAACAGTGCTTCATGAGGGTGATATGCAGAGGAGGGTTAAGTGAGCTGAAACTGGGTCCAGGCAGTAGAAACCACATCTCTCAGCCATTATGCTAAAGGGAAGTTCACTCTATTATTTATCTGTTGCTTACAGAACAGATTATGCTTATTATAGACTGTTACAATGCTCTTGCAAAATTCTCACTGAACTGCATATACTGTAGGTGGAGCCAAAGGAACTGATTTGTACAAAATGATCATACCTCCCCGAGTACTTTTCAGTTTATATTTACCACTTTATTGCTTGAAAAATATTAGTTTCCTTCTTTTAAATTACAGAAAATTGTTCTTCTGTTCAAAGACACTGTTCTCCCTTTAAAAAAATTTTATATCCCTATTTCTCTCAACATCAGTTGGATTAGTTTCTTTCATCATGCATATCACAGCTTCAATATTTAACAGCTCTGATAGGAAAAAATAATAGAGCAATAAAATGAAATAAAAAATAAAACCACCAGTTCTCACAAAATAAATAAAACAAATCACTTGAGGATCTAGCCCTGTTTTCTGGTACTGCATGTTGGCACCTCAGAAGCGTGAAAGATAATGAAAATACTCTCTTAGATAGATATCTAATGTTAGTGCATACACTAAAATACCCCAAACCCACCAACATTTAGGGAGGAACATGGGTTTTGCACTTTACAGGTTAATGCAGAGACTGTTAAATAACTTCAAATCTTATCATAGCCTCCTCCTCTTTTAAACTGTAGAGGTGAGTGTGCTAACAGTGAAAAATTATATTCAGGTTAGATTCTACTGTTTGAGATGGGATGGTTTTGACAAGGGTTATCTGCACTGACAAAGGCTTCATCAAGAGTGTCAGCCCCTTTGCAGAACCAGAGGGTGATGCTCCATGCCATGTTGCTTACTTAGCATATGAAGGACAGATGTCTGCTAAACAATGCCTAATCACTCCTGACTAGAAACTGACCTCAAAAAGTCTTTCAGCTACTATAAGGCAACAGTGAGGAACATAAATAGGACATCTGCAAAGACAACAAAATCCAGTGTTCGCTTAATAAGGACAGCTTCTACAACAGAATGAGGTGTTTAAGGCCATCAACTGGGAAGACTGGTTCCATACTTTATGAGAATGCTCACAGTCTGCCCTGCAACTTGGTCACTTTAAGCAGAAGAGCTCTATCTGCAGATCCATTACCAACCAAAAACTCCAATCACCTTCAGAGTTCATACTTACCTCACTATTCCGAATGATATGGGTGAGGTTTTGTAAGAATTACACTTTGGTATCACACAGAATACAAAGCAATGAGGATGAAACATACTCAACAACTGACTGCCAAATGTCAATCTGTAAAACAGTAACTGATAGTTGCACACAACGATAATCAGCTTTGTTTTAGCTGCCACTGGTGCAGGCTAATTTCTGCTGCTTCTTCAGATATGACTGACTAAAAAGTTCAACATCCATATATTATCTGCCACTTCTGGGATTTTCAAAAAACACAAGCCATGAAGATTTATTTTTAAGGGAATCTGCCGCTTTAGTTGCAAGTTTCCTTGAATATGGAATACAATCTGGCTGTCAGAGAAAGCAAGGCCATTGATCACAGAAATTGCAGAAAACACCTGCCTAAAATTAGGACTGGGTTTCTTGACTCTATACCAGTATAAATTCATGCATATTTAGAGTACTCCAAATTAAAACTTTCGGTAAGAGAAATGAATGTCACGTTCACAGAGTTACAAAAGTTGATTCGTGAGCTGTCAGACACGTCTGATGTAAACATCCCTCTGTTCATCAGGTGGATTTTCCTTTGAAAGTGCTTTTCTTTTTAACCACCGTTGAGGTGAATCAATCTTTTCAACAAAGCGCTGCTCCATCCATTCTGAGCAGACAGTATGGCCTTTCTCAAATCTAAAATGAATCACAGCTGTCCTTCCTCTCTGGCATGTGAGCACCTCTCCCAGGCTATGCCATACCACCTCAAATATTAATTTTCTCTTGAAGCATGAAATTCCAGATTTTTTTCCCCCTGGAATTTTAATGACTTTACCCTGCGTTACATGATGAATCAAGATTGCTTAATTTTCTCATCTGAAAACACTGCAGAAGGAAGGTAGAGGAGACCTAATTACTGACATAATGAGCAAAGTTTTTTGGTAAATATCTTGAAGAGGAATTCTGAAAAGGGCTGACTCATGATTTTACAATTAGGAGCCCTTTGTAACCAAGTATTTTTGTTGTAATTGCCCTGAAGATGAACCGAGGAATTCCTTAAAGTAATGGTCAAGATCAAAGCCTAATTAAAGCTACAATACTGTCCCCAAAATTTCAAGGGCTAAGCTCCTCTTGTCTCTTGTTATATTAGCAAACTACAAAGACGGATATTTTCTCCCTTTTCTATGGTTGTAATTCAATTATCCTGCAAGTAAAGACATGAAACATTTTGAAGGTGTAACAGCAAAGGCAGAAATTAATTCGTCTACCAAGTCAGAGCACGGATGTTTTCTTGTCTCATATGTCGTTTCCTAGATTACATTTGCTCAAAACTTCTGCTGTATTACCTGGATTTTCACATTCATTAAAATACTGCTGCTTTTACCTCACACTTACCAAATCTCCACTATGTAGTACAAAGCAGTAGAACTGCTGAAGTAATTTTTGCAAAGTTTTGGAAATGTAGCTCAAGTATGGTTTTACCTCAGCTGATTTCTCTCTCCTCCTACATTAGTTTGTGACTTTTAACTTAGTTACTAACACCGTATTTCTTCAAATACCTTGAATGAATTAGCAAATCCCAGTCCAGAACACTGAAACTGCAAATTGTTTCCAAATGATTAATATTATTGGAATCCATACCAAGGGAATATCTAACATGTCCTTCTGAAGACAGATTGCAAATTAAGAAATTAAACACTTTTGAAAGCACGAGATACACAAGCAAAATATAAGTAAGAAGAGAAAAGCGGTTTCACAGCCTATGCTTGTTAAGACTGCCCTTCTCGGTGCCATTTCATAACAGCCATGGTGTAGCAGTCAAAGCTGGTGATGTCTGAAGAAAAGCTGCTGATGCCTCACGATTGCTCCCACGAGCTGCCTGTATGTGCCTGTCCTGCATTTGATCTTTCAGAAAGAAGTCTCAAACCATCAGAGTAGCTGTCTTTTGCAAAGGAAGTTACTGCCACATCGATTTTAAGGATCTGAACACAAAATGACTTATGTTTCAAACCAATAGTTTCATGTGCTACCTATTAAGCACACAGTCAAATGTATTAAAAATTGCCATTCTGGCACAGTAATTGTGTTCCAGAGCACGACAAGTGGACTACACTTCCCTGCCTTCCAAGAAGAAGGGTTTAACACAAACAGGTTTTGAGATCATTCAGCTCAACGTAAGGGTGATGGTGGCAGTCACTTATGTTACATTATATCCTGGGATACGAACACGACTAAAGCAAATTAACATGGACTGGTTGAGACCATGTTCTAGTCTCCAATATCTTTGCTATGAGCACATACACTAAAAAAAAAACGGAAATAAAACCAACTTCTCTCAGAAAAGGTCAAAAGATACTAGAATTAACATTTTTTGCCTAGATTTCCTTACTGAAGGTTAAGGAATTCCTTTATTTGGCAAGAAATTGACTTGCTTTGAGGAACAACCTTTTTGCTCTCTGGTTGATATAATTTCCACAGCTACCTCACTTTACAGAAGTCAAAGATTAAAATGACGGCTGTATGAAGACACAGGTTGTATTACATTATATATTTTACAAGTTCTGACAAAAGTGAGAGATTGTCTAGCAAGAAGTGGAACTATAAAACCAGGTACCTTAGAGGGGGAAAGTACAAGGAGGGTGTCCATCATGCTTCTGGACGCTCAGATAAAACAGAATTGTGGACACAAGGAACATTCAAGTACTCTACAGGCAAAGCAAGGTCAAAAATTAAGAAAGCTAACCAGTGTCAAAAAGCAAGACATGAGAAGTAGGCAGAGCAAACTGGGCACAGAAGAAGAGTTAAAATCCTGCATCTTGACACTCTTTGCCTTTGAATTAAACTTTATACTGAAAGATTATTAAGTCAATGAGGAAGGATGTAAACAGTAAAACTGTAGTCTACAAATGCTACCAAATGCTGAAAATCAAAATGTAGCTAAACATACCTCGCCTCCAATTGCCCTATCCTCAGTAACCAAACTAGTACATAACTATAAAGATATGTAATTATAAGAGGCAAATAAAGAACCAGAAGCAGAAAACATAGCAAACCATCAGGAGAAAGTCCTATGCATACGAACACTCGGAATGGGAAGTATATTCACTTCAAGTAATCAACTTTCAGTCTTGATCTACCTTTCTTCAGCAACTTCGAGTTTAACTTAAGTGCCAATCTTCACATTTTTAAATTGCAAATTACTTTCCTAAATCACTTAAAAAATATCCTTGAAATTTCACATGTCAACAGCTCATTAATATCTACAGTAAATGTAGCTCTGAAAAGAACCACAGATTTTACGTTTATTGAGACAGATAGCTGGCACAGAGAAATAGAGCTCCTTCAATTACTATTTGGCAGAAGCTAACTTTAGTTTAAAATCAGTCTACAGGAATTTATGGCAACACTGCAGTGAAGTGACTATTTTGAATAAGATTAGCTGCTGGTGATGGCGATGCTTGGACAGTGTTTATAAATCAACCTTAGAACTTAGTATTTTATAATAGGCCACTTCAAAACTATCTTCCATAATCACCTATGCAGTATATTATGATAAATGCAAACTTGGCTGGAGATTAGAAGTAATAAAATGATGCACACAAGGTAACAAGTGCAAGCAAACTATAAACAAAGACTTTATCCATATACTTTTTCTATACTGTGTGCTAACTTAACTCAGACCTTTGTAGAGAACAAAAGATGAATCAAAGTAGCACACCTAATACAAACAAGCATTTCTGTAACCCTGAATCTTATTTTCTTATATTCTGAAAAAAATTTAAACTCGTGATAATTCAAGGGAAAAACACATATTGTTAAAAACTGATATTCTGAATAGATGCTGATGAATTTTCAATTATATTGCTGCCTCAGTAAAATGAAACTTGAAAATTCATCTAGAAATGGGTAAATTAATCTGGACATATAGCAGATAAAATTAAGATGTTTAAATACAGATGAATCTCCAGCAAGCTTTCCAAGACTTAACTTCTCACTTAAAATTCAAATGGCATCAGGGTGGGGGCTTTCTGATGGTTCTGGTAGGCTTTTTTGCAAGAGTACTAACTTAAACATGAAAGGCAGATGGCTTTAATGCCTTAAATTCCCTATTTATTGAGAAGGGGTTGTGCAGTATAAACATTTCTCCTTTTTTTTTCCAAGCTATAGATGTTAGACCATGATTCAATGACCACATGCATCAATTAAAACAGCAACTATTAATATGAGTGAAGGACACCGTGGTTAAAAACACCTTCCCCTGACCTTAGCACGCACTACAGCTGGAAAATAACTTCACAGGAGAAAGGAATCTAAAGAAGAAGCCTTAATTTTCATCATAAAAACAAAAAGCATGTGTGAATGTAAATGAGCATATTTAAGTGAAAACAGTAATAAACAAAATCTGTATTCCGCAGTTCTAATTGCCTCCTCCTGTGAGATTTCTGAAAGGCTCTTCATTGTAGCTAAAAACAGGCATGGATAGAAGTGTTGTGGTTTAACCCCAGCCAACAGCTAAGCACCAGCCAGCCACTTACTCATTAGCCCATGTAGGCTGAGATAAAGATACGTTAATAGGTAAAGCAAAAGCTGCGCAAAACCAAACAAGGAATTCATTCACCACTTCCCATTGCAGGCAGATGTTGCCACCCCCAGGACAGCAGGGCTCCATCACACATTATGGTTACACAAATGTCATTACTCCAAATATCCACCCCTTCCTTCTACCCCAGCTTCCCATGCTGAGCATGACATCCTGTGATGTGGGATATGCCTGGGGTCAGTTGAGGTCAGCTGTGCCCCCTCCCAACTCCTTGGCATCCCCAACCTCCTCACTGGTGCGGTGTGAGGAGCAGAAATGGCCTTGAGTTTGTGTAAGCACTGCTCAGCAGTAATTAACATGATGTATGATCAACAGCTTCCAGCACAGATCCAAAACACAGCCCTACACCAGCTACTGTGAAGGAAATTAACTCTATTCAAGCCAAAATCAACACAAAAAGAAATCAAAGTTCCAGTGCCTATTATTACAGACTTTGATAAGCAATGAATGTGAAAACCTGAAACATTAGTGTTCATTTGACAAAATCTAAGTAGTCTACTGGTAACATAAGCATCAAGCTTTAAATCCAAATGTGACTGTTTTATTCATTCTGTATCTGTTTATTCTAAAATAAATGGTTTAATATTCTGGTTAGCAATCTAATAAAAATGAGATACTAATAAAACATTTTGTCATGAAATTATAATGGTTCTGGTAACAATTCTGACAAAACCAGAATGGGTTAATTACTATGAAGAATGCTAACAGAGGACACTAAACCTTTAACCGTTCCTGTCTGAATGGAAGAAGGAGCCATCAACAGCATCCTTGACCACATAATTTTTGTTCCAAATTACTGAGCCAGGATGCAAAAACTGCTGTTCTACTGATGGCTATAACACCCCAAAAATAAGGTAGAGACAGAAGCTAAGATTACTTGATGCCAGATGAGCGCAAAACACAACTCCCGAAGGGCACGCTGACATAGACACAAATACACTTCTAGACAGTTTAATTCCTAAAAAGGAAAACTGTTGGAGTAACTTACGAATCAACATGAAGAACTCTCTGGCCACTTCTAGCACATGCCGCTGCAATAATAGATTCAGGCAAACCTGAAAGGACACATGCAGTTTTTAGAACTCAGTATGCCAAGGTATATTAAAAAAATTAAGTAGAGTTAGAACTTGGTCAGAAACAGGCGATTTAAATACAACAAAGTTTATAATATGAGTCACTGAAATTTTTAATACTCTCATGCTATAAAAATAATGCACACTGTTTTATGTTAAATAATTGTATGGCGCATCTCACTTGCAAACAGGACTAGCTCTGAGTTAAAGCTTGTCACCAGTATCTTCTCCAGACACCTTGTTATCATAAACAGATTGAGGACTCGCCAGCACAACGATACCCAAATTGTAATGGGATGCTCTGTAACTGTATCCCTCCTGATACAGATAGGCATTATCTGAGGTAATTTTTATTTTTGGTCACTTCAAAGTGGTTGATGTAATGTGAGGACTGAGAAACAATCCATTAAAACTGTTTTAAAATAAAAAAAAAATTACAGCAAAGTGCTGCATACCCTGGTACGTTGTCCAAGGATGCATCAGAGAGCGCGAAGGCATCAACCTCTTAGGATGGCATTAAACAATTGCATATGGCAGACGGAAGAGTCCTGCACAGTGCCATCTCCTCCATATCATCTGTTGGCAAACATCTCTAGTGTGAACAGACCTCAGAACT
Source organism: Lathamus discolor (assembly GCF_037157495.1). Classification (NCBI taxonomy): domain Eukaryota; kingdom Metazoa; phylum Chordata; class Aves; order Psittaciformes; family Psittacidae; genus Lathamus; species Lathamus discolor. Next base: position 16,314,311 of record NC_088892.1, read on the forward strand.
CTACTGGGACTCGGCTTCCAAGTAATTGCTTTGCTCCAAACGAGTGCCCAGGAGCACACTCAATACTGTATGCAGACCAAGACCTGAGTGCAAACATTAAAACTAAATTGATAGTGCAGGTGTACCTTCACTTCACATTCAAGGGTAGTGTTAGGGACAGAACACATGCAAAATAGCTGTCCTTAACGTCTCCCTATCAATGTCTCCCACATCATGCAATTACTCTTTGTCAAATCAGTATGTTTTTACTACATTCAGAAGATCAATAGTACCAACAAACAAACAAACAAAAAAAAAAACCAAACAAAAACCGCAAAGAAACCCCCCAAAACAAGCAAACAATCCAAAACTCAAACACCAAAGGCCAGTGATATTTCTCTACCAGAAAAACCCACTTGGAATGGCACATGAACACAATTGGAAAGTCATTAAATGAGGCTGTTCTCTAGCTCCTACTCCCACTCACCAGATTTGTACATGCAGTTAGATGACTTAGATTTCTGACTAGATTCAGAAAAGCGGCATAACTCAGCCTCTAAAAAGCTGTATGGCACTAGCTTTGCTGAAATCTCTTTTAAAATTATCTACTGGCTGTTTAAGCAGGTAAATCAGTAAAAGCAATTAAAATCTAAGGGACTAGGTATTAGCAGACACTTAGGCTGCATATTCAATTAAGAGATGAGATTAAACAAAGCGAAAGGAGTGTTCCCCTGGTCTGATTTACAGCACAGCACCAGAAGCAGCTGTACCACTACGACTGAGGAAAGGTAGAACTGAGCAGAAAAAGCAGGCGTGGTAGGGCACACACTTCTCTAGCTAGATTTGAGCCAAACGTCATCTGCACGAGAATTTCAGCCCTGCAGTTGTCTGTTTCTTCAGAAAGAATACTGCCTTCACAAACAAATGAAATGTCAGTATGTTGCCATCTGATGATTCACTTAAAACACATAATGCGGTACATTAGAGGTTACCGGACAACTATTCACTCCTTCTAAGGTATCAGTTTTCAGTTACCTCAAGTAAGAAGCTGTCAGACGTTCGGGAGATATTAAGTACAATTTAACACTCGAAGATGGGGAAAAATTAACTTCAAATGGTTGAGCTAGTCTTTAGTAATTCTAGAATCTGAAGTGCAGTCTAGAAAACACCCAGCTAGACTTTGATACGCAAGACCACAGCTTCAAATTCTTTAAACCAGCAAAGGCAAAACACAACGACCAAAATTAAGAGGTTCAACCTGCTCATCCTCATCTTCAGCCATTTCTGACCTCCTCTCACAACAGGTAGATGGGAAGGTTTCAGGAGGCTAGTTTCATGGTGGTGTTGACAGTCCATAAGTACAAACATTTGTATCAATAGACAAGGAGGGTTAACACAGACATGAAAAAAATTCCAGGAAAATAGCTACAACTTCCCTGCAAAACTTCCAGGTTAAACACCCTATTTTAATGGATTAAAAGAAGAAAATCCCTTTCTGAATTGCTAACACAGAAAAAGTTACAATGGTTTCGCACTGCCAACCATCCAAAGCAAGTGAAGGCTTATCATGGAATTAATCTCTGCGGGTAGGAAGAGGGATTGAAAAATTGCATCAGTCCTTGTGGCAGTTGTCTCACAGCCCAGAAAGGCCAACAGTCTTTAGAGCTGAATTTTTTGAAGAACTCAAAACACTGAACAAGGAGAAAAGTAGAGAGTCTGTATCTGCAGCACAAGCTTCAGGATGTCACAAGGTCCTCGATGCACACAGCCTTATTCCGTGAACACAACTCCATGTTCACCTGTCCTCTGGAAGTGTTCATATGTTTCATTGCTCTCCTATAAACTATCTGGAATAGAATCTACAACTTCTATTTTGTTTGTAGTTCGTGAAAAAGGTTTTCTTTCCTTCATTTGGGCACAAAGAATATTACTTTAGAAATGGAATCGAGAAACTTTTTCTCCTTCCTTATTGATAAAAGCCACTGAGAAAGTGCTGTAAAACATCCCCAGTGCTGCCTGGCTGACCAGGACTGGAGTTATAGCTACTAGGGCATAACTGATTGCTCTAAGCTTGATCCAATTGATACTGTGTTGGAGGTCTGTTCTTCCATTAACCTTGGGTGAAATTGTTCCCTGAATTAGCTTCCTTGCTCTTGAAAGCTGGCATCAATTTTCTTCACCAACCCTTTGCTTATAAGATACTGTGGCCCCCGTCGAGTACCCGCTGGCAACAAAATGAGAAAGTGTAGGAAGGCAAGGCCCATGCATTTTAGCTTTTGGAGAAGCTCTTATAACAACCTCATGGAGTAAGACACCATTTATTCTTACGTGACAAAACCCCAGTAAACCAAAGAAATAAGACTGTGCCTTGGCTCTAGATCCCGACTTTTCTTCTCCAACAGAAATAAAAGCACACTGAAAATAGGTAGCTTTTTCAAATGCAAGTTACTCATGCACGTGATCTGGACTACATGATGGTTACTTTATAGTAGCCCTTTCCAAGAAAGAAGGCTCTGGCAAACTATTATAGTATAGAGAGTCCCTCTTTACCCAAGAAAAAATAACTAACTTGGAAAAGACTACTCAGAGAGATGGTAGGGATTTATTTAATGACATCACGTGAAGCTGAACTATCTTCTACAGGATGCTCACACAGTTGTGCAAAATAGGACCCCTTCAGATTATTCAATAAGAGAAATATATTATTTTTATAAATTGTTCCTATTTGGAAGCAGTTCCCTATTCAGAATTTTGACTTTTCGAAATCTCTAAGCTGGATTATAATAAAGTTTTGAAACGTGTTCAGACCCTCGCTATGGGCCATGGCAGACTCCAAACCTCTCTCACAGTTTGGTTCAAAGATGATGATTTATTACAGAATTCCAGGGGAAAGGTTATATCCCTAGTACTGATTCTGAAGTTTCACTTATGCTTAATGAGTAAATAATGCTGGTTATCTCTAAGAAGGATTATTCAAACACTTCTGCCACTCATCCTTCTCAGGGAACAGTCAGCTTCTGGTTTTGCCAGCTTAAGGGATGAAGGACTAAGCACTACAACCTGTGTCACTCACAACATTTCATGGTTTTGATCTGGATCCAATAACTTGGATGAAAGAACAGCAAGATCTAAATGAAAATCTACATTTCCTTTTAGACTATTTAAAAATAAATAAGTATCTAAGATTATACCTACTATCAAAATTGATAATCAAATTACTGAATTATCAAGATATTTGCCCTCTGATATAATTAATAGTAATCAGTACTTTCATACTATGCTATCATGCATGTTAATGTGAAACACAGCACACATCCCATCTTACTGTATCGGAAATTAGAAGGGCCGCTCCAAAAGAATGTTTTCTCAAATAAGATTCCAAATCCAGACAATTTCTAGATTGGCAAGCAATCAGAAGTTTAAATAGGAATCCCATGCCCCAAACACAAGAAAGCAGCAACAGACCCAGATTTCAGTATGCTATACATAAACATCTGGCAGCATAAGAGGGATTTATGTAGAGGAATAAGGAGTCCATACAATCCTTCTATCAATTTAATATGCTGACTCTAAAGCATTTGAGGCAGAATCAGAAATAGCAGTGCATGTTATCAAGAAGCATAAACACTTTCTGAGCTTCCTGGCCCTTTCATATTCCCCCTTGAGAATGCTTACACATGAAGTGTTTGCATTATGTTGTCTTGCACCTCATTTTCCTTACCAGGAAAAACAAAGACAAAGAGTTTTCCTTCATGAAGGAGGACTGATAAGTACCAGTTGAAATCTTAGCATCATTCCTTAAAGCCATTGCCTTCTTTCTCCACTGACTAACCTCCATTTAACAGATGCAGTATTAAAGTCAATTAGCCTCTCTGGGCTTTTCAAGGAAACACTGATTTAAAATTTCAATGAAGTAGGACATCACATTTGCAGACAAATAGAAAAATACGTATAAAATTAGAGATTTTACTCATTAGTGATATCTTGGTCACTAACATGTTCTAATAAGTAGAATTTCATAGGTACTTCTTGGCACCTACCCAGAAAAGGTGTGCATTCCCACAAACACGTGACACTGCCACACTGAAATACAAGTGCAAAGTCAAAGTAAACAAACTTCTAGGTCTTTCTAATGTTGGTCCAGGAAGAGTACTGACTTGTACATAATTGTAAGTATATACTTGCCCTTCTCTGGGCTTCCTGCAACCTGTTGGGAAGATACTGAAAAAATTTGGCAAGCAGATGAAACTGTAACAGGCTGGCTCTGCTCAGAGGAGCAAACATGCAGACATGGCTAACTCCAGCAAATATAAACTGACATTAGTCCTACAAACTTTTATGTGTAACTTACAGACACCTGCTGCAAGAGATTCTGGGACTGCATCAGAATCAGTTGCAGCACCAGAATGAAGTAACCCAGCAAACAGACAGTATGAACACCAGTTTCATGACAATCTCATGATGAAGAATACAGTCCCACTTTTGGTAGCACCAGCTTTCACTGCCAGCTGCCTAAGCACTCTCCCTATTGGAGCCTTCCTGGATATACAAGAAGCAGATTAATCTCAATAAATCTCACAGAGGTGGCTGCTGCAAGCTGACCTTGAAGTCTACATCTGGTTGTTTCAAACAGCCTTGGATCAAGACAATCTCTACTACATGAATTTTTGGACCTTCCCTATGAAGCAAAATCAGCCATACTGCTATTTTCAAGAATAATTTGTGTGATGTAAATAAGCAAGACATAGAGGAAACATCTACACGTTATATACAGTTATCAAGATACTAATCCCACTTCTAGTTTCAACACAGCAAAATTAAAATTAGACAAAACTGCTAAGCTAGGAAACTTCTTCAGCTTTAAAAGCCAACTGATTTTAAAGGGTTTACAAAATAATGAAAGTTATTTCACCTCTGCATAATCAAAAATTAATTTCAAGCTTGCACACTGTGTCTCTTCCGATTAGCAGCTATGCATAATGCTACAGTGATGCCCTGCCTCTTCAAGTGACTTTAAATGGACATATTCACTGCCCCAAGCAATTTATAAACTAAACAGCTTCGCACGTGTGGAAGCATCTTAGTTCCCGAGTTGTTCACGGTAAACTATTTCCCAGTCATCAGCTGATAAGCTTTTACTGTATTACACAGGATTCATCTTGAGAAGGTTTAAATGTTTAATATACTTTACTGTATCTACTAAATAAATCACAAGTGTTTTTTTCATGAAATAAAATGTTGAAGGGAAATATATTAAAAATGCTGGAACATAAGACAATTTCAAAACAATCTTCTGGAGTCAGAGCTGACCAACTGCAATAAATTTTGTTTGTATCCAAACTTCTAAGAAGAGAAGAGTAGCTGGCTCTGGAGAAGCTCACCACACCATCTTCACAGTATGCTTTTGGCATATGTAGAACTTAAAAGGCATTTTATAATTTAATTGCAAACAAAGTTGAAATACTTATTGTATATAATATTTTAAAGCTAGCTAATTAAAATCAGTTTGATTCATTTTATTATATGTTCGTATTGCAGAACAGTATCAGAAAATGGTTCTGCATTACAGACTATGGTAGTGGTACAGAAATGACAATCCACTAAGGCAGGCAAAAAATCATAACTGGTCAAGGAGGGAGCCACAAGTAAAAACATTCTTCTTCTATATTAGTAATTCCATACAGTTATCTGTGCATCAGAGGAACATAGCAATGAAAAACACCAAATCTCACAGCTGGTGCAAATATTTAGAAAATGAACACAAGCAGGCACTTAAGCTCCAAATAAAAATTTCATTTGTTACTAAAAAACATGTTCAAACCAAGCAGTGCTCTCTGAAGAGGAAGAAAAAAGAATACCCACCCCCCCACACCCCCCACTCACCCCCCCCAAGCCAGTTAAGAAAATACACTTTTCTGAATCTGGCTTCAAGTCATAACAGCCCAGGAAAATTAACATCAAAGATACCGGAAAAATGAACATACATGAGATTTAGACAACAGCATTTTAGCTTCTTAAACATTTATACAGAAACTGCATCACTGGATGAGTCACATTGTCTTTGCCCGTCAAAGTTCTGCTGCATCTGAACATTTCACTCACGGAACGTCCAAGACACCACTTCAAGGTACCAGATTAAGAAACCAACACCCAATTTGGTGGACCATTTTTTGAACTACAACTGAAAGTGGATTACTTCAGGGTGAGGAATTTTGGTTAATGTAACCAATGTATCAGCATACAAGACAGATCAGCAAACATTTTAGGCACATTCTAAACATATCCTGTAAGAATAAAAACATTAGAAATTAGTAATTTTTCTTTTTTTTTTTTTTTAGATCAATCTTCAAGGCTAGGTTCACAATTCACATCTATAATATTACGTTAGTTTTTCATGGTATATTTTTAAAATTGTATTAGTATTTCAAAGTGATTTTTCCCTAACACTGTACTTACATAAGATAAACATAAAGTACTTACACCACTCCCAGCATATCGAACAATAAATAATAGATTCTCCTGACAGGACTTTGATGACCTGGCAAAGCCCGAGTGCTTTCAGCCAAAATCATATTAAACCATAAATCACTCTTTATTTTATAGAATATTTCAAAATGGATTCCTGCTTTCTACCTTGAAAGTCATTTCATGTGTTATTTATAACCACTGAAAACCAGAATGGAAAGAAAATTGCATAGAACTAGAAAATTTACTGTGACTGCTTTTATAAAGAATAACTCCTTTTTAGAAAAAAATTAGAATTACTAGCAGACAAACCTTTGAATACAGCCACCTTTTAGACCCATAGCCTTTCTTTGACAACTTCACCAACAGTTAATACAGGCCTCCTGGAGTATCAGAGACGAGTTTAAGAAGTTAAAACTGAATATAATCCAATCAATTTAAGAAACTCAAGGTAAGGATAATCCTGCATCCTAATTTACACCACTTACCAATATGCACAGCCATGCTAAAAATCTCTGCACTTACAGAAGTTTCTGCTAGAAATTCAACTTTGCTGAAAGTGTAGCCTATGAATTTTTTTACTTGAAAACTGCCTAAAGACAAAAGCTCTGTCATTGACTCCTAGCTCTGGGTGTCACTCTCAAAAAGATGCCTGTTTTTTGAGATAAATATTTATCATAGAACTCATAACATACCCTCTTGCTATAAATGTACTACCATTTAAATACTTGCACTGATATAAAAGTTGAGCCCACAAAAGCTTATCAATAATGAACTCATATAAATGAACATGATTAACGCCAACCTTTAATTCCTCAAGCAAGCAGTTACAGCAGTCCTCCAAATCTAGATCCTACAGGCTTTATACAAATAAAAATCACAGGGTATCGCTTTTCAAAGACCTACCATAGTATCAGAAATGCTTTGAGGACTAAGATGGCATTGCATAATATCTACTTTGGCAAAGAATCACCCAGTCAATCCATTCCTGTTTGGTTAGAGGGTAACTTGACCATAGTGCTATATTAAAAAAGCAGGAAAGCAGGTGTATGAGAGGCTGGGGGGTGGAGGGATGGGACTGACTTCAATTCTGCAACAAAAAAGGGGGTACAACAAAAGAACAGTGTCAGAACAGGTTTAATTCTACTGTGTTGCCATCAAAAATCTCAAGATATGCTCACCAGTTTTACATCACAAGATTATCTAGTTTTTCCTTAGAATTATGGGTTTAAATTCCATGCTAGTAGTGAAACTTTTTCTGCTGAACCCACCAGTACTAGTTACTTTTCTACTACACATCCATATTGTTCTAAACTTGCCCATGCAAGAAAATATTTCATGTGGGTGCAGGAAAAGTAGGTTTTTCAATAAGTGAATTTACTTTTCCCTTAGAAATATTGATGAAGTAATTGAACTTAAGCATTAAATGAAGCACTGATGACTAAAATTTAGTATGAGGTTCCATTTTCATCAAGCTTACTACAGAGAAAGAGTTAAATGAGCCTGAAATAAAAACAAATTCAAATCTAATGTTACCACTCAATCTAATTACTAAAATTAACAGATGCACCAACTATAAAATCAGAAAAAGGCCACACATGCAGAAAAGAATGCACTTACTACTATGCAGTTAAAAATATCATTAACACAAACATTCTAGTTATTACAGTATGATAATTAAATATCCATACGTATACTCAGCTCTGGTTATAGATCAGAAAACAAGAGATTTGAAGACAAGGCTAAAGTATTCTCCCAGGAGTAATGTCCCAGAAGAGAAGACTGGTGAAAGTTTTACTTCAAATAATCTTCCATACTGAGTAATTTAATACAGATTTTAAAAAAGCAGTCAGCAGTGTTAGTCACCATTTACATATATTCCAGACAAAATAATTCCTAAAATTCAGATTTCTGAAAATCTTGAAATTGCCTATAGCAGTAATCTCTACGGGTGGGCAAACCCACAACCTTTAGTGCAAATTCACACCACCACCAAATAAATCAGTATTTCAGAGGGAAAAATTAGCTCAAAGAATCTCTTTCCCCAGACATCAAAGCTCTAATATTATAAGCTCATTCCAAAGCAGGGAAGATCATATTCAATGGTTCCTGCACAACCAACTTTTATTGGGACAGACAGTTCAGTTTGCTGGTGAACTGCCAGTTCCAAGCAAATTCTTCTAACAGTGCACTTAGACTGCCTCAGCATATGCAGTCTCTTCCATCTGACATCCCACCACCAACCATCATTCCTCCACAGTGAGCTGCCTGATACCACTTATACACACGCCCAGCAAGCACAACACACTGTGGGTCATGAAAGGCAGCACGTGAGTCAGCTGCCACAGCCGGGGCAGCTCCCTTGGCCTGCGCTGTGTGTGTGTGATCCCCTCAGAGCCAGGGTTGCCAGAATGAGTGGATTAGTCACAAAAGCTCCAGAAGACTGGCAGCACTGGAACCATTAAAAGATGAAGTCTTATTTGTCTAAATTCCAGTCAGCTCTTCTAAAGAGGTAACGCCTTCACTAGCCTCCTTAGTAGCTACAATAGCTACTTCTACTGTTTTCACCTAGTTTCCTTAGTAGCTAGAGTAGCTAAATAGCTTTACATCAATGTTGTTTTTATAAACTTTTGAGTTTCATTTAACTTTCCACATCACTGTTTTTCTCATGGTAGTATAGAAGGAATTATCCTCAAAAATCACAGAAGTTTTACAACTTCTGGTTTTGTAATACTTTGCCCTTTTGACACTTCCCCTTTTCATTATTTACTGTTCTTCTCAAATGCTCACAGTATTTACAAATCTGAACATGTATGAAAATGTCAGACTCATTACCAGGGTTTCCACTCCATAGAGCAGAGCGGGGATATCTTAAGATGCTCACAAACCTTAATTTTGCACTTTTAGTAGAGTTACGATCTGTAGTAGAAACAGTATGGAATGATAGAATAGTTAGGGTTGGAAAGGACCTTAAGATCATACAGTTCCAAACCCCCTGCCATCACCAGGGATACCTCCCACTAAACCATGCCACCCAAGGCTCTGTTCAACCTGGCCTCGAACACCATCAGGGATGGAGCATTCACAACTTCCTTGGGCAGCCCATTCCAGTGCCTCACCACCCTCACAGTAAAGAACTTCTTCCTTATAGGCAATCTAAACTTCCCTTGTTTAAGTTTTAACCCGTTACCCCAATCTCTCACAAACTCCAGAAGTAAAGGAGAAATCCTTTGAGAAGTTTCACATACACTGTAAGGGGATCACTTTTTTCTGGTAACCACTGAAAACAGCAATTACATTAAGAAACTCACTCATTCTATCCCAGACTACTGGAGAAGTAGTCTGAAACCTGAAGGCCACAACTTGACAGATTAGTAAACCGCAGAAACACAGCTGCTGATTTCACATGGAAAACAGCAATGTTTACAAGTGTCTTCCCTTCCGGTGCTCCAACCAACGTCCTGAGCTGACCATGGCAGCTCTTCATAGATGCAAACAAAATCTAAGTGTAGACCTGGGACCTATAAACAGTAACGTATTTTGAACATTTTAAGACTAAAGCTCAATGCTGAATTTAAGGTGTGTGTGTGGCTTAACAAGACCAGTTCAAACCAGGACACTATCGTTGTGTTCTACAAAACAGAAATCTATTTCCATACTTAAAGATTATGATACACAAGCAGCAAGTACCTTAATTCTGAACACATATTCTTAAATTTGTCTTGTAGTCACAGTGCTGCGGTATGTTTCAGTGAGACATTCGAGATCTCCATCATTATTCACCTGAACAGGCAACAGGATGCACTTGTACAGGATACAGGAACTGCAGGCAGTTCCTGAAAATTCAGTTAAGTCTCTGGTATGTGCCATCATTAAATCTTATATTTGCTCATATACTGAAAAATACACTTTAATGAGGAGGACTCAAGAAACAAAGTTCTGGGTTATTCATAAGCAGGCATAGATAGGTAAGAAAAAGCTATTGTATTATAGGATACAAAAAAAAAAAAAAAGGTAGTCAACATATACCGTGCATTCTGCAACACCATGAAGTTTAGCTCTTCAGAACTATTTTCGGTGCAAAAAGCAAACGCAACCAGAAGGAAGGTCCTTCAGGAAAAAGGGCTGCAAAGGGTGGCAGAGTCAGACAAGGCTTTATGAAACACCGAACAAAGGCCTTGTCTCAGGCGGGCTGGAGCAGCAGGTGTGCCCCACCGGCTCATGGGGCCAGGGTTCATGGAGAACCCCTCCCAGCGAAAGCCAGCACCACACGAACTTCCGGGACACCTCTGTTTGTGAGCAAATCTTGACACTTAATCCTCAGCAGCGGCCTGCGAGTGGCCGGGGCACTGGCGCAGCGCGGTGCTCGCAGGTACTCTCGGGAGCCACTCGCAGCCTAGCCCCGGCCCGGCCCGCTCTCCCCAGACGACGCTGCCACCCCTGCCCGCAGCTGCCAGCTCTGCCTCCCACTTTCCCGCTGCCCCTCTAGAGCGCCAGCACCTTAACACCACCTGCGTGCCCAGCCCCTCCGCCGCTGCCACCCGCAACCCGCCCCGTATCCTACCGGTCCCTATCACCACCACATCAAACTCCGAGGGCAGGTTATCCGCCATCTTGGGAGAGCACCGTCATGTGGCCGACGCTGCCGGAAATGGGGGGCACAGCGGCCAAAGCTTCCGGGCGCTGCCGCGGGGGCTGCTGGGAGGTGCAGTGCGGGTGGAGGGGTGCATAGTGTGGGAGCCCGTGCGTTGAAATGAAGTGTGTTAGGTAATTATTCCTAGTCTCACGTTCTGGCTTGTTAGTTAACAGCCATATTGTATGTTGGACTGTATATTGCTCTCTGCATTCAAAAACCTGTTTTTCTCAGCCCGTCAACTGACATTAACTCCTACTTTTCCTCTGAAGCCTGAAGGCACACTTACGTATTCCTCTTCCTTCACCTTATGAAGAAACGAAGAGTGGAAACCAGAATCCACCATTCGAAAGGTGCCCCTTCTGTATCATCAGAGTACAGGATCAACAGGACTAAAAAGCCACGTTCGAAAAAGCCAGATGTAGTGATGCCGGCAAAATAACTGAGCACAGGGTACCTGTGCCAGGGAAAAGTTCTAGAAAGTTCTAGAAAGTGTTGCTTTTTATTTTTAACTTAATGGCTGGTACAGCTTTAAACTAATCTTTTAATATTATTCATTGTGTATGATTATATTAAAGTCTTAGCACCTTAAATCAATAGTAACAATAAAGCAGCTAGCAGCCTGTTAACACCTTATTACAAGCTCCTTCTTCCCATAGCAAAAGAATAGTGCAAGCCGTATAAAGCAACTAATGGAAACCAGAGACCACCTTACCCCTGCGGTGCTGCAAGCCTAGAGCTGAGTACAGCCCAGAAGAGTCTATCAGGGAACATCAAACAGCGCGAGAACAAAAAAATACATAAACATCAGAACTTGATTACCATGCTAAGAAATATATAACAGAAAAAATTAGTAGTTACAGATTAAGATAGAAAAGGAGCAAGATCAAATCTTATGTGCCTTATGCTTTCAACTGCCCCAGACAGATTAAAAAAAAAAGTAATAAAAAATATTCTTTTCTGCAGCTTCCACAGTGCAAGTCTGTGAATGGAGCTGTCACTTCTGCTTTTTAATGTGTAACAACAGAAACTTAGTTCCAGCATTCTTAAAGTGCTGGATCACCCTGACCTGAAATGTCTGGAGTTGAGGAACAAAGCATCACTATATCTGTTCGATCAGATAAGACAAATTCTCCTTGCACATCCTTTTCTTACTGAGGGAGGGCATACTCCTGAAAATACAATTTCACTGCAAAGGCCTTTTCTTATTGGTTAGCATAACTGTAGGACTGCACTGGAACAGAGCTATTTCATTACCAGCGTCTTGCTGTTTCTCAAGTGCCTCAGTATTTATCCCACCACAGAATGCTGCTGTTTGGTTCTACAAGTTCTGTTAGCTTCATTCACAAGATGCAATCAGTGCAATCCTATTTTGTGAAGACAGTTGTTACCCACTGGACCAGAAATTCTTCTTCGTACTATTTATTTGACAAAAATGATTACTCAGAATCTTTAGTTGCAAGGTTTGTCAGTCCCATAAAACACAAAAATGTATCTCTGTACTTTACAGTTCTAATATCAGCAAATACAGAGATAAAATGTGTAAGTATGAATATTTTTATGAGAATTTCATGGACCTTGAGAAAATGTCTTAACATGTTTTTCTCTTTAGCTATTTAATTGCAATGTCATATTAACAGAAAGCAGCATACCCAATTCTGCATGGATGAATAAGCACATTCAATAAAGAAGATTTAACAAAGTAAATCAAACACAGGATTAAACATTTTCTGCATAACAGACCACAAAATGGGCATTCATTTTACCAATAGATCCTCTACAGTAGAAACAAATAGAAATGCACACCATCATAATTAAACAGAACATCCTGTGGCCTGATTACAGAATTTCTCTGTATTTTGTTAAACTAGGTCTCATCAATTAGAATTGTCAAAACTCATTCTGAAAAGTGCACTGACAAGACTAAATGCAATTTTTAAACCATTTGTACTAAATATATTTGGTTTTCTATGTTTTATGAAATAATTCACAATATTGCAGATCATTTACGGAGTGTTTTCAGCAATAACAGTTCAGAAAGATGCATGCAAAGATCAATTTAAAGATGCCACTTTTAAAAATACTTTTTCTGTAAGCAAATTTTCCAGCTCTGACTTCATCAAAGTACTTTTGGAAATACAGTCATCTTGGCAAACCCGCATAAACTGTGGGTTTTTCTTTTCCCAGGTAGAAACACTGAAGCCCAAGATAAAATCAGGAAGAATAAGCATTAGAATTTTGGAGTTTCTGGTTACCTCAGGATCTAGTCTCAGATTGTCTGATCAAATATTTCTTCCTCCAAAACCAAGCAGGAAATACTTTGTATTCACAAAGATGAATTTTTTTTTTTTTTAAGTTATGTAGTCTTTTTATCCTGCAGTGACTTCTCATGTGAAATCTCATTATTCATTCCATTATTCACTCAGTGGATAGAGAATTTAATTCTACTTGAGTACCAGTTTGAATGAGAATCAGCACCAGGATCGGGCCTATTAGCTGCCTGAAACATCCATTCAATAACCTGATTTATCCCAACTAAATGGCTCATTAGTTCAGGCAGCAGGCAGCAAGAAAATGTTTGTTTATTGCTGAAGCTATGCATGGTTGTCATACAGAGTTTGCTGTTACGCAACTGTCAGTCACTCAAGCATGCACAAGCTAGATTGTTCATTAACTACAGAAACAGCCACTCTACATTCAAGCATATTTATGACAATATTAGTTGTTTCCAAATTTAACCTAAACTCTGATACGCCTTTATTCTAACTTCTTTGTTACCACTATCTGAATCAATCTTTCTTCCTGTCACAGCTTGCAGTGGTTGGTCCCAACCATACCCATAAAACACACTAGGGTCTAATGCCTCTAATAAAATATAAGTAACCTGCAAATTCTCAATCGTATGTAGACACTTAATTCCCATAAATGGTATGAATATTCCCTTGATACAGTAATTTGGCCTTGGTAGATCAGTGAACTAAACATTTTAACCCCCCCCCAAGTAATTAAATCCACATTTCTTGCTAAGGAGTGCTGAAAGTGATTTTGAAGTTGCCATCGTGATTAGTAGAGATGTGAGTAAATTATAGGATTACTTAGAGAGACAGGGAAAGAGAATTACGTTTCACTCTTACTTCTGTAAGCATGCAAGACAAGAAGTCTCTTTTCCCAATCTTTAATTAATGACACTCTGCAAAAATTCTGTAGGTCTCTCACTGCAGTCAAAACTGTCTTGTACAAAGTGAGCACAGAGGAGAATAAACAGGATCGTAGCTTTGATCAGGCTGCTCTGCCCAGCATAACTGGCACCCTATGGAAGGGAGGCTCCACTTCAGTTTCCTTATGGATTGCCTATGAGTTTTACAGGCTTCCTAAAACTACACGTGTACAGGATGAAGGAGACAGTCTTTTCAATAGACCAAAAGTTCTGTTATTTTTTTATGCTACAAGCTAATCTTTAATGCTTAAAATAGCTGATGAACCTAGGATGATGAGTAATATGCTGCAGTTTTTATTGCTTGTCTCTTGGAGAAAAATTTACTTTAGGAATTGGAGACTCTGAGAACTACTGGTAGTAGAACCAGACTGTATTTTGATTTACGTTGACCTGAAACCTTGTTATTAATGCATTATATGCAATATATGGTGTCAGTTCAGTTTTTATTTGGTTAGATGAATTCTCCCAGTCCTCTGTGACAGTGTCTAAAATAAGCTGGTATAGCACATGAAGTATTATTGCTGGATCTTCTTTAATAGTAGGGTTAGGATTTTTGGAAGCATTCAGGCATGTTTGTAAAACAGGCTTTTACCTTCCTTATTTTCATTCTGCATTTTTTTTTAAATTTTTTTATTCTCACATTAAAAAGGTGTACTTTTTGGGCCTCCTTAGGTAGAGACAGAACAGAGTACATTTTTGGGGCTGGACTAGATGATCTTTGAAGGTCCCTTCCAACCCAAACCATTCTATGAGTCTATAATTTTTGAAAGTGAAATAATGTCAATATACTTACACAAAGTACTAAAACTTCTTTATACTGTTTTGGAAAAAAAATAGTCAGGAGTTTGTGACTATGCATTGGGTGTAATTTTTTAAAGGAATGTGTTCCTTACCAGAAGTTTCCTTCATTTTCCCACTGGACTGGAATGTGCTCTTTACCATATCTAAAAGTTTGTTGAGAAGACACAGTGGTATTTCTGGCAGAAGTCTGCATATCACTTTTATTTCAGAGATTGCACCATATATAGATTTCCAGTTCTTCCTATTCAAATGAATAAAAGAATATGCAACTTATCACCACTGTGTCATCATTCTGTAAATGTAAATTTTAATGGTTCTTCAAAATATTAAAACTCCCAAATTCAAGACTGGTCAATAAGATGGTGAAGTCAGTTACCTGAGAAAAAGCTTTCCTACACTGGTGTCAAAGTAATTTTGAAGTGTGGAATATCCATACTGCAGATACATTGGAATAGGCAGCAGTCAGTTTCTGCCTAATGTCAGTGAAGAGGCTGGTATCAAAGACAAAAATGTGATCTAGAAACACTGTGGAATAATGCAGAGTAAGGTAGAAGAAAAAGCAAGCAATGTAATTTAAATCTTCTCGGACATACACAGTTGAACCTTACCTATGATAGTATGGATTTAAATTATAAAATCTCAGAGAACATATGTGCTTTGTATATGTATCAAATATGTTTGTATGGCTTAATTACATGTTCTAAGTGATAACTTGGCTTTTTAAAAATACTCTTTTAATAACTAATCTCTTCTGTTTCATCTGCAGGAAATGACATTGTTAGAACAAAATTTTATATTACAGCATCAGTGTAAATTGGAAAGAGTTACTGAAATTCTGCCATTATAAAACTGGATGTTACAAGGCACAGTTTAATGCTTTGTGCCCCAGCAATTCCATAATTTGCATATTCCAGCATCTAAAAGTCTTGGTCAATTATAATATTTCAGAAATTGTCAGTAAACAACAGACAAAAGAAACTGATTGCATATATAGGACTCCTATTTAAAGCTGTGCAGTAAATCAAGGTTAGTAAATATGGACAAGTGTGCCTGATGATATTCAGCTACTGCCTTATTTAATTTGCAGTGTTAGTTGAAGTAGTTTTTATTGCATAGGAAGTTTTCAGTCTTGTTCTCAAGGTTTAGAAAAACTACCTTTTCTAACAGATCTGGAGACTGTATCTTATGTAAGAAATTAATCTCTTCTCTGGAAATGTTCTTTGATATGCTGCATTTCTTTTAGTCATCTCTTTCAACTTGTTGCCAATTTATGAATATGGATTGTTTGGCCATTAAGGCATACTCCAAATTCATTACAGGCAACAGAAGTTTTACTATGAGAAGTTCATTGTCTACATCATCGTCTTTTCTGATTGATTAATCAAAAATAATTATAGTAAAAGGTGAAATAGTAATACCAGAAAACCAACAATTGCTCTGGGAGATGGATACTACAGTTTATGAAGCAAAAAAAACCACCAACCAACCACAGAGAGGAAGGCTGGAGTTCCTTATTTGACGAGTGCAAGATTCTTAAGTAGTTTTTTTAACAGTAGTATTCTCCAGTCTTTGAAATCATAAATGGCATATGGCTGAAAAGACAGGATAAACCAAGAGCAAGTTCTGAAACTGATAAAGCTCTGTTAGGAAACTCACCATAAATATTATAATCTAATTAAAAGGGTTTCAAGTAGTCCATAAAGCTAAGTGAATTGATGTGTCTCATATGCAGTATTTCTACCTAGACTTCACCAGAGAAACCATAAACAAAAGAACTATAAAGGCCTCAGATGAAATGAGTTCTTGCAAGTTCAGATTCTTGTGAAGATGCACTGATCACCAAGGGCTCAAACATGAAACTGTATCCAAGAGACATCTAAAAGTTAGCAGTAAATAACAGCAAGAGAGTGATTTTCAGGTAAAGGAAGGTATCAGTGATAATTGTAGGTTAAAAAAAACTAACAACTGCATTTGAAATTATGTAAGCAGATGAATAAAAATGATACAGCAAACATTATTGTCACTTTGAGAAACTGTGTTTGAGACTGAATATGCCTCAGTTCCAATGCACTGGGTCTGTCACTGCTCCACTTAGAGCTCTGCATTAAGAGCAGAGATTTAGTTCAGGTTTTACAGCTGCAGTGGTGAAAAGTTATTAATGTTATCTGAGGGTGCATACAGTCAGTGGAGGAGCTGCCAGACATCTTGCTCTATTTCCCTCTGAAAGGGCATATATGAAAATATCTGTCATTTGTAGGAGGGTGATTCTGGGAGAAGTTTTAGTTGTTAAAGGGCTGTGTCTAAAAGGCAACTATCAGTTTCTACAGCCATCAGTCTTGTTCGTAAGAAACAGGAATATATGTGATGACATTTAGGTAAATTTACTAAAGCCATATATAGCAGAAGCCCCCTGATTAAGCGTTCCCCTTGCAACATAGCAGTTAAAGCAGGTTTTGTATTTAAAATATTCTGGTTAGGATTTTGAAGCCAGAGAGTAGCAACAGTGGTCTACTGAAATTTGAAATGAGATTATGCTCAGCTTGCCTCACAGAAATGAGAACAGGTTTAGGTTTTCTTTCACAAGTTGTGAACTAGTGCCAGACTATATGTAGTGATGCTTTTGAGAATTCAGAAAGGACACTTATGCTTTAACATCTATTTTTCATTAATCCAGCATAGTACACTCTGTTTAAATGCTAGCTTTTCTTTTGCAGAAAATAAGGCATCCACATTGTACTTATTAAACTTTCATTAAACTGTGTATGTCTAGGAAAAGAATGTTCCTACTGTAAACATTATGTGGGTCGGCTATATGAAAGTATTTAATGCTTTTTATAAGATTTCTGCATTTTAATCTGTTTTCAGGGGATGATGCAATTTAGCATTCTAGCATATCTGAAACCTGAATTTCAGCACCACTGCCTTGATAATAGGGTGTTCTCCAGTTTATGCATTCTTAGATTGATAATGTACAAAATGAAAACGATAGGCGGTCACACCTGGTTGTAGTCTGAGTCAAAACTTTAGGTTTTAATGTATCAAATCATAATGCAGCATACTAATTAGAGAGGGGTTTTTGGTTCAGTCTTAGCATCATCTTTTCAGGGTAAGATCTAGTCTTGGAGGCTGTCAGTCTTAACAGACATTTACATCATAGATACATGCAATACACACAGTACAGTTCTTTGATAAGGCAATTTCTCCAGTAGCAGAATTGCTCATTGTTCCCCAACACGCAGATATTCCTAGAATCATAACCATCTCCCCCAGAGCAATTCTGCATCATGGACTCTGTAAGGGGAAGAAGACTCTGAGCCATTATATTTCTGCTGTGTGCCTAAAAAATGACTCAGAAATTCTAAAACAGAACTAATGGGAATCCAATGTTCACTCCCCTTTTTTCTATCTAACTTCTGCGTGGCACTACCTTCTCTGTTTGAGTAAGTAAATGAATGAATAGGCCATAGCTCCTCACATTCTGAAGGTGCTATATGAATATTAATTCTATATAGCTTATATAGACCCTTACATCAACCCCTCAGTTAAGCCAGAAGAGACAGAATTTTTTCCCCCACTTCAGAAGAATGCTAAGCCGTTGTAAATGTTGAGGCAGATTATTAGGAAGATTTGCAAGAATAACTACTTAAAATGGTCACATTCATTTTAAAGAAAAGAAATATAATTGGTATTTGCATAGAAGAAAATGGATGAATTTAAATTTTAGTTGATTATAATTATTGTCATCATAATCATCATCATTATCTTTGTATGTCTAAATGACTGATTCAAAGAAGAATTTTAACACATTTCACATGTCAGTGCAATTCTTTTCTGTTTTGTGCTTTAGTGCTTGGGGATTTTCATTTGCTTTTTTCTGTCTGAACTTTTCATGGATGCTATTGTAATCTTTTTAAAAGATGGAAAAATGTTTCAAAGGAAGTAAAATCTGTAAGTATTACATATATTTTTTTTCAATAAATTTTAATCAAATTGTACAGAAAAACTGATACACAGATACTGTGCAATGGCACTTCAAAATGCTCTTAAGAAGGAGATTCTCAATACAAGGCTGCACCTGAGTCTGGACCATTTGACCAGATACGGGATGCTAGACAGTGATAGTTGCATACAGATTAGTAGGTGAACTATCTGAAGTGGTGGTGCATTCAGATGAAGATATAATTCAAAAAGTCTGTTAATAAATTGGAACTGCACATAGACATTGTGCTCCTAAAGACCTTCAAAGTTACTAATAATTTTGTATATTTCAATATGGTGTGTATTGATACAGCTGGTATTTACTTATGTATTCCATATTATTGTTGCTACAGTAAAAAGCATGAATCTGATCGTGTGAATTTATCAGTATTGATAATCATAAAGAGTTCAAATCCACAAAATCTTTTGGTGAAAGGAGTTCTTTTTTCACTGAGTTTATATCATGTCCGAACACAGATGAGCAATCAAGACTACAAAGGCCTTATACTGTGGAAAGCAAAATAAATAGAAGTTTTGTAATTCCTGTTTCCCTGATAACTTTGAAATGTCTCTGAAAAGCATGCATTCTGTGACAGGGGGATCATCACAGCCTGTGTCGTAGCTACAATTCTTGACACTTGGCGTCTTTTAAAAACAGGACTTGGTTTTCCCACAGCTTAATCTTTAGTGTTAAGTTAATTTGATTTCATTGCTCTTTAAACTTCTAATGAAAACAACTGTTAACATGTAGAGAAAAAACCCTCTTCTGAACTAAAACTACCTCCTTAGCACAAAGTAGCTAAGCTAAGTGTGATTTTCCGTTGTCTTACGTCACTTTATTTGTTAGCCCTGTGTAAACATGCAAGCCAGAAAACAAGCATTTTACTTTGTGCTGTCCAGTAAAAGACACAAAGTGCAGACTGGCAGATACATCTTTATTATCAGGAATTTAAGCCTCTGTTACACAATTGTCTATGTACTGTGCACATCTTTCTCGGGTCTTCTTAAAAGGCTGTACGTAAACAGTGAAATTGGATGCAATATCAAATAATGCTAAAGAGCACATTAATGTCAAGAGAGTACTGTTATGTGGAAGAAGAAGGATTTCAGTCAGCAAAACCAAGCTCTGAAACAATGCTTTTCAGTCTTCTATTACGTAATGGCCAGTATGGGTAGCCTCTTGTGTAAGGACTAGTATGCCAAGCATTAAGGTCTTGTTTCTGACCAGGTTACCGTGACTTGTTAAAACAATTGTTCCCTGCAGTCTTGCTGATGGCAGTTTCCTGATAGTCTGTTTTCAGATGGTTTCCTGCATGACAATTCCCAAAATAGGAAGACAGAAGATATATGCTAGGAGAAGCCTTATTTGTCTTTGTTAAATTAAATTACGGTACTTTCTTTCTTATTTCCTTGGGATGAATAGAAGCACATTCATGCCGCTACACAGAAGGACACTAGCAACTTGTAAAAACCATGCTTTTAGCTGTAAATAATCATAGAATAGGTGCCACTGCCCAAAATACGGACTGAATAAGACATAACCTGTTGTAAGGATTTCCCTGAACTGGCTGCTGTTAGAAAGCCTGACAACTGATGAGTTGCAGCACAGATCCAAGTTTTGAGAGCCTTCTGTTTCCTCACTATGGCCAGGAATTTGTATTTTTAACATATACTTTGTATGTAAAGGATTGTGCTGCAAGATACTGGATTCAAGTAAGTTTTTCTTACTGGAAATCATCTAGCAAACCCAGAATTCCTGGCTAACTTCATGCACTGAATTGACAACAATATGTTCGATCAACATTAATTATTAAAATAGCAAAGACTATTGGTGTCTGAAGCTCATTGCTCTATCACTTCCAAGCAAAAGTTTTTTTTTTTTCTCAACAGTGTTCTTTCATTCTGTTGCTTATGTCCTTACTTGGAAATGAAACAATATCTAGAATATAAAGAACTCACAGTCCATAAATATTTTTTTTGAAACTATATCCTACATTTACATTTGAGGAAAACAATTAAATCCCAAAACCTATATTAAACTATGCTCTATTCTAAATTCACAGACTTTGTGGAAAAAATACAGAAGGTCACGATATTGTGTATTTATAATAATGATGGGTATAATCTAATTAAATGGTAAAACATTTATCTAGAAAAATATCTGAGGAAATTTATTTGTTCTACGGTCTTCCTCAGTGCAAAATACTCTAGTTCATGGCATCATAATACTAATGAAAAATATCAGTAGTTGTCTCATAGGGTACTGAAAGGTTTCAGCATTCTAAATCTGGGTAATTTTTAAAAACTCAAACTACAGGAGGGTTATGCATTAAACAGTAATGATCACAGGTGTTTCAACCTGTACTTTTAACTATGGCCTGATCATCCTTATGCCTCCACAAGTCACAGGTAATTCCATCTGAAGTCAGTGAAGTTGAAGTATAGAAAGCCAATATTACTTAAGATCACATATATCTTTGTAGGTTAACAATGTATATTGCTACCTACAACATCAGCCTTGATGCTGAAAAAAAAAAAATGGAAAAAAAGCAGAGAAAGTCAATAATGTCTCCTGAAGATTAAGAAAGATACTGCAAGTTTTCATGTTACTGTTTTTCATTGTCCCTAACCCCACAGAACATTCTGAGAATTATTTTGAGACACAGAAGATTAGTCAGGTTAAACCCAAAACCTACTCTTAAATATTTTATTCTGGTCCCACCCTGTATACCTCTGACTAACATTCAGAAACTCAGTTCTACAATGGATTCAGTCTGTCTCGATCATGCTCCTTGAACAATGGTGAAATAGCAGGACAAGTCCCTCATGAGGTCTTTCCCTGTACTTCCTATAAAGAACTATAGAATATACTGTAGCTACTATCATAAAATAGTTACTTTTATTAAAAAAAAGTTCAGAATTGTAAAAATTATGACCAAGACCTAGGAAACAGTGGCAGAAGGCTTCAGGATGAGGCTTACTCCTTTAGGAGCTGAAAAATAGATGAGAAATCTAAGGGAAAGGCTGCAAGTCTGAGGGAAAGTCTATGTGAAATAATGAGTCAGCAGTTTCACAGATTACTGGCCTCAACTTCCCTATGCACCCTAGACTGCATTCCCTATGCATGCTAGACTGTCTTCTTAACTCCCTATATATGTCCTAGACCTCTCATTTAGGATTTTTATTCTTCTAAGGCAGTGGGAGGCAGAACATCCTGGACCTTATCAACTGCAAACAGCATTCCAAATGAAAGTATTTAGAGATCTTTGATTTATATTCTAAATAAAATGTCTCTAACCTTCTTAGGGTTGTGGTGTAGGGATCAAAGAGTCAAGGTGGCATGTAAAACCTCAACCAGTTTGGACCAGTTCCATTGATTTTTACTCAAAACTCCAGATTGATTTCAGTAAGAAATGGAAGCAGAGATTGATATTACAGCATGGCTTTCAGCAGAAATGTAGTATTTTAAAAGACAGTATCATAAAATTGATGTACAATGCAGAATACCCATTGATGCCAGTTTCTGTCAATAAGATTTCTATAATTTGAAGAGAGTAAAACATTGAAATGTCTATTAGTATCTGCGGCAAAAATACCATTCACTTCCATGGAAACAGAAGCAGGCCCAAATTCTGACTACTAAAATATTATCTGTGTCATGAAGTATTTAATTATTTATTATTTCATTACCAGTTTAGATATAAAAATATCAAAATACCTATGCAATTTTAGAATATGGTAATTTCTTAGTATTTGCTCTCACACTTATAAAAGGTAGGTACTCCTGAATTATCCCCCTATGTGTGAAAAGCTGTAACAAGATCAATGAGACCTGAACACAAGGAGGCATCTTAGGATAACAGCTGCAGATGCATGCATTCTCTGCTAAAACCCAAAAAAATAAATACACACTGCTTACCCTAATTTTTCTTCCTGCCCCATATAAAATCCTGCCACTACCCTTTTTAATTGTTAAGTGCATGAAAAGAAAAATAAGAACAGGTAACAGTAAATGTATCAGCATGGGCAAAGTACAACAAATGGTCACGCTGAGAGGCAAGGTAGAGTGAATACTTTGCATTCAGTTTTGAGATTTGTTTTTGATGAGACTTAATGGTTGGACTACACTTACAACCGCATGCTGTATACTTAATGGGTGTATGGAAAACTGCAACTACGTATCTTTACAGTCTAAAATATATACTGGTTTTAAAGATGAGCTCGAGATAATTACTTTCACAGTATTAATAATTCTGCCAATTGGATTTCCACAAAGCAGATTCAATAACATACTAAAAATACTTACTCAATAAATCAATTACACTTCTACTGAGTCTGGATAGCTATAAATTGTTTTCTCATTGATAAAATTCTGTTTATGAAAACCTATTTTCATGGAAACGACTCTTAAGATTTTATTGGAAAATGCTTTTCAGTTAAACAGAAGAATGAGAATTAATGAAAGGTCCACACAAGCCTTATACATTTAAATAAACCATGGAAGATTACTTTTTTATTGCCACTTGAAGTAGAATGTAATGTCCACTTTTAAAAATACAAAAACAATGTAAAGAAAAATTAAATACCTTCTTATCCCACTAGATGGTGGTGCCTTCAGATTACGGCTGAGATGCTCAAACACAGTACAAGAAAACTTTTGCCTTTAGGTGACCTGCAAATACAAAGTGAGAGATGAGGCTAATCTTGATCCTCTGGGAGTATTAACGAGTAGGTATAAAGACTTACTGAATATATTTAAGTATATAGTATTGTGTTCATAGAAGTTTGCTATACAGTGCATTTTAACTTCAGTACACATCTAATGGAATTATTTTTTCTTCTGAAGAAGAAAAGGTGCCAATACTGAACCTTAATTGATCGCACCTCATATATTGCAGCCTTGTTATAGTAAGGTCTTGGCTTTGCGATTTTGTTGCACTCTATCCTCAATCAAATTCAAAAACCAGATTGAAGCAGCTAACCATTATCAACAACTCCATCTTAAAATCATAGTTTTGTGTTATATTTCACTGGAATGACCTTAACAGTACTACTTGCATTTTTATACCACAAATATACTCCTTTCTTTAAGAAGGAAGATAATTACACATCATCTAGACAAAAAAGTGACAGTGTCTAAGCTTTAAAGGGTACATCACTTAAAACAATTAAGCAAAATTTTAATTAATAGGAAAAGCAGATGGGACCTTGTCTGAGACAGTATTTTTGTGATTTAGTTTTCTCAGGTTCCATAATAAATGGTCAGGAGAGCTTGTCACAAAGGCGGTGCCTGTTGAGGACTGTCCCAAGCACAGGCTCAGCATCACACTCAAAAATTGCACAGGGAGGAATCCTACAGAAGCAGACTCACAGAGAACTAGAACATGATGTTAGAGGATCCAGAGTAATAAATGTATAGCTACGGCCAGTGAGTTGGTTGGATGTCACTCATACCCAGACAGGTGATCCAAAGTGAGTCTGGAGTTTCCTGCATACAAGGCAAGCCATGTGGACAAATTGCTGTATGCACATGGTTGCTCCAGAGACCACTCTCTCAAATTTGTGCAAAGATAGTCAGTGAGTGGTTGAAAGCAAGTTCTGAGACTTGCACTGAAAAGATGATTTTTTTTTTTAATTTTGCTTAGAATGATGATGTACATTGATAGTATGAAAAAATTATGATTAAAATTCATAGAACAGTTAGGGTTGTAAAGGACCTTAAGATCATCTAGTTCCAACCTCCTGCCATGGGCATGTATGCCTCACAATAGATCATGTCACCGAAGGCTCTATCTAAAGCTGTTCTATGGATGATGAATTCTCTGGTAAAATAAGCCCTAATGTTAGATTTTCTAGTTGCTCTTTTTTAAGATGGTGTAATGGTACAGAAAAATTAAGGATGTCCATAAGCGCCTTGGAAAAGACAACATTAATAAAGACCCCCAGACCTTTACGGCAGTCCATAATTGTTGCTCAGTGTACTTTACTTCACATCACCCTGCTCCCAGGTGATCACCCATTTTCTAATACCTAGTCATTTAAAAAATAATCCTCTTTCTTGCACAGTCTAACTTAAGTTTATTTTCTGTGTGTTCCTTTCTGTATATTTTACTCTTCCTATTCTACTCTTGCCCTTGTCAATTCCTTTTTACATTCAGGGGACCGAGGCAGAAAAATCGATATAGAAATGGATGTGGATGCTCGGTTCTTCTGTAGACTGTTAATTATTTTGCATGTTAGAATCTTCCCTAACTGTATTAGGAAGAGAAGATTCACTCTTACTTTCCCTAGAAAGGCGGGGAGGATTTTCTGAAAGCCTGAAGCAGCAAAATTCACTCCAGTCATTGCTGCTCCCTGCCATCAGGGGTTGAAATGCAGCATTTGCCAAGAGTGCAAGTTCCTTTATTTGATCTCTTTGACTGTACCAGTATAACTGTCAATCACAGGAAATACCTCTAATAACTCTTCCTTTTACTTAATAAGGAATACCACATCTTTAAAACATTAGAAACAGATGTCATTGCATTACTTCACTGCTGATGTATGTAATAGAAATGACACACTAATTAATTTAATGCAGTATAAATGTACTGATTATTTATCATGGCTGACAATAAAATTATGAAAACATTCAATTACAATCAGTGGTAATTCATTATTTATTGATTCTGCATTATGCACACATTAATACAATACATTTAATTACATAAGAGAAGGGATCATTTTTCTATTGATACTTAGACGTTTAGATTCATTGGTTTTATATAAAATCCTTGATGTTGAGGTGGGAAGTTTTAATCCACAATTCCAAAAAAACATCTACTGAAATGTCAGAAATAAATTGAATACAAGTGTCAAGTACTAGTGCGTCTAGAAAAATGTGGGCACTAAGAATGACATACTAATTTCAGCCTCTTCTTTTTCTCACATCAGTGGCCTACATTTGTTAATATAATCATGCTTACTCTTTCCCAAGGAAACCAAGGAATTAAACACTAACCTAGCAAAATACTAATAATGTTTTTTCTTCCTTTTTAAGCCTTTCTTCAGAATTAGCAATATCGGTGGTTTGCATGCTCATGATACAAACTCAAAGATCACCACGGTAAGTTAAGAGCTTTTAGACTGGACCCTGAGTAATTTTTTTTGTTAAGGACTAGGAGAGTATCAGTGTCACTAGGGCTCAAGTCAGACTGAATTCAGAAAAAAAGGTGTTTCATTTCATTATGACGAGGATGCGTTGCAAATACATCTTTCAGTTCCTTTTTGCATTCTTCATTTTGGGCCCACAGTTCCCTCTGACCCTTGTAAATCAAAGTTCACATTTATCCCTCACATTTATTTTAGTAAAGATCCAAGTTTTTCACTAAAACCTGGCATTTTCTCCTTCTACAATCTACTCACATTGGACATACCTGTATCAAGTCTATAGAAAAATTTCTTTATACTAAAAAAATAAGTAAATCCTCAGGACTCTTAACATGGTAGTATCTATGGAATTCTTTTTTCTATTGTCCTGCCTCATATTTGGCTACAGTAGACAGGATAAAACACAAACATCTTTATTGAGCTTTCCTGGTTTTTTTTGTAACAAAATTATTATTATTTTGAATTAATTCCCTACTGTGCCACTTAAAAAGCTGTCATTATTTTTCATCATTGTTGCCTCCTAGTCAGTTGTGTCACCCATCATTTTCTCTATAGGATCCTTGTAAGCCAATAGCCACATTTATACCAGCTGGCAAAAAGTGATTTCCAGAATGCTGTTGACTGGCCCTGCCTGGAATGACTTGGGCTTTCCTCTTTCATCCCATGTCTCAGAAAAGAGCTCTTCTGCATTTCACTCCAATAAGACATACGTAATGATGATAACAACAAAAACAAACAAATACAACAAAACCTTTGCTTGACATTTTGCCATACAAACACAGACAACTTTTGAATAGGACTAATACACAATACACCAGCATTTTTATAGATGAACATGTGAAGAAAACGAAGTATTTTGCGTACCAGTAAAAAAAGAACAAAAATATTGAAACTTTTATTTTAAATAAATAATTATTTCAGCTATAGGGAGGCTTACTGGTTTCTACACATTCAAGTTGCTTACTGCTGGACTCTGTTCAAATAAACCATCTGGATACTTTACAACTGACAAGATACTACTGTGTGATTGTTAGGCCTTAGTAACTTTGCCTTGTCTTTAATAAAATTACAGAGAAATAATAATATCCATTGATATATTTGATTTTTATATGCTTAGTTTAACTGAACAGCTGCCTGGTATTAATTCTTGTACCTTGCGCATTTTCTGAGTTTGAGAGCAGTTCTTCTCTCCATGGATAGTCACCTCTCAAGGGTACTGTTTTTACTACAGCATTTATGATTTTATATTGCTTCATGCCACTCCAACTTGCTGGGTGTTGATGCGCAAGGCTTCCTCTGGCCTTGCAAAAATTCAGTCTTATTTAGAAATATGTTTAGCTTATGGAAGACATTAAAGTCAAAAAGGAGAAAGAATTCTCATGGTGCAATTTGATTGTCACATTAATCTCAAAGCAAAAAACCTCTTTAAAAGGGCAGTGTTTGGATCTGATTTATTAAATCTCCTAATGTCAATTACATCCAGAAGATTAAACCC
The DNA here is from genome assembly GCF_037157495.1 of Lathamus discolor. Taxonomy (NCBI): domain Eukaryota; kingdom Metazoa; phylum Chordata; class Aves; order Psittaciformes; family Psittacidae; genus Lathamus; species Lathamus discolor. Next base: position 16,342,028 of record NC_088892.1, read on the forward strand.
CAGAAGTTTCTATTTGAAGTCAGTTATTTGTTACTTCTGTCATTTCCAGTATATAAAGATCTCGGATGAGTTCAGGACTTGATTGTACTAAACACTTTGCCGATGTAAAAAGCCCTGTGCCACAGAACTTCCAATCCTAGAATGATGCATCAAGTAGTTTACGAAACTTGAGCATTCCTATTGAAAGGTATTCACTTAAGCCTAGTTTATGTGAAAATTCCGCATTGGTTTTAGGCACCTAGGCTAGGGGCATAAAACAAGTGGCTAGTCATCTTGGAGCACACATATAATCGATGGATTGTTTCCTGCAGAGTGTAATTTAGTTAATGCAATTTAACACATATAGCATTTCATTTCCCCTCATCTAAAATGGGATTATTCATAATGCAGAAATACTAAACTTTGCAGACAGGGTGCCTAAATAATCAAGCTTAACAAAAGGAAGAAGATGGCATACAAAGCAGTGCCATCATGGAAATAGTTGAAATGCTCTGTCGGCATTGCTTGTTTGGTATCCACTTGAAAAGTTTTGTTTATACTTTTGTGCTTGCTTTGTTTACTGAACACTTTAGGAGGAAGTTAAAAGAAGAGGGGAGTGAAGAAGAGGACTAGGAAATAAGGAAAGATAAGAGACTGAAAAAAGTGGAAACAGGAAAAAATGATACAAAGGAGAAGAAGGAGGCTGGGAAAAGAGATGTAATGTGAGTACACCAGGAGAAGGTAAGCCTATCACCACTCTAGCCAGGTGTATATCTATCACATTCAACTCCTTTATATGAAATTTATATGACCATCTTTCTAGTCCAGTTTAGGGAGAAGGGATGCATGAAGCTTAGCAGTTCTTTTGTCAACTGACCTGCTTCAGGTGAAGGAGGCACAGGATCTGTCTGGTTCCCAAGACTGCTGGGTTTTACTTGTGTGCAGCTGAATGAGGTACCATATGGTGCTTCTGGAGGCTGCCTTACAGTCAAGCATGAGGAGAGGACTGATGCCATTGTATCTAAAACACAATTGATGCCACACTTGAATCTGGAAATTACATGCAATTACACGCAAGACCTCCCGAGAACAGACTTTGCCTCCTGTGACCTATCGCCAACTTCCCCATCTCTCACAGTCCCCCTCGCCCTGCCTGCGCAGCACACTCTCCCCTCACTGAGTGACTGGCGGGCTTAGTTTGTTTTAGACCTGATGTGCTGCCACGGCCTCCCCCGACTCTTCACACAAGACAATAATAACGGGTTGCTGGTCCACAGTGAAGATGCGGAAAGTCGGGTGCGTTATTTACTTAACGGAGACTCGCGCTGCTAAACCTCCCCTCACACCGCCCATCTCTCCCGCTTTCTTTCGGCTGTGTCAGGACACAGGTGTTCTAACACTCAGGAACGTACCAGAGCGCAGCGACCGCTGAAACTATTCGGGAAGAAGGGCGGGCAGCCGGGCCAGCTGCGGAACAGCCCCAGCCTTGCCCTCCTCTCCCCCCGAGAGCCGGAGCTGAGCCGCGGGATCCCCTCACGGCCCCGGAAGAGCCCCCCGAAACTTTCCCAGCCCGCGGCGGGGGGCAGCTCTGGCGGCGCGGCCGCGCCCCCCTCACCCGCGGCGCGGCCCGGCCACCTCCCGCCCCACGGCCCAGGTGCTGCGGCCGGCGCTGCCCCGCCCCGCCCCGCCGCCCGCAGCCACTCGCCGGGGCCGCGCTGGAGGCGGGCGGGGCGCATTGGCTGGAGGGCGCTGTCACTCTTCCCCCCGGCGGCGCTGGGGAGGGGTCTGGGCGCGCGGCTGGCGGCGGCCGCGGCGTGTGGGCGGGCGGGCGCGCGGCTCTGTTTTTAGTAGTGGAGCGAGGCGCGGGGCTGAGGCGAGCGGCGGGGAGCCGGGCTGGCCATGGCTGTCTCCGCGCCGCCCGTCATCGCCGCAACTTCCAGCGGCGGCGCGGGGGGCTCGGCAGGCTTGTTCCGGGCGGACCCGCTGTACTCCAGCCCCGCGGAGTCTCCGCGCCTCACCAACAGCCTCGTCAACAGTTTCCTCTCCGCCGGCAGCGGAGGGGCCGGCGCGGGCGGTGGCGGCGGCGGAGGCAACGAGTGTAAGATGGTCGACCTGCACGGGGTGAAGGTGGCCTCGTTCCTCGTGGAGGGGCAGGAGCTGATCTGCTTGCCGCAGGTCTTTGATCTCTTCCTCAAGCACCTGGTGGGAGGGCTGCACACGGTCTACACCAAGCTGAAGCGGCTGGATATATCGCCCGTGGTGTGCACGGTGGAGCAGGTCCGCATCCTGCGGGGGCTGGGGGCCATCCAGCCCGGCGTCAACCGCTGCAAGCTCATCACCAGGAAGGACTTCGAAACTTTGTACAACGACTGCACCAACGCGAGGTGAGCGGCCGAACTTCGCGCTTCCTCCGGCCCTCGGGGAGCCGTGCCCGGGGCGGGGGGAACGGGTCCCGTGTCTCCGCTCCCCGGGGCTCCTGCGGCGGGAGGTGCGGGAGCCCGTTCAGAGCGCTGCGCGCCTCAGCCCCGGGTGGGCCGGGGCGCCGGGCCGGGGTCGGCGGTGCCGGCGGTGGAGGGGGGGGTGAGCCCCGCGGCGGTACCGACGTGAACTGCGGGATTCCCCCGTCCCGCGGGACCGCTGGGCAGCGGATCCGTTCTGGGCGCCCGCCTGCAAACTTTTCCTTAGCGGCGGGAGCAGAGTTCCCGTTTGCGCTGCGCACAAATAACAGAAAAGTTTTATCCGTGGTTTTTTTTCCGCTGGAACTCTCGGTTCTCCTCAGGGTCCCTCGCTCCCGGGAGGGTAGGCGCGGGCTGCGGCTGGCGACTACCGGCCGGTGCCCGCGGGGGAGGCGGGCGGCGGCTGCGGACAAACTTGCCCATTATCGAGCCGGAATAATGGTGCGTCCCGCAGTTGAGAGTGCTGGTGCGGGCGCAGCCCCTGCCCTGGCGAGCCCGGAGCGGGTGGTATCCCTGGGAGATCCCTGCTGGGTCCTTCGTACTTGGGGTTACAGTCCTTATAGCTGCTGCCTTTAGAAATGATAATGATCTAATAAACACAGAAACCTCCCGGAGCTCGACAGAAACACCAAGTGCAGTGGGGTCGGATGCGAGGCAGGGTGTGTGGAGATGACTAGTTCATTAGTTCGTACGGTACCTCCTTAGAAAGGTTTACATTTCGGTGTGCTCCTGCTTTCAGCCTGGCAGGAAACTTTTCTTTATGGAGGTTGTTTGGCAGAGCTTTGAGCGCGGTGTCTGACGTGCAGCATGCGGATATTTGTTAACTTTGGTTTTCGTGTCACTGCTTCTGGCTGCTCAGCACCGAACGTGTTGGATGGGGTATTTTTAATAACACCTTCAGCAAGATCTTGTTTGGGGCCTGATCCTGTTCCTGCCGCTGGGAGCTGAGGCGGGAGCAGACCGGACGTCCTTTCGTGAATAGCAGTATTTGTTTTGTGTCAAATCCTTTTATGTTACAGGTGACACTTGAGGGAAGCTTGCACTCAATTCCTAGGCGTGTTTATTTGAATTACCTGCCTTTTCTCGTGCTCGTGTTGTGTTTCTGTGACACCTTCTCCCGCTGCCTGTGTGTTTCTGTGTCGTGCACCTCTGTGACATCATAACCACTGCCATGTTAAAATGATGGTGTTAAAAGTAAGGTCTGAGGCTAATGTATTTCAATAAAATTAATGTAGGATTACTAAGGGACACATATAGCATGTAAATGATTCTCTGAAATATTCCTGAAACTCGGCTAGCATGAAAGTTGACCATTAAAAAAATAAGTCCTTTTAGTTTCTCTGATCATGCCAAAGTTTTCCTTTGGGGAAATAAGAGATTTGATTTGATGATCCAGCCTTTAGGTGCAGTCTGATTTCTTCTCTCTTTCAACCAATGATTTAAAATCCAGAAATGTGGGATGTTAAATATTAAAAATTTGTATTTCATAGACTTAAGGCATGATAGGATAAGGGAATAAGTAATGCAAGGAGCAGCTGAGAGGGGAGGCCAGAGGAGCTGTGTGTAAGTGGGGAGCCGAGTGATGCTCTGAGAGTGGGTCTGAAAGGAGCAGTCAGTAGAACGAAGACCTGGGCAAACGCTGAACATCCGGCAAGGGCGCTGCTGAGAGGGCATCCAGTAGGTCAGAAACAAGTCTCAGTGGAGTCAAAGCTCTCAACTAAGTGCATTCAACACGTGTGTATGCACAGGCTCTTCCTGCCTAGTTATGAAAACACTATGTATTTTTTTACCTGTTCAGGAGCACCAGATCCCCTTACATTCCCTAAAATGCTTGTTGTTTATCGAAACATCACTCGGCCATGGTTTATATCTCTTTAAATGCAGCTGGTTCAAATAACCTGCTGATGTATTTTGCCTTCATGGTTTCAGGTGTGATGCGTGATGTTATCAGCACACAAACTTCTATCAAGTGTTGTAACTTAATGTTAGTTGTATTCCATCATGCTAATTGAATGCTTAATATGTCATTTTATTTACAGCTTTTTTTTTTTCTTGAATGATCGGTACTGGTGGGAGAGAATGTTGGCTAAAACTAGCTAAATACACGAGTGAGCTAATTTTTTTTTGCTGTGAAGTGACCTAGGATCTACTGCAGTGCATGGTACCAAGCAGATAAAACACAGTACCACTGTTACAATTATACATACAGGATTTAGGGTGTGTACCTGGGAAGTTAAGTCTTGGAAAAAAGGGATCTTATAGAAGCAAACCCTTCGATGTGTATTGTTCCACTGCATGACTCAAGCATTACTTTCAACTCGGAATGTTGTGCATTGCTTTTTTAGTGTGTGTGTGTGTGTGTATATTAATTTATAGATATTTATATACATATTTGAATACTGCAGAAAGTAAACTTGAGCTGCCAAAAAAAGCAATAAGAAATGCTGGCTATCATTGTTTTCAGTGTTAGTTCACTTCTGAAAGTCAACATCTCTTATGTTAGTGCACGCTTTTATTTCTGTTGCAGTGTTAACTCTCAATTACATATAATTGGAAAAAAAAAAGTTCTACTTTTCTTGCTGTGTTGAGTTTATGAGCTTTGTGGACAAGCTCAACTAAGAGCTGCATAGAAATACTATACCTGCAAGTGAAAGTTTTTTGTTTGTTTGTCCTGTGTATGTAACAGTAGTTACATATAGTTAGCGTTTTTGACCTTTGTATTTTTTTAAACAGTACACATATAAATTTCATTCACTTGTAAATGGAATGTTCCTAACTTTGATTATTGTTAGCCATCATCATCTAACCTAATTTGGAAGCAAGGTTTGTGAAATGAAACTAACTGTTCGTTTCATTACAGGTAGCATCGTCAAGTGAAGAGTGAGTACAACATATTTAGACAATATAATTACTGATTTGCAGTACCTTAGAAGACTACTTATATTATGGACACATGCTTAATTTTAGTAGTAAAGCATAACATTAACTTAAAGTAGAAAACTATAATGAGGTGTTACTTAAAAATGAAATTTAAAACCATAGAGCATTTTTATGATGGTAAATGTGGCAATCCTTAGGATTATATAAGTATGATTATTTTACAGGGTTTCTGTGTTTCGATGCTGTTGGCTACTGAAGAAGCATAGTGTTGGTCTGGATTATCCAGTGAATAGTAAGAATAATTCCCAGAAAACAGCGTTTTAATACATGGCTTATTTTTTGTGACTTACAGTATCTAGTTATGCTAATATTTTGTATTACTTGGGCTATTCACAAACAATAAAAGGCTTTAGAAATGAATTTAAGCAGTAAATGCAGACATTTTATTTTATGAGATAATGAGGGTCTTGTCATGTTGTCTATTAAAAGCTACCTTATAGTCAGCAATACTCTTTTATTAGGAGAATGATGTCAAGATTATAATTAAAGCAATCCAGTCATGTAGCGCTGCACAGAGAATCTTTGTATATTGATTTTACATGTGGACATCTGATGATACCAACTTCTTTGACTAAGTAAATATTTAGTATGATTCAGGCATGGCCAAACTTGTGGGTTTTGAAGGTTCTAGCATATTAAAGCAAAAATTGTCGGTTTCTCAATTTCCCTTTCCTTCTTGGAAAGGAGGCTCACTTAAAATATTTGTGAGAGAGATCACTAGCCTAGTGGATTCTGCTAGAGATGCAGAAAGGAATTTTTCCACTTCTGAGCAGATTAATTATACTTTTGGAAAAATCCCTCTTTCTTTTTAGACATCTTGAAAGCCTATGCTTGCTCAAAACTACTAAAATACTTGATTTTTTTCATCAGATGCATATCTAATCTGGAGATGCCTTGATTAAAATTCCCTTCTTTTTTTCATGTCAATAGAGCTCCCCATTTGAAGTGTAACATGCTTTTCCTCCAAAATGGAGTATTTGTGTGTTTCCTGCATGTGTATATGCATAATACATATGTAATTTTCTACCGAGACTTCTACAACTGAAAAATACTGTGTTTTTGTAGCAAAGACAAAAAAGCTAAACAATTAGGTATTAATGATATTCTTGTTGCATATTCAAAAGGTCTTTGCAAGCATTTCTTCTCCTTTTTTTTTCTTTTCACCATTTCAACCTGCAGAACTCTTCACTGTCACTTCAAATCACACAATTCTACAAAGATAAAACAACATTTAAACTCATTTGCTTTGGGAGGGAAATTGAGCATTTGCACCCAATAAGCCTGATTGTGGAACTGCATGCAAATTGTGTTTTGATTTATCTCTTTTGCACTTTTTTCCATTTGAATTGATCTTGCATTAATTTTGCCAAGCGGCTCTGTGAGGCTGCAGATGTTGCCCTGTGTTTAATAAATCAATGAGACAGATCTGAATGAATCACTTCAGATGGATTCTCTGCTCGGTTTGATGTCTAGATGTTATTCTTAGCTTGTTATCATGACAGATGCATTAATGTTCCCATACACTGCCAGCAATGTCAAAGAGATTGAAGCTTTTAAAGTGGCGGTATCCCCTTTTCCCCCTTCTGTTGGAATAACTAAATTGCCTTTAGGAATAGGTCAAAATACAAATTTAATCACAGCATCATGGTGGGGAAGATGCTAAACTTCTGATCATATTATAACACAAAGTCAGACAAATACAGTTTTGTACAGAATGATTAATTATTCCAAAATAGTGGAGATCAATATTAAAATCTAAACATAGGATAGGTCCTTAATAGAGTAACCACTTTCTCAACATTAATATTTCATTGTAATAGGAATGATCCGAATAAATAATATAAGACTAAAACATGTAAAAGTGTTACTATAAATAGAATATCATTGTGTCCAAGTTGATTACAGGCTGAAGTAAGGCTTTCTCTCCCTCTTTTTTTTTTTTTCTAAAATTAATATTTTTCTTTTAAAGTTAAATGTGCCTGCATTCAACATCTGCTAGATTTAAGATAGGTATACTTATTAATTGTGTTTCTGTTACTGCTTACCATTTAGTGCCAGATATGTTAGAGAAGTTGTCGATCACCATTAATTTCTGTTCTGTATAGTCTGGTATCCATTATCTTGGAGCAGAACCTGTGGAATGCAAATCATAAAAGAGACTGGAATGTGTCTTTGGAATGGTTTTAAATTCTGGAAAAGATTGCTCAAAGCGTAAAGTACTCTGCCATGAATAATGAAGATCTATTTCCCACGTAGGCTACGCATAGTTTTTATGGGCTTTTATTCATTATTAGAAGACTTGTGGTCTTCCTTGTTTTTCTTTAGAAGAGAAAGCAGTATTTTGTGATTTGCTTCTGTCATTTTGCTAAAGCTGATCTCGTTCTCTGTGATGCGTTATTTTAATGTTAAAAATTACTGTGACTGTTCCTTTTCTTAGTCTCCCCCCAAACAGAAGAACTTTGACTTTTTGTCATTAAGGCTTCTGAGAAAAAATTGGAGAAACTGGCTGTAACAGATCTAGATTTATGTTGGTATTCCTGGTATTCTTGCTCCAGTAGTTCCAATTTGATAAAGGAAACAATGTATGTAGTAGAAGTTCACAGTTTATTCAAATGAGTTTAAGCTTTAGCATTGTTATATTTGCCTTCCTTTCACCAATATATCAATGTGTGGCAACAGCATTATACTCCAGAAGTGAACAGCTCTGTAGATGGGAAATTATTCTCACACTGGGGCTACGGTTGGACACGCAGCCTCTGTTTGTGTGTGCATTTGCTTTTAAGGAAGATGAAAATCAAGTTTGGGAGAACTGAGGAGCAAAGCAAAAATCACTAGATTAGAAAATCACCTTTTGTTGTATGGCAGTGGCCTTAGTACCTACCTTGGTAATTCTGCAGAAGATGTTTAACATGAGCATTCTGAGATACTTTGAAGAATTGCTCTTGTTTATTTCATTGCTTACAGGCTGGAATTCATGTCGTGCAAGAGATGTTAGTCAGTGTCAGTGTTAAAAAGGCGTTGAAATATGGGCTGTAAAGCTCCTATTTTGACTTTGCTGAGGTGGACCTCCCTTTCATGCCAGTGGAAGCTTGCCAGAACAAGGGCAAAGAACTTGGAAATGTTTCTAAGGTTTGTTCCCTTCTCATCAATGGTGGGACATACTAGCATAAAAACCTTGTGTTTGAAAGAATTGTGTGTATATGGTGTTTTCAAACGGGTACTATGCTTTTCGTCCAGTCTTGTTCCTTCTGTGTTTAGGATCTTCAAACTTTTCTGTGCCTGTTCAGAAAATTCAAAATTATAATTTCTGGGAGTTAGGAACAAAACTAATCCAAATCCATAGCTCAAAATACTTAAAGTTCCCATCTGGTTTCTTTTATAAGTTCTTCACGTGATTATCAGTGTAATAACCCCCCTGTGTATACAGAAATGCAGTGTTTTAATGATTATTTACATTATACTAATTGCAAAACCAAACAAGATGAGGATACTTTAGAGTTCTTGCTGTCTGTGACATATTCCTTTGGTGTAAGTTAAGGCAAATTTTTTTGTATGTTATGATTAAACATGCATTACCAAGCACAAGTACGTTAGATAGTAATGATTCTTAGTGGATTAGGTTTATCCTGCGTGATACTAGAACTGTCCCTTAGGGCTAGATGCTTTTGATCTTTGTTCCCTCTTGGTAAAGCATGGCTGTCCAAAGTGACTTAGTAATAGGGTTTCCCCCTCTCTCCTTATTCTACAACCTGAAAGCAACACTGATACCCATTAACTTATGTACTTTGATACCTGGCCAAGAAGGGTCTAATATCTGAATTCTACAAAGCATAATAAATTTGTTTGCTTTCCTTTCTGTTTGGTAGCACAGCTACATTGTTGTTTTTCGTGTGAGTACTGTGTTTATTGTCACTAGCAAGCATGGGGAGATTATATTTCCTTGACAGCACATCTTGACCTGCAAAGGCCATTTTGTTTAGTAAAATATATTGTCTTAGAGCCTTTCTGGACTCAGTTACAAATACCACTTCCCCCAAAAGTAAGAACCAACACAAATGAATAGGGCTTGCTTTCTTAGTTTACGGTGGTTTGAAGTGTAGTTTGGCGGTGTATATTGTTGGGTATACATTAAGGTATAAAATGTTCTATTGCAATTGTGTCTGATCTTATCAAGTTTCTGGAAATTGATATCTGGTAACAGCATTTAACCTACATCTCATCTATCTGCTATCTATGTGATGGGTTAAAAAGAAAAAGTAGTATCGATCTGTCGCTGGATTAAAGTTTGAAATCGGCAACAGCATGAGCACAAAAGGCTTTTTTATGATTTCTCAGCTTGCCATTGATCTACCAGTTTTATTGCATTCATTATTTATTAAAAGAATTTGCAAGCTAAACATAACGTTAAGCTAGTTTGCACACAGGGACTGCACTTAGGAAATTGAATGGAAATTGCATTAGAGATGAACATCTGTGCTATTTTTCCACTCATGTGTTTATGGGTTTGTATAAAAGGTGTATTGGATTAACAGTTATAACCATTATAGCTTGCAGCAATATGTTAGAACCTGAAGCATTTAGTAGTTATTTAGGAGGGAGACTCTCTTTACTTACACTAAAAAGTATGGTAATGCCATCACAAACAGTGCTTTTATTGGATTATTCTTTATTAATGGTTTTTTTACTAGTAATGTGTAAAACTTGAGGTATCTAGCTATATTATGCATGTGTTCTTTTATCTTTGCTACATAAAGCTCCATTAATATTGTCATTAATATAAGGTTTCTGGTGATGGTATTAATTAAGGATTTGGCACTTAGACGCTGGAGTATTGAAATGAAATGTATTTTATAAAACACAATAGGAACATATGTATTGAAAGATACTTAAAATATATATTCTTTCAGATTTTTCCCCATGAATTTAACTAGATTTGTATCCTTGAGGTAGGCAGTTTCTGTAATGTATTGTGTTAGTGAATCAGGTGAAAATCTTAATTATTTTGAAATGTTTTTCCACTTGAGTTCATAAGTTCCATTCCTCTCAAACACCAGCTGTAGTTGTGCATGACACATGAAGTGTTGAGTAGACCTAGGATTCTGAGGTGCTCTCCTGTAATGATCTTGGATTTCTTTTTTTTTTTTTAATTCTGCTCCTTCTATAAAATAGACTATATTGCTTTGGATGAAAGATACGTATTTAGAATCAAGATATTATTTGTTTTATTTGATCTAAAAGTCTGTGCAGTATAGTCTGTTTATAACTAGAATGTACGAAAATATGTTTAGCATCATCAGTGCACTTTCAGTTAGTCTATTAAAGGCTCAACCTGATACATCTCACCAGCTCTTAAGATTGTTAGGTTTCCTGTGCTAAGGAGCAGACATGTTCTTCGTGCCAGAAGGTTGTGCTCACTCTTTTGAATGCCACTTCTACATTTTTTTAGTTTTCTTTTTCTGTCTGGTAGGATGAACCCTGCAAGTCCTGACAGCATTTTGAACAGAGGTAGCTCTGACTTTCAGTTGAAAGAACCTCAATACTTTTTTTCCACATCATTTTGCTCGCACTGTTATTAGTCGTCCTAACTGTTGTTCCCAGGCATAGGGAACAATAATCCTGCACTCAGAGTTTGCATATTGTATCAGATAATGCATTTCAGCTACTCCGTGAATAAAGGTGGAAGTTAGATTTAAGAGGGATTTATGTAATTAATATATATACACAATACTGGTTTAAAATATGCATACATACATACACATATATATAATGTTATTTAACCTGAATTTCTGGATTATTCAATGGCCTCTCTCCCAAACCATGGAAATAAACTTCAATTTTTGGAAAACTTCTTATCCATATTTATAAAGAGAGAGGAATTTGAATAATTCAGAGATTTAGTTTAAATTGCAATTGTTACGTACATACGTTAAATTTGCTAAATGACCTTTTATGGCTGTATTTTCTAACTCTGTGTTCTTACTTAAAGTCTTTAATCTTTTTTGATGATTCTCACAGCCATGTGAGTAAGTAACAGGTAACTTTATTTCTGTCCAGTCTGTAGGAAGATTGCTTGTGATGCCTTCATAGTACTTTTAGTCAGCAGAACGTAGTGTCATTCTTCTCTCCTGTTTCCAGACCTGTATGACAGTGGAATTGGAGCAAAAAACTTTATTTAAAAAGTTTAATCAAAATTATTTCACACAAATCTAATGTGTTTTGCACAATCACATAGTTGTTGGCAGGGTCGTCTTGAGATCATCTAGTCCAACCAACTCTTCTGTTTAAGCAGGGTCAGCTAGAGCTGGTTGTCCAGAGCTGGACAAAAAGGTCCTCATGGAGTTCGAGTATTTCCAGAGGTGGAAACTCAGCCTCCCCAGGCAAGCAATTTACAGAATAGAAAACTGTGCAGTGGAAGGAAAATTCTATCAGCACATATTAGGATTACTGGATTATATGGGAGCTGTTGAAGCTGCGACTGGATGTTGTTGCAGCCCCTGATGTGGTCGCTGCCCGACTGGGGAGTCACTCAAGCCAGGCCAGCACGGATTCCCTGCCACCAGAGCAGTGTGAGTTGTAACCCTCTGTGAACCAACTGTGTCGCACACAGATTGTGCTTTCTGTGTCTCACAAATGATTGCCTGAAGTCCTCTGTTTGTGCTGATGAACTGACTTGTTTTATTCCCCGCTGCTGAGAAGGAATATTTCAATTTAAAAAAAAGGTGGCTGTAAGAAAGCTCTTGGCACATTGTGCCAGCAGGGGGATTTAGTTACTTGGATGTTACAGTAATTTAAGAGTTGCTAATTAAGATCAAGCTAGTTTAAAGAAAAAATATTTGTAGCTTCATTTAGAACTTCTAATCCGTATATTTAAAACATTACACATTGTGCTTTTTCTTATGCATGTAGCAGTTGTTTTTGCCTAGTACAAATTTCATGTGATAGTTAATAGACTTTTTATAACAGTTAATCAGAAAATGTTCTGTGTCTGTGAAACATTATCCCTGTTGTTTTTTGTGAAATTAACGAGGGCACCTCGCTTCACTGCTGCAGCTCTCTGGGGCCGCCTCTTTTTGTCCTCCTACTTTTAGATGTTGTTGTGTATTAAAGGAGGGCAATTTTCTAAAAAGCTGCTAACATAATAAAATCAGCCGTAGAAAAAAGTCTTTCCCGTGAGACTTAAAATACATGTTTAAACAAAACAATAAAACAAACTGAAACCAGAACAAACTGAAACCAAACACCAAAACCCAGTCACTCCCCCCCTTAAAACCCCTCCAACAACAAAAGTCCCAAACAGAACAAGGTAGTAAAATGTTGGCAGTTAAAAACCAGCAAAATATGAATACTGAAATGAAACCTAAGGCTCAGCGTTGTTTTCTCTGTTGCATAAGATTGTTACTGAAATATGTACTTGTAGGTCTGTGGAGGTGTGTTTTTTTGTAGGCTTCTAAGGTGCGTTATTTGATGGTTTTGTATGGCAACTCATGTACCCAATAGGTGACTTCTCAGAATACTCTAAGCATCAAATTGTTAAGAAATCATTCTTACCTGCTCCAAGGTTGTTATGACCCTTTTGCACAGAAAGAAGAAGCCAAGTGACCTGTCAGGGCACTTTGTGTGCTTGCTATGAAGACTTGCTAAATATGCTGTCTTATACCTTCTGCTGTCTGCTGCATTACAGGTGTGTGTGGCACAGCAGCACGCTGCGCTATGCCTCAGGCTGTGCCTGTGTCAAAGGGATAATGCATTGCTCTCGGCTTTTTCAGCCATGGTGCAGCTTGTAGAAGGATCTCGGAAGAGGTCTGGCCGAAATGATCACTATAATGAGCTATAAGACTTGCTGCTCTCATCGTTAGGAGTTGCTTAGGAAGGTTAATTGATCCTGCTGTCGTCCACTGGAACGAAAATTTCTTGTCTCGCATCAGAACCATAATCAGTGCTTCTTTCTGCTCTGTTATTATGAATTGCCTTACTTGTTGCACAGCTGACTTTCGGTTCAGACAAATCTGTTGCTTCCTGATGGAACTTGGGAAAGTTTGTGTCTTGTAATTTGACAAAAGTACTCTTCTAGCATGTTGAGCTAGAGGGTATTGTGTTCAGTCACCTATCTTGGCTTTTTTTTAATATGCTTTCTTCAAAATTTTACTGTCCCTTCAGCCAGCAGTCTTCTAATAAACTGTTTGTTCCGTCATCTTAGTTATTCATCCTTACAGGCACCTGATTTTATCTTTCAGTCTGACTGAAAAATTTAACTCTTTATTATAGTGGGAAAAATCTGTATTTGTGTCTGTATGGAAATAAAATGAAGTATTTTTGGTATATTTATTGTAGGTGTCTTAGTGATGCAGTGGCTTCTCCTAACCTACAGCACATTTGTCTGTTCCTGTGTAACTGCTTCTCTAATTTTTGTGAGCCAGAGGTAGGAAGCTTGCTTATGCTGGTTGTTTTCTATCTGCCTGTTACAGAAGGCATGTAGCCATCCTCCAGTGCCTCTCAGCTCTCTGACAAGGGTAGGTAATTTCAGAACAAGACGTGGTTATTTGGAAGTTACTGGCCTGCCAGTGTTGGGTAGCAATAGGTGTGTGTGCTTTCCATCTGCTTTCTAGGGGACAAAAAGGAAAGACAAAAAAATGTTGCATGCTGCAACATCCATCCATGCTGCAACAGCTGATGGGCTGCTGGCTCACAGTGAAGTTGTGTCTCTCACAGTGTAAACCCTTAATAGGAGTTGGTTATTGATTTACAGGGAAGAAGAAAGGAGGAACAGGGGTGCTGAGTTGCTGGAGGCAGTATGTTTGTCTGGGATTCCTGGGTGTTAAAGGCCTGGACTGCAGATAGGATGTTTGTACAATTCAGTCCTTTAGCACCTATGCAGTTGGCAGGGGAATTGAAGAGAGGTTGGAGTTGCTGTGTGTTATGTGCAGTTGGTGTGCAATAGGCTGATGTGACCACAGCATGTTGGAATTGCTGCAGGAGAGCTGATTATGAGTATACTGCATGTGGAGTATGTTGAATTTACTGTGGAATTTCTTGCTGTAGCTGTTCTGCAGTTATCATTTCCCCTTATCTGCTGCTGCCCCAGATTTCTTTTTGACACTTACACAGCCTCATCTTCCATTCCCTCCCCGCCCCCATCTAGATTGATGTGTCATTGACAGTAACAGCATAGTAAATACTCAAACAGCATTCCATTGCAGACAATGACTGCAAGTTTCATTTGTTGTTTTGAATGGTTGTTGAGTTGTCTTTCTAAAGAAGTCTTTCAAGTTTAAGAAGTTCCTTGAGATGTTCTGGGCCCTATTTTGATGCAGGGGTTTAGATAACCTGTCTTTTTTTTTTTTTTTTTTTTTTTAACTCTCCAAACACTTTTGGTGAAGTTGTGTGGGGTTTTTTTTGGTGTTTTTTTTTTTTTGAGGGTTTCTGATGCAGCTGTTCACTTCCCTGATTTCTAACCAGAAGCTCTTTTTTAGCATCTTATGGACATGGAATAGTTGATCCGATGATGTCACACTGTTTCCAAAATAATCCCCTTTGTCTAGCATGAGAATGTGAATGATAGTAAACAAATCTGCAGACAGGAAGTGGGCAGAGAACGTTTTGATTTAAGTGCTTAGGTTGGTTACTCAGTTCTGTGACTGTGGGCAAAATTGGAAGCTGTTTTTCTGCTGCTGACTTTTCATAATGGCCTATTCTGAAACACCAGTTTCAATAGCCTCTCTTTTCAGATCAGAGAGAATTGTTCTGTTCACTTATTTGTGTGTCTTGCAGTGATGCTGCTGAGGTCTTAAATCATAGCCCATGGTGGTGAGAAACTGACACAACTGAGTCATGGGATAGAAAGGAAGAAGTACAGGAGATTTGACACTGAAGGTACTTTAAGTATTAGTACCTCAGTTACAGAATGCATTAGTATTGAGCTATAACCTTTCTATGCAACATGGAGCAGATGGAATGAACATGGCAGCTTTGGGTCTTGTGTGAAGTTGGAGATTGCTTTGTCATTTTGACCTCATTACAGATGAAATTCTGCCATGGAACCGTTGCAGAACCAGAATCTTCCAATTGTTTTCAGTGGTTCTGGATTAGGAGCAGAGAAAGCAGTCAAAACTAAATGCATATCTATGAACTAATATGTAAGTTGCTTTGGTCCACACCAGGAGACATTTTGTGCAAATTCGGAAGTGGAGTTATGAAAGGATCCTTTGAAAAATGGGTTTCAGCAGAATATTGGGAAAACTAGTATATAAGAAACTTCAGGTCCCTTCAAGGCCTATAGACCCTGTGTTTCAAAGCAGTAGCAGTCTCACAAAGTAAATGGTATTGTTCATTACTGGTATCCACTAATATAGGTGGAAAAACTTTAACCTTTCTCAAGCTGAGACAGAAAACATGATGAAGGGTAAACAACTGTGTGCCTATATTTCTGGATACTGCACAAGCTTCAGTTGTGGTGAGTGATTAGTACTTCACACATGTGCCTGATTTTTCTGGGAATCCTATGCACTTCCTGAACAGGAATGGCAGTTGGTGGACTGTTTATTACTCATTCTGGTTTTGGTGGAAAATGTGGCCTTGTATGTCATTTAGACTTTGTGACACATGTAGCCTCCCAGGGTCTAATGACTTGTCTGCAGATGGGCTGTTATTTATTACAGTCATGTAGAATAAAATTGATTGTCTTCTAAAATTAATTTTTCATTTGCCTCCAGCTCTGCTTTAATAGAGGACACACAGTTGCCTGTTTGCAGAAATACTGTTTAATCACATTAATATCTCAGCCCCCCAGGCCGGTGAAGATAATTGTACAAACGAACAGCAAAATCTGTATCTTTAACTTCTTTTTATGATTAAATTATGCAAATGACTTATCTCCTGCCCTTCCAAGCACTAATCATCTAATTAGGAATGATGTGTTAAAGGGATGGTTTTGAATCAGGAGAAGCGGAGAATGGAAGAAGCAGAAAATGGGACCTGACAATGGAACGGTTGAAGGTACTGTAGTGGTACAAGATAAATCTGCGTATTTGTTCAAAAAGCAATAATAAAGGCTTGTTGTGCTATTTGTAGTCTTGCTCTAGTAATCTTTTTCATAAGAGGATAATTCTGGCTGATTTTTGACCGTGGTTTTCAATATTAACTTTAAATTCAGTTATTAAGGTTTAAGAATTGAGTCACTCAGCACTTTCTCTTCCAGTTCTTGTAAACAAGGTAGTGTAAGTGTCCCTAGTTTCACTAGTTAGCAGTATGGTTTAAAAGACAGAATATATATATTTGTAGGTTGTTTTTTATAAAAGTGCTTGTCATGATACTGCTAGGTGTCCTGAGCCTGCACATACTTCTGTTCTTGTATCTCACTCTTTCTCTTAGCTGCTGGTTAAAAACCAAAACAAAACAGCAGTTTTGCCTTTTAATACGAAAATGCAAGTGCCCATCTAAAGAGAAAGGCTAGCTCTTTGGTAATGCCCTGTGCCTAGTTTGGGGAGTTTCCTTTTTAAGTGAAGCTCCGCTTAATTAGATGTTTGCATGATCATAGATTTACATTTTAAGCATATGTATACAAAAGAAGCATGCCTTGACCTCTCCAAGAGCTTACAGCCCTATTTTCTACGTTTTCTGTTTCATAAGCAGATTCTGGTTTTTGATAAGTTGTTCCAGATACTCCTGCTTAAGGCCCTTTTCCATGGTGGGTTCAAACTGTTAGTGTGTTATTGCTGTTGCTAAAGGTATAACAAACCAACTCTCCTATCGGATGATAACACTTCGGGTTTGAGTAACTTTTGTTTTTCCTTTACTCATTTATTGATGTACTTGCTGCATGTGATTAAGATAGTGTGCCAATAAGACAAGAATATTCTAGAGGCCAACTGAAATGTCTGATATATGAGAATGTATTAATTCCTTAATAAATACGTGAGGCGGTATTCATGCCTGAGAGTATGAATTTATAGAATATTAGAGAACCACTAAGTCCACATTCCCTAGAAACAGGGTACAGACCAGTCTTTCAGACAAGATAAATCCTGCTAGGTTTTCTGCAGCTGTGTAAATGCCTTCACTCAGTCAGCCCCTTGCCCTTTAGAAGTAAATATATGAAACGGTGAGAGAAAGGTTACTATTTAGGACATGATCAGTTTTGAAAGTTTGAGAGCCATGTTGTTTGCAGCATCTGCCTGTTCATTTGGGAACTTCAGCTTCCCTGCCTTTATGCAGTGGCTTGTGCTTATGGGTGCATATATATATATATATATGTATATAGACAGGGTTTACTGATACAATCTGAGAAGATCTTAGTAACTTCCCCAGGAAGGTGGGAAATACGGCTTTGTAAAGCTAGGTATCCCTGATAAATACTGAGAAGCCAAAAGCAATGATTTAAAAAACCCTTTTTGTTAGTGATTAGGTGCATGTCATAGGGATTTAAAAAGGAAAAACCTCACAAATGAAATTCAAAAGCAATTAAAATGCTGACTCTGGTAGATTAATCTTTTTTTTTTTTTCTGTTGTTTTTTTGCACCGTTCAACATAAAGTTCTGACACTGCTTTCACTTGTCTGACACACATGTAAATTACTGGTGCAAACTTCTCATAAACACTTCATGGAGGCAGCATTTCTTTTTGTACCTTCCAGAAATACGATTGGATTAAATCAGTTCATGTCTTATCTTTACATGTATTTTTATTATTATCACTCCAAAATTCTTTCCAAAAGGAAAGATGAGAAGAGCTTGTGGAAGAACTCTTACACAAAAATACTTGTGCTAAGAACATTTGTGTAGGTAATATCTGTGCACAAGGCCTAGGTACTCTTTGTCTGAATTACAAAAGACTCAAACCCAAGAAGGATTTCTTACTGGATTGCTAGGTTCTGGGATTCATTGGGCTTTAAATCGCAGTGATGACTTGGAGCAGAATGCTTTTCCTCTCAGGGTAGGAGATTTTATGATATTTAAGGAGCAAATAATGCTAAATTTTTTTTTTGTGTGTGTGTATATACACCACAACAGAGATAAAAACAGAGGCCTTGTAGTTATGCTGATACTGTGTGAGAAGTCAATGGCAAGGGAGGTAGAGAGCATCCCTTACAGTTCTTTGTGTGGTTGAATTTCCTAATCCTTATGGCTTTTGGCTGAGGTATTTTAGCACTGTAGGACTGTAGCACTGTGGTCAGGACATCTGAGATGGGTATCTGCTGAGATACCTGTTGAATCTAATAGGAAGTCGTATTTGTTGGTGCTAATCTCTAAGGTTTAGGCATCAGCAAAGAATCTGAAAACTTCTATAATCTGTAGCCTGTATTTATCAACTTTTCTGTAGAGGCAAATTGGAGGAAGGTGCTCTGTAATACGGATTCAGCTATCTTTAACTTTACTGTATCCACACATGCTCAGGTTTATCCAATTTAGTTTGTCCAGTTGCTCATGCAGATATTTTTCTTCTCTCTGTGTTGGGCAGTTTTTGTTGAGTGACAACAGGTGGTAGATCTCAAATAACTTTGAATTATGTTGTTGGTCTTGCAAAAAGTTAAACTTGAATTCTTGTTAAGGCTTCACAGTTGATAGGTACAGTAGTGGGGCTGTCTTACAATCTTTATCGGTGTATTTTTGTATTCAGAAAGTATGAAATCATAGAAGTATACATTAAAAGATCTTTTGATTGTCCTTGGGATTTGTGAACTTAAAACTATTCAGTAACTGTTATATCATGCTAATAGAGCCTCTGTTTCTGACAGATAGGTAACATTTACCGCAGTTAAGGTAAGGGCTATTTTAATATTAATGAAGTTTGAGTTACATACTAAATTAAAATAAATTACTACACAAAATGCTAAACCATTACACAGCTTCAGTAATACGATCCTAAAGCAAGATCCTGTATCAGTGGTAAGGTCTAAGCCCATTGAGACTTTCAGGAGCAGTAAGAGATATTATAGAAGAATAGCCTTGAGTAAGTTACCAATTTGCTAATTTGAAATTAGTTTAGTCTAGAAATCCAAATGTATTCCTTTCTGTGGTCTTATTGTGGGTTGGGGTAATTGAATATTTTTGAGGAAACATCTGATTCTGTCATTGAAAAGGGGTTTTGGCAAATGTTGAGAAATAGTAGGACATACTAGTATTTAGGGCTCCAGACTCTCACTGTACAGTATGTATGTGAGGAACGGTTTCTGGGATCATGGTTAATACGGTACAGAGCCATGTTCGTCAGATTTCCTTAACTTCACAAGAATGCTGTGACCTATCTGTCTTCACCCAAATGGGTGAAACCCCAGTTTGGTATCCTGAGAGCAGTGTAGTCTCTTACGCTATCCACAGCAGTAAGACGCACGCTACTTAATCTCTTTTTCAGACTCTAGTAGTGGATAAACATATTTGTGTGATTATTAATAAACTTCCGTATCTCTACTGTTTCTTAAAAGTTATAATCTTTGTTTTCCAGAAATTGCTGAACTTCTTTTAATGATTCACAAACTTTAAAGAGGTCAGCTTCCTTCACTGTGGGCCTGTGATAAGCTGCGTGTGACTCACTGTTCAAACTGCGATATGGAATGGTTTTCAAATCGCAGCTCTATGAAAATAGGGTGGGGAAAAAAAAAGTGGGAATACAGGGAGGTGGTCTTGGCAGTCCTGCGGTAATGGTTGGACCTGGCCATCTTAAAAGTCTTTTCCAATATATTAGATTTTATGATGTGCATGTCCCCTTTTAACTGTTGAGGTTGTACACAGGTTACCCTTTGCATATAAATTCGGCCAAATTAATCTTTCTTGGTCATATTCTGCATGTTTTAAGAGTCAGGAGAAATAACGCGGTCATGAAAATAATTAGTGAAGCATAAAAAGGTAAATTTGGAATTTCAGAGCTGTACAGACATGGGTTAATACCTTTCTAGGAATCATTCTGGGTTTTTTCAATGCTTTAGACTTGGCCATTTACAAACTCAGCCGTGTGCCATGGAAAACATGGATTAGGAGAGTGGTAATCTCACATTTTTCAAGTGAAAATTCACCTTTGGCTAGTTTCAAAGTTGCTGTGCTCTAATGGTTTTCTGTATTTGCGGAAGATATTTAGTGTTTTTATTAATATGACAGGAAATTAATGTCTAATTTTGACAGTGGACAGTGTGATTGTTTGTGGGGTAGTGAGAGTGCCTAAATTGTGTTCACCTTTATGAAGCATGCTGGTACATGTGTCTTTTAGTTAATTGGCTGCTAAGTCTTCCAGCCCTCTGCCAGTAAGTAAGATGAAATCATAACAGGGTGCATCAGTTTCAGATCCATTTAAATAAAAACAGATTGCCTGAGGGGTTTTTATGTACTTGTTTTTATTCAGAAAATACTGTTATTAGACATAAAGCAGCAGGATCTTGTCTGTTTACCTTTGAGATCAGACTCGTGTCCCTGTGTCTCTAAATCTGTAGAGGGAGCCTGCCTGGGAAATTACAGATCTGAGTAATTCCCTAGTTAGCAAGGATATATACCTAACTGGTTTAGCATCTCTTAAGAGGGAGCAGTCAAACCGAAGTGATTGATAGGAATTATTTGGAAAAGTGTGTAGAACAATCAGAAAACAGTGGCATGTGAAAGGTACACTTTCATCTTGGGTATAGTGTAGTTCTGATCTGATTCCACATATCTGCCAAAGGATATGGAGGGTGTGTGTAGAAATCAAAGTGGGGAAGAACCAGGAAAATGATGGGTAAAGAGCAGCTCCCATATTGCATGACACAGGAAGATATAAAGCTGTGTGATGTCACAAATGGCACAGGGGAGGTGAATAGGGAGTAATTGTTCATTGCTTCTGATAATGTAGAAATTAGAGGATGGGTGAAATTAACAGATGTTAAACCCAACAAAAGCAGGTGGTTCTTCCAATACAGTAAACTCAAAACTCTTTACTATAGAGTGCTGTGAATGCTCAAATGTACATGGGTTTGACAGGTGAGCCAAAAAAGTGCAAGAAAATTCTCTGAGAGGCTGTTGTACGGAGATACTATGTCTGACAAACTGCCAGTTACTTGGTGCAGGGAAGTCTTAATGAACACTGAAAAGTTCTTTTCTGTGCATCTACTGTCAGCTGCCTTTAGTTATAGGAGGAGAGATGCATTTTTACTTGTTTGAGAAATGACATCACCTAGTTATTAAGTGTGAAAGTTTTGGACAGGACTAGAATTTGCAAAATAAGGTAGTTGTGTTGAAATGTAGCAAATTAGAAAGAAACCCGTGGAAACGTTGGAAATTTGTTAAACAGGAAGTTCAGTGGACATGCACAGTTCACAAAGGCATGGAGAGTGCGGAATTTCACTGTGCGTATGTGAGAAGTTGCTCTGGATGCTACTACCCCTGTAGCAGTTCGCTGACTTTAAAGTATGCAAATAGTATCATACACTTCAAGAAGATGATGTGTTAGTGTGTGCTGATTGGAGGCCTAATTTATCCAAAAGTCTTTGCAAAAAAACTTCTCAGTTAGGAAGTCAGTCTTTTTGTGAACATTGTAGACACTGAGCAGGTCATCTTCAAAAGTGAGCCTGTCCCATTTATGATATAATAGGTAGCAGATTTAAAACTCCTGCAAAAAACCTAAAGTAAGTTAACCTGGAATAGTCCCATTGGTTGGATGGTACGCATTATATTTAAAGGTTTGAACAAAAAGCATTATATATATCATTGGTTCATAAACAAAGTTGTAAGGCCTGGCTAATTAGATGTAGTTGTTAGCTCAATAGCTAGTAAATGCCTGTTCTGTAGTGAAAAAATGTGATGTCAACTCTTAAGAGTTGCTTTCAGTCTTATTACGTTTAATGTGCTTTGTCTTGTGTTTAAGTAACAGCAGTTGTCTTCCTAACCAGAGCTGCTGTTTACTTTAAGGAGGGATGAATTTTTTTTTTTTTACTGAAACCAATGTGAATTTGAAGATAAATCAGCTGAGACATACAGTTATTTATAGTAGGAGCTAGGAATGCAACATAGACTCCACCTGTAAAAAGTTGTAGTAGTAGTGGTAGTATCGATGTTTAGAAGAATAGGAAGATCCTTGATACTGAGTTACAAAACTTACAGATGTATTTAAATGTGTGGATAAATAAGATCAAAGTTCCTTTTGAGTGGCCAAATCAACGTAGTTTTGAAATACAAGTTTTCTTAGATATGACCTTCACTGTGTAAGGGAGCACATAGTAATGAAATTCACTAATGAAACTTCATTGTTACATGATGAGACATTCTGCTTTCAGTCTTAAATCAGAGTGAGTTTAATTTTTATTTCGGGGGTGGGGGTGGGGAGTGAGGGTGAAAATAAAGGCAGCAGGAGATTGCTGTGGGGGTAGAGCCACCCGGGGGAAGAGGTGTGGAGTACTTCAGGAGCCAGAGATTTGAGGATTTGCCTTTCAGGATGCAGCATAGTGCCCTCTGGTGAGTAGAGTTCGGGGATTCCCATTCATTTCCTTTTCCTCCTCTCTATTTCCTTGTTGCCTCCACTCTTTCCCCTTCCCTCCTTCAGAGGTAAATATGATGCTTTTCACTATTTTTTAGGGCAGCACCCCCTCACATCCCCCAGTTTTTTCCAAAGTTAAAGCTCTGTCTTACTAATCAGGTAGATCCATATGGGTCACTCAGCTCATTAAAAAAGAAAGCATTCTGACTGCCCTTAGAGGAATTTATTCCTCTAAGTAGTAAGTTAAATTCACTGTGTTTACATAGAGGAAGTTTCCTATTGCTGCTTTTTGTTTTTCTTTGAGATAAAATTTGTGCTAATGATCCATGTTCTTGTGGTCCAGTGAAGTGTAAGGACCAGTCTGTAGGAGAAAGCATTTGACCTGTGGTCCCAAATATTAAGCATCCCATTTTGTTTATATTATACTATTTTTTTTTTCCTAGTATAAACTTAGTTGTCTGTTTGCTTTCTAAATGATGTTGGAACAGTCAGAAATATCTTCATTATAAGTACTCCACTGAGACTGGTAACATGTCCAAGAACAATTCTTCAGTTTCTTTAGTAACTTAAAAATAGTTTAACTCTTAATCCTACGATCCTTAATCACACAAGTGGTAGTGTGCTACTAGAAATAATAAGACTGTTCCAAGTCCAGCAACTACAATACCTTCCTGTAGAAAACTGTTTCAAGAATCTTCATAGGCAGTATTTCTTTTCACGATTTATGGCAGGAGATTGTAAACACCATCTTTTCAGGCCCTAATGCAAGAAGCTGTATCTTGTCCTAGGTCAGTGTCGGGATGATTTGAGCACTGGTCCCAAGATCCTTTTTAATTAGAAAAATATTTCTAGTCTGCTTCACAATCTGGAAATGAAAATGAAACCAGCAATCTGATTAGTATTGAAAGCTTGAAAATGATAAATTAAATCCCTTCATAGAAGAAGGTTTTAGCAAAAGGAAGTAAATAATTAAACTTCAGACAGGCATAGCTGTGTGCCTTGTAAATTGCAATGTAACATTTTGGAACTGGTTTTATAAATACCATCAGATTTGTCCATATATGCAGCCATGGGGGGAAAAGGAGCCTCTGTATTCTGGAAATATTTTAAAGCTGATATAGTGGCATAAGAGCATAATAGTAAAAAGGGGGGAAGAGAGTGAGGAAAGGCAAAACATTCACATTTGCTGTAGCAAATGTGTCTGACATAATAGAAATTCCCTTGTGAGCTAAGGTATGGTATTTTCTCCTTGCTCCTGGTGCTGTAGGATGGAATAGAGCAGCATGTAAGAGATACTAAGGGAGAAGGAACCAGTGACTGGAACAAACACTTGTAACTTGAGGTTCTTGATCTTTTGACTTCTGGAGCCTGGGAAGCTCCTGCTGAGCTGTGAAGGAGAGCTGGAGCGCTGGGCTTCTGCAGTGCTGTGGCTGGCAAAGGAGGGGGTAATAGTTAAGAAGAATGCTTCCTCCTTCTCTGGGCTCCTCCAGTGCTTTCCATCCTTTCTGGTGTGAGGAGAGGGTGTTGCGGCTCTAATATTGGGCCCAAGTGATACAGAGAGCTTGGTAAATGGATTTTGGTGGCCATTGAGGAAATGGCTCTGTCAATTTTAGCAAATACTGATTTTTAACTTATTTAGGTATAAAAGTAGATGGTGTGACTCAGTGAAATTTTTTTTAACATATCTGAACAGACGTGGTTACAGTTTTAGCAATGACAAGCTGAATCAGTTTTTGCATTATTAAAAAAATCACTTTTAGGCAGATAATGCGTATGTGAATTACGTAAAGTGAGAATGAAGAGGAAAAGTGAATGCGTTAGGTGTTAGTACAGGAAAAAGTTAAAAGGAAGGAGGGCAAAGCTATGTGGGAGCATTGACAATGTGATCTTGTTTCGTTACCAGCTGAACGTTACTGAAACATTTAACAGGATAATGTATTAACCTTTGTAAATGATTTAAAGTTAACTTAAAACAAGCACACACAAAACAACCAACCACACAACCACTGTATATGTAATATATAATATGCACATAATCATCTTGAAAAGTAATATATGTTCTCTCTAATGCAGTCTTTAGAAGCTGGAAAATTACTCAGAACCCAGTTTAACTTTAAAAATCAATTCTTAGAAACAGACTCATTTTTTTTTATGACAAAATACGAACTTTAGGAGGAACTGTATTCGTCTGTAACACACAAAATGATTTCAAACACTTTATTTTGCTGAGGACAGAGAGATTAAGTTGTCATCTTTCCTTGGCCCCATGGTAGATCTCCTTATGAATTCCTTACAGATCAGTGACTTTTTTTTTTTTTAATGTAAAATCTGGAACATGTAATGTGCAAGGAATACAGTTCAAAACCCCTTTGAGCAGAGTAACATGTAGAAGACTGGTGGGAAGGGTGTGCAGAAAGCATTTGTCATCAACTCACAGCTGTTCAAGGATGAGCTAGTTGCATTCTTGGTTAGAAGCTGCCTAAGGTGCTGTGCCTGGCTGGAGGTAGTGATTTGGTTTTGTTTTAATCAATGCAGAATCAATCTTGGTTGATATGGAATGCTGGTAATGGAAGTATCTTCTTTATGATTTTCAGAACTGAGGTTTCATTTGATTGTGGTAATCAATGGAATTTTTTATCTGTAAAAATTCTCAGGAATGTAGTATGCCTGGCCAAAATGGCATGGCATGGATTGGTGTGCAGTAAATTATTATTTTTATTAATATTTAATGTTTATATATTTGTGCTATATTTATGTTATGTAATTAGTAATATAAATGTTTCTTTTAAAAATAATGTTCACTAAGCACAACACAGTTTTATTTGCATTTCTATGGCACTTTATATTGAAGCAATCTCAGGATTTCCCTAAGGTGTTAATTCCCACTGGTCGCTGTATGTTAAACTGGTGAAGTAGATTGAGTCACAGATCTTAATTTTCAGGTACTTGACAAAAAGCGTGAAGATTGGATATCCCCAGGTTCACATTAAATTATTTTGGATATTGGGACAAGATGTGTATTTCAGTGGCTGGTTTTGAAAACTTAACCTGGAGTTACTCAAGGTCAAGGTAAAGTTAGACACATCCAAGAAGCAAAACCTAGAGAGGCACCTCTTCTGCATACATTGAAAATAATAGCAGTTTAGAAGGTGTAACTTTGCAGAAATCTGTATAACAGCAACTCTGTTATTATGGCATGAAAGTGCAAAATACTTTCCACATACTCCCTCTTACGTTTTCATTATAACAATAGCCTTAAACTTTACTATAAGTAAAAAAAATTCAGTCCCTTAATCTTTCTCCTAAATTAGTGTTTTTAAATGTTTTGATTCTTTATTATATGCAAACTCCATTGGCATTAAGATTTAGAAGCCAAAAAAACCTGAGATTGCCGCATCTATGGTTAGGTAAAATAAGATTTTTCCTTTATGACATGAAAGCAACAGATTACTGGTTCACTTACAGAACAGGCAGATCATCTTTCTCGGTATATTCTGACTTTATTGTTTATAGTTCTGTGAATATTCCAATAATTTGCACTCTACAAATAAGGCAGACTTCTGAAGACTTTTCAGTCTGGAATTTGTGTTTTCTTTTTGTGGTGAGAAGCAGAGAAATAGAGAACAACCCTCTCATCATTTATGTATCATGACCCAGCATCTCAGAGCCTTGGGCTATTATTTCAAAATCCAATATATTCAAACTTTGGCCTCAGAGAGCAGTAGGATCAGTACACAAGAACAATAGAGTGATAAATATAGATTTTTCATTAAGGAAAAGACTATATCCTGTCATTTTTGAATCAGTGTTCAGAAGAGGATCTGAGAATTCATAGACTCCTATATGCTTTGTTATATTTGTTGCAAAAAGGGACTTAACAGCTTTTTTGTATTACTGTGCGACATCATGGACGCACAGAAATAAAATTTTAATATATGCTAAAGGAGAGATCCACTAACACCGTGACAGTAATTTAATTCAAGTCAATTTTGAGCCATGCATAATTACAGGCGTGATGTGGAGCACTGCTCATCCTGAAGGACAGTTTGTGTGGGGCAATGCAGATCCAGTTGCAGTGCAGCTGTCTCATGGGGGGGAAGCTTCAGTTTCAGGAGCTGGGTTGCCTTTCTTCACTGACTTCTTTCCTACAGTAGAAATATGTTTTGGGAGTCAAACTATACTTTACTTCTTTGTGGCACAGAAACTATTGATTTCTAGTACAATAGGCTGCTGGATGCAAAGCATGTTTTCGGGCATATGCTGTATGAATGTACATATGTACATGCAAGTGCACCACCCTCATATAAGAAGGGGTGTTCCTGCTTAAGTTTTAGGAATTGCTGAACTTCTCAGAGCCATTAAAACATATGTTATGTTCTGGGAGGCTCTTTCAGATTTTAGAAATGTTTATTCTTTTCATTGAAACAGATTTTTCACTCAATTTCCTTAAATAGAGCAGCTGTGATAGTGTACAAACAATCAAAATTTATGCTGAAAAGTAATTTTTGTGCTGTTTGTTTCTCTCTCAAGGAAACAATTTATGTTCTCATTTTGAAGCCAACAGCCTAACACTTGTTATCAGGGAAGCACCAAACAGTGAAAAGTTTTGGTTTCTGCAGTAAATCTATAAAGCCTGTGAGTTTAATTGGGCTGAGATAAAACAAAAAAGACAATTGACCCCATATGTCGATACTGTGCACCTACCTAAACACATATACTTCATATTTGAGTGTAAAACACAATTCTGGGAAAGGTTTGCTGTGTACTTTATACACACATGGCGATTGTATATTGCTGTTGTACCTTTTGTGAAGTTTACCAGAGGAGACCTGTGTTGACTTTGGTGGGAGGCAGGGTGGCAGTGGAATGGTGAGCTGTGGGCTTGCTTTCCAAGTCCTGATGGGCAGATGCTTTATATTCTATATTGTTATCAATACGAAAATAAAATTGCAAAAATAATATTATTTCAAAAGTCTTCTGCTTGCTTTTAGCTGACAGGTCTCTAAGTGGATATAGCTTTTTCCACCTGCAATCAAACGTAATAAACCTTCTTCACTGCAGAAGTCAAATTCCTGGAAAAAAGGGAAAAAAAAAAAAAAAGAAGTTGGAAGCTCACACTTACACCATAAAACCTTGTTTATTGCGACCATCAGTCTTCTAAGATATGCCCCACAATGGGGTTTGGTAAAGCCATTACAAGGTGCCGTATGAGTTCCATTTGCCTACAGTAAATAGAATGTCAGAAGTGTCAGGGGGAAATAAATATCAGGCTGGTTAAAAGGGAGCAGAGATGGCTCAAAGCATCATTGAGAGGATTGATTTATCTGGCATGCTGTAATGACTGCAGATGTGGATCTGTTATTCTAGATGAGCAATGAATTTGATGAGCTGATAACACAGGGCCAGAGAGGCCTGGTTTTAATTACTGATGAGGAATTTATTTGTGAAGCACTGTGATTTACTGAGGGTTTGTTCTGTTATTGACAGGTGACCTTGGGGCTTTTCTCTTTTGATGAATAAAAAAAGCGGCATTTTTTAAAGAAAAACTGTTTTATCAGTGCTGTGAATACAGCGAGGTCATTTTAGATAGAGTATTGTCTTTCAAACCATCTTTATATGTAATTATTTTTTGTAGCAGTTGTTAATTGCCTGTTTCACTGAGATTGTCATGTATGCTTACACTTGCTACTTGAGAGAGACAAATTTTGGTGCAGATTGTTGCTAGCAGGAGTATGTTGGATATAACTTTTGCAGTTGGGATATTAAATAACAAAGTAAAATTATCTAAGTATGTATTACTGGGGTTCTTCAGTGTTTCAACTACATATCTCATGGGGGGCATGTGTTAGTTTTCTGATTTTACTTACAGGCCACAAAGAGGGGGCCATTAAATATGCAAGGAATCAAAAGGGTTTCTTTGTTTGGATTTCTTGAGGTAAATATTGTCTTAACTATTTTAACTATTTTAAACAGCAATTTGCTTGTCTTTAAGCTTTCATCAGGGTAGACACTTGTGTTGGGCAGACACTTATTGACCTGCGTATTATTTTTATACCCTTTCTTACTTCTCTTATAGAATACACTTTTCTTCGTGATCTGTACATGTAATTGAATTTTAGTTTTGACTTTTATGCTTTTTCTGACTTGCGTGTCAGAACAGTGCGCAGGAACCGTACGTGTTTGCCAGTTTGTAAATGCTACTTACTTTTAAGTAAATACAAAAAGAAAGCTGAATAGGAAACCGTGTGGACTGAGCATTTAGTAGATGTTTCCATGATCATATATGATAATCTTATAAGATTATCAACTCAAAAGAGACTTAAGGCCATCCAGTTCCAAACTCTGCCATGGGCAGGGACACCTTCCACTAGAGCAGGTTGCTCCCAACCCTGTCCGACCTGGCCTTCAACACTGCCAGGGATGGGGCAGCCACAGCTTCTCTAAACAGAAAAGCCCCTTCAAATCCCTTAAAGGAAGCACCTCCCCTACCCTCTCTCCATACTGCAGTTTTGCTCCCTTGCTCTGCCCTTGCCCCTGTGCTTTCTCTGCGGGTTTGTCCATGGAAGGGGGAAGAGTTAGCTATTCACAACATGTATCTTATTATACAAACACGCAGTGTTTAGCTCTAGGGATAGTATTTCAGTTAAATGCATCTGACAATTTTAGATCTACTCATGACTTAAATATTGCAATTAAGCAAATTGCAGTTAATAAGAGAATTAAATAATGTTCAGTTTTACAGATTTACTCGTTTTAGGTATTTTTATAAAACCAGTGTATTTTTTTTTAACCCATTAAGTGTATTTTACCCATAAAACTGAATATTTTCTTGAGTAAACGACAACAAAAATCTGTCTCCGCCCTTTTTGTGGGACTCAGTTTGTTCAGAGACTACTTTGTGCATTAAAATGTGCTAGCATATTTTGCCAGAGGAAATGACAGATTTTAGGCTTATGCAGCAGTTTAAATACTGAGCTTGGACAGTGCAGGGTCCTAGGAGAGGTGGTGATATTTCATTTATTTATTCACCGACTGAGAGGTTCATGTAGCATCCTGTTGTTGACACAATAGTTAATCAGTGAGTGTCAACACTGGTAGATATCATTAGTAGTTTAACAGAGGATCAGTACAGCATTAAGGCTACAATATTTTGGGTCGCATACCAGATCCTTGATGTGTTGTTGGTTGTTCTGTTTGGTTTTGTTTGTTTCTCCTTCCTTCCTCCCCCCCCCCCCCCCCCCCCCCATTTATTTTAACATTATTGAATAAAGTTGGCTTGCATTTCATCTGTCCCTGTATCAAGTGCCTTCCAGCCTTGCCTATGAAGAATGGCTTCAGACTTTTGGAAAGCATCCTTGAAGCAACTGACAGTAAGCTTGCTCATATTCTCCAGTTAGTGGTTGACTGAATTGCTACAAAGGGCTTGCTTTGCCAGGTGTAATGGCATTAAGGAACTGTGGTTACTGACAGATGCATTGAAAGTACTTGGAGTTGGGTGAATTTCCAGTGTGTTTTGAAAAGAAACCCTCACATGAGATAAAGAGCTAGGTGCAGGCTCGAGGTGGAATCATGTCCCCTGGTTTGCTGTAAAGTTCCTGTGGAATTCTGTGTTGTAAAAATGTTAGCTCCAGGGAGACCATGAGACTGAAGAGCCATGTGTGTTTTGGAGTCACCATGGTTCTTGGTTTGATTTTCTCCAGTATCCACACTTAACTCTGGGGCGCAAGCATGGATATGGTGGATACTGATGATTTGACAGGGAAGCACGAGCTTGTGAAATGTCCTATTTATTCTCTAAGCAAGTCAGATGCTACTTAAGAATATTATGTGGGGCTTACCTGATGTTAGTAAATTTAAGGGATATCTTTTGTATGGCTTTTCAGCAAGGATTTGGGCATTTACGTACAGTGATAGCAAGCCCAAATTTTGGTCTGGTAGGGGACCTGCACCTGCTCAGGTCAGTTGGTTCTTTTTGTCATTGATTACAACAGGAGATGACAGCATCCCATTTTTGAGCCATTGCAGTACTAATTATAAAGTTTGGGTTGTTTTAAAAAGCACTTCTTATGTAGCATCTCAACATGCAGAATCACAGAATCACAGAATCACAGAATCCCAAGGGTTGGAAGGGACCTCAAAAGATCATCTAGTCCAACCCCCCTGCAAGAGCAGGGTAACCTACAGTACATCACACAGGAACTTGTCCAGGCGGGCCTTGAATATCTCCAGTGTAGGAGACTCCACAACCCCCCTGGGCAACCTGTTCCAGTGCTCTGTCGCTCTTACAGTAAAGAAGTTCTTCCTGATGTTAACGTGGAACTTTCTATGCTCCAGTTTACACCCATTGCCCCTTGTCCTATCACTGGATATCACTGAAAAAAGCCTAGCTCCATCATCCTGACACCCACCCTTTACATATTTGTAAACATTGATGAGGTCACCCCTCAGTCTCCTCTTCTCCAAGGTAAAGAGACCCAGCTCCCTCAGCCTCCCTCTTTCACATCTTATCATAAAACTTGGACTAAGCAAGCTAACATTGCAGCACTTGCTGATGCCAAGTGTCTGTATCAGAAGGTGCTCACTGGAGCATACATGGCCATAAAATACAGGGGAGTCAACTTCCTACTACTGCAGCAAGAGTGAATGTAACAGATTTAGGAGACTGAAGTTTTTACAGCTTCTGTGGGACTGCACTGAACTTGGAAACAATGCTCCCCAAGACACATTCTTACGGCTGCTTTCCCTGAGTGCCAATCTGTGTTTTGTGTCACTGCAAGTAGCAAGGATGGAAGGGACAAATAAGCTGTTGTATAGAGACTTTGCTTGTTTAGACCAGTTTCTTACTTTTTTCCCAGCCATCATGAATAATGATGTAGTTCTTATCTTGAGGTTATAGCAAGAAGAAATTCAGAAGCAGACTCTCATAGGAAAAGTTCTGTGATAATTGTAAATTAGCCCAGATTTTGCGTAATTCCATGTCCTTCTGTAAAAGCCGGTTTACTCTGTGTCAATACCTGATCCACGCTGCTTGTGTAAGGGAGTTGGTGCCTTAACTCCCCTTTCATCCCTGTGTGGCCACTTTGTGATTAGCGTTTAATACCTTCAGCTTCATTGTCTGGATTTGCTGGTGCAGTCAGTAAAGAGAAAGGAACTTGAGAATTCCAGGCCACTCAGTAGAGTGTAACGAGCAGCTGTCTTATGGGAAGGGAATACAAACTGGGATCTGACTTGGAGTGTCTGGTTAAGGAATATTCTGTTTTACCTTTTTGGGGGTGGGGAGTAGTGCCGTGAAGCTGAGATGACCACATGTTGCTGCTTGCCACTAATATTTCCTGCCAGCCCTGTCATGGAGCCTGCAGCTCTCTGCTTCAGAAATTGATGTCTGAGGCAGAAAAACCTCATGTTTTTACCCCACAAAAAATATTATATGCTAAAATGTTAAACCCTGTTTTTCACAGGAGGCTGACCTTCTTAGGTGTAGGTGTATGTATGTGTGTGTACGTGTATATATATATGTGTATATGTATGTGTGTATATATATATGTTTAGTGAGTGCTCTATCTGCTAGGCTGTACAGAGACATGTAACAATATATAAACGTATTTGAATTGCCCTCTGCTGTTACTGCATGACAACCTGCAGGATGTAGCCAATGCAGTAGAGGGCCTGTGAGGCAGGTAATGAAAATGGTGTGGAATGTTAATGTCTCAGTGATATCTTAACTTGAAGACAGTCTGCAAATGGACATGAAAATTCTATTGTGAATTATAATTACTTTAAAAATGTTTATTTTTCCCATTTGATTTAAACATGTATTGCATGTATTTTGTTAGATGAGATTTCTAATGTTTAAATGCAATTACATATATATGTATTAATACACACTTAAAGCAGTCTGGAGAAGAAAAAGGATTTGCACGTTTGTAAGGTTTAGCTTGCAAGTGGTGAGGTTTTGCCCAGTGCACGGCATGGTACAAACATGTCTCTTGCTCAGCCAAGTCCATACAGCCATTAGAGTGAGTCACTGCATTAATCATGATGTGGAAACCTCATAGCAGAAACCAGTATGTATAATGCGTATTGAAGCTAGAGATGTTGAAATGTCTAATGTTAATATCTGGTGGGTTGCTCAGTGCTGTTTAAACAGCCAGTCTGTTTCAGGATGGAATTATTCCTGGGGATCCCTTTATCCTGTGGGATAGAACAGTTACTTCAGTTTAACAGTTACCAGTAGTTATATGAAAACTCTGAAGCCGGAAGCAAACAGTATCTTCTCCCATTGAGAGTGGTGAAAATTTAGGTAGTTAGAATGAAAAGTACTGGTCCTGGTTAATTAAGATATCGAATGATGTTGCAGGAGGAAGCAGGGTGGCTGCAAGACACAAAGTGCATGAAGGTGAAAAGTCTGTATTTAAATAAATGGCAGATAAAGGATTAAGTGTTCATTTAAAAATGTATGTAGCGAGACTTCCTTTAAGAGGTTGTAATTAATCTTACAATGTTAACTTTTGTATTAGATGACAGTATAAAGCACAAACATTCTGATGGAAGGTGCCACAAGCTCTGAATGTGCTCCAGAATGGGAAGCTTAATGTTCCTTTCAGTCACGTGTGAAAAGGTAGGACTCTGAAGTCACTGGTGGCCTATCGTATCCACAGTTGTGTGGAACGGAGCACATATGGCTCATATTGTCTGTGGACTTTCACTAATACGGTAAAACTTCTCATCTGTTTTTGTCCAGATTTCTGGTAACTTCGGTACCTGGTATAATCAGAAAAGGATACAAGAGTTGCTTTCTACTGGCGCCTGATGTCCTGTAGTGTTTTATTGCTCTATGGGTGCCAGTTGTGTAGAAATTCCACAATACCTTCACTTACAAAGTTAATAAAAAAATGAGATACAGTTTGCTTATTTAGATTTTGTATCAGAGACAACACAGTGTTGAAAGTGAAATATTTTATTGTAGTTCCTTCATCAGTTCAAGATTGGATTTAAATGATGGGAGGGGAGATGGGTTGCCATACTCACAACACTGTCACCTCAAACTGAGAGGCAGTGCATGCTTCTGTTTGAAGATGCTGACTTAAGTAACAGAGCAAGTGATCGCAGTATTACCTAGGCCAAATAGACCCAGTTCCATATAAACTAAGTCAGTAACCAGTACTTGTGGCAACTGGATTTCAGCAAAAACACAAAAGCTGTTTGTATATCCGTACTCAGGTTTGACCTCCTTTTTTTAATTGTTGTTAAAGGTAAATATTTTCTTGACTTTGCAGTCTTGCTCTAGTTTTCTTGTTATCTATGAGACCTCTGATTTTAGATGTTAGAGATTGTGTTAATATACCTTCCACAGAGGTAGGAACCTGCAGTTGGCGTCTTTTCTTGATGCTGTATTGGTTACTGTTATTGTTGGAAGGTAGCAAAGATAATTTATAAATTCAAATGTTTCTGTATTAAACAAATGAAAAAGAAGACAGGCTAAGAAAGCTGGGGCTGTTCAGCCTGAAGAAGAGAAGGCTGCGTGGAGACCTCATAGCAGCCTTCCAGTATCTGAAGGAGGCCTACAAGGATGCCAGAGGGACTTTTCATCAGGGACTGTAGCAATAGGAGAGGGGGTGATGGGTTCAACCTTAAACACAGGAGATGGAGGTTGGATGTAAGGAACAAGCTCTTTACTGTGAGGGTGGTGAGGCACTGGAACAGGTTTCCCAAAGAAGCTGGAAGTGCTCCGTCCTTGGCAGTCTTCAAGGCCAGGTTGGGTGGGGCTTGGAGCAACCTGGTCTAGTGGAAGGTGTCCTGCCCATGGCATAGCATGGTTGGAACTAGATGAGCTTCAAGGTCCCTTCCAACCCAAACCGTTCTATGGTTTTGTGTTTCTGAAAAGCCATGCCTCACTGCCATTAACTTAGTGTTGAGTCTAGAAGGTGCTGGGATACGTAGTGTGTGTAGTTTTTAATGAAGTAGGTTGTTGATGTCAGGCATGAATACTGCCATGGTAGCACATGTCCTAGCCTAGTGAGAGAACCTAGAAATTCATGTTAAAGAAAATCTAGGTTCAAGTCTAGTTTGAAATTAATAATGTTCAAACTTCTGGGGAGAGGTGGGAGACATAACGTGGCAGGAAGCACTGTACAAATGTATGACATAACTGGGTTAGAGGTTCTTTAATTCTCTTCACAGTACCCATGAAAGAGACCTATGTAAAACAAGTAAGGGAATGTTTATTTAGTTTTGATAGATTTCTATGAAAATACTTCATATGAAAATAAATCCTAACACAAATTCATTTATCAGTGTATTTTACCAAGCATATGTCCAAAATAATATAGTTTAATGTGATGTTCATTTACGTAATTTAGAAGTGAATAGTAAAACGTGCAGTTTTGCAGAGATAATTTTAAAACTAATTATTGGCATCACCAATAACAGTTCAGATGGGATAAAGCAGCTCTGTTTATAGACACTCTCACACTCAACATAATCTCATGTTCCAAGTTCTTTGTCACTATATGAAAAGTCATTTTTGGCTTGTATCATTGCTTTGAATTTCTTTTAAAGTATTTTTTCCTTGTGGTATGATGAAATACCAATTGAATAGTTAAACTTTGGATTTGGAAAATAGAAAAAAACCCCCAAATTTCAGGAGCAGTTTTGGTGTCTTTGGAAAAGAAAATAGAAATCTATTCCTTTGATTTATAAACTCAAACATTTATAAGTTAATGTTTGAGCAGATACTGGATATTTGTGGAAATATCTGTAAGTCTTGAAGGTTTCACAACTTCCATCACAGAACCGTGTTACTATGGAAAAGTGGTGTTCACTCCTTTGACAAGTGTGACACTTAACCAAGAAGTAAAAATAATACAAGCCACATAATACACAAACTGGGGAGGGAGTTGTCTGTGCAGACAGTTTGTTGACACTTTGTTGGAAAAGATTTCTCTGATCTGCGTGTTGAGTAGGATCAGAAATACATCTGATTTGGAGAGGGTTGTGAACATTTTGCTGGGGATGTCGCTACTTATACATACTTTCTAAATTGAGGCATAGTTGTTACAGGTTCAGGACCTAGATGTTAAGCAGATAGACTGTCCGGGCCTGATGAAATGCCAGTAGCTTGTG
This sequence comes from Lathamus discolor, assembly GCF_037157495.1. Lineage (NCBI taxonomy): Eukaryota > Metazoa > Chordata > Aves > Psittaciformes > Psittacidae > Lathamus > Lathamus discolor. The sequence goes on from NC_088892.1 coordinate 16,377,952, forward strand.
AGAAAAAGCAGAATCCAGCACTTGAACGCTGTTATAGACTGAGTATCTTTCTTCGCAGCTTTCCATGAGGATGCTAAGATGTAAGGTGTGCTCTTCTTTTCCAGCTGGAAAAAATAGCATGTCTCTTTCTTTTTAAGCCTGTTTTCCAAACATGGCTGCAGTGAAGACAAAAATGTGCATTTTCCTTGGCGTAGGCTGTCAGATCTGACACTCGGGAAGGTTTATTTCTGCAAAATATAAAAATGTGCTCATAAAATTGATGCTTCACATTTTTTTTATATTTTTTTTTTCCGTGTTTAGAGTTGGCCGTGGTGCAGTTGAGCATTTGGTGCTCCCCCCTCCACTCCTTCCTAAAGAATTGAGGGCAGGGAGATCAGTGTTTGCACATAGCGTGGACTCTGGTACACCTCGTATAGAAAATAGCCAGAGAGAGTCTTCCTTTGTTGTCCCTTTCCTCCTAACCGGGTCTGGGTTTGGGGCTCTGAGCCAAACCAGTTCAGTGTGGATGTTGTTTTGGTCTTTTGAATGTGGATGTGAAGCAGTTTGTCTGTCCTTTGCTTTGCAAGAATTCTCTTCTTAAAAAACAAAGCTGGAGCTATGAAGTAGCCTATTTGTCCTAAAACTTATGAAAAGGAGGGGGAGGGAGTGCTGGGACCCATCTTTATAACAACAATCAGCCTTTGTAAGGTTTCATTCCAGGCTAATGGCTGGTGAAATTGTTCTGGGTAGTTAAAATGAAATGAAATGAATTAAAGAACATGAAGGAGAGCAAGCAGAATGGTTTATTGCTTTTCTTTGAAGGCACAATAGCTATACTCTGTCTCTTTTTGTTACTCATATCTGTGTGGCGGATATTTAAAGTCAGGGTTTTGAATAGCATGATGGCTAAATGAGGGCTATAAATCGAGGGCTATGGTGCAAAATTCTAGTGCTAGCAAGTACTAAAACACAATACCAAACAGGCTGGGGTCTAAAATTGTTTTAGACTGATGAATATGCAGACATAAAACCGGGAAAATATATGTATTCCCTACCAAAAAGCTTCCAGAAAACACTGATCAATTTTTGGGAAAGGAAGACAAATATTTTAAACATGTTAAGGCTTTCAGTTTATGCTGGAGTGTTACTGATTATTTCCTTAAAGGCCTGAAAATCCATGATAAAGAATTTTAATTGAAAGTGTGAAAAACATGAAGTAGTCAAATATTTCTATTAATGTGAGAATGTCAAGAAGTTGGTGTATAGGATTTCATTTATAAACCCACAAATTCAGCCAAAGCAACGATTTCCTTTTTTTAGCGTGTTAGCTTGCTGATAGCAATACAAAAGTTTTCTAAAATGGGATAATGGAGCTTAGAAAGCACCTGGTTTAAAACTGTTGTTACACAGCTGAAAAAATAAAGTGTCATATCAGGTTGGGGTCACATTTGTCTAAGAAAAACTAGCAGGAGGATTTCTTTTGTCAACACAGGAGATGAGCAGTACGATAACGGCAAATTATACTCTCTGATCCACCCCTCTGTTATAGAAGTGACTAGAGATTAAAGCCTCAGCCAGGAATTTCATTACTCTTATACATTTTTCACAAAGGCAGTATTCGCAAAAATCCTGGTAAAGAAGGGTCAGAAATTCTTGTGAACGCATGAGTTCATTTTTGACTGCGTGTGCATGCGCATATATACGTGGGTACTGCGATAAGCATATTTAGAACCAAAAAAGATACATAATGCATCTGCTAAAGTATACGTGCCTAGGCCTCAGGGTCCATAATGTAAAGTGGGTGTTTGCTGGTATTCATGTTATGTGGAAGGTCTGGATTTTGTGTTTGGTTTTAATTTGGTTTTTCGTGGGGTGATGGGGTGGTGGTGTTATTTAAAACACTAGCATAAGAATGCAGACTAAAACTGAAGATAATCTAGAATACTACAAATTGTTAAAAAGTGTTTTAGGGAGTAAAGAATACAGAACCTGGTAACATTCCAAACAAAGTTTACTAACAGTACTCGTTTTATTGCCACTCAATTAAGTGAAGCCCAGAGTCTGGGAACCTCATTCTTCAGGCTTTTAATAAACAGTAGCTCTCAAGCCTTTTTGTAGCTGAGTCTCCATGAGATAATGGCAGTGCAGATTGTGACTGTGTCTGTCTCCAGTGAAATGCAGAGCAGCCAATCAGTGTCTAAACTAGCTAGCTAGGCCCCTTGGAGCATCTGACCTACAGCAGTTCATTGCTTAGGGCTGCAAAACCCGTGGAGAATGAGACATGTTATAGTTCATCAAACCTCCTCCTGGTCTGTTTAGGCAGCTGCTTGCACTGGCTGGAGTAAAGCTGCCTTGGGTATTTACACGGTTACAGTGGAGACACTGCAGTGTGGACACAGTTCCCATAAAACTATCATGTGAACTTAGGGAGGAGACAGAAAACAAAGGTGAGTGGGAGAGAGATGAACTAAATCATGGTGTGGTGCTGCAGGGTGTCTGGTACTTGATAGCTCTTGTTCTGAAGTGGGTGGATAGACAAGAGGAAGGATGCGATGTGCTCCTGGGTTATACCATATCTAGAGCTGTATCAGTGCTGTGAGAGTTGTCCTGTGGGACTCTGTTGTGATGGTGGCACTATAGAGTGATTTTTCGTTTTCAGGGTACAAGTGTGTCCGTATTAGGTGCAGAGCCAGCCAGCACCAATACCAGTCACCTTGTCTTTTGTAAAGGAAGCCTACTGAAGAAAGAAGATGAAACTCCCAAATCAAACTTGGGGCCCACAAAAGTAAAAGCAGGTGTGGTACATGTGATGAGGAAGCTAAATGAAAGCTGAGGTGTGCCCACCTCACATACCTCAACTGTTAATGAGCTAATTTAACTTCTCACAGGCAAAGACTGTGTTAGGATGACCTATCCGATTTTGTCAGTAGATAGTATGATAATTTGAGGAGTAGAAGCAGGAATCTTAATTTTAACCTGAATGTTTTGTGAGCTTGAAACTTCTGCACAGCTTCTGATAGAAAGCAGCTGTCCTGTTTTTATTGCGTGTGGAGGAATTTCATCCATCAGATTTAGGAGATGGATTAGTTCCTGCCCTGTAACTTACTGTGAAATTGCTATTTGGCATTGCCCATCTATTACTGGAGAATGATTATTGGTACACCTTGCTTTATTTGTAGTTGTTTCTTTTCCTAATATGTTAATATACAAGAAATTTATTTGCAGATGTTTCATCATCAATAGGAAGTATCAGAATGTGGCTCCCGAGCAAGAGGTTGGCTTTGTGTTTGGTTGGGAAGATACCTGCACGCATGCTTGTTGCCATTGCCAAATACTAGAGTTCTTGATTTCTACTTGGGAGAAGTTTTTCAATGTCTAAAGCATCGTAGGTAACTGACGTCTGCTTAGGCAGACACAAAGAAAAGCTTCTTACAGCTATGCGTTTAAAACTTTCAAAGAGCAGTAGATATGTGTCCATGAAAATATTGATTACATCCATATGAAATGGCCCATTTTTTATTGACTGCTAGTGTATTTCCATAATACGGAAGTATGCTACATTGGGATTGTGTTTACTTTAATAAAATTCTTCATTGCTTCACTCTGATTGTATCTGTTCTCGGATAAGAATAGTTTGCAGGGTAAAATGAATGAGTGGCTTTATGCATAATACAAGAGTATCAAATTAATCAAAATGTAAGGTGCTTTCTGCTTTTTAATACTGACTAAATGTTTTCCTTGCAGAAGTTAGTTGAGTTGGCTGCAAAGTAGATTGTTATAATATCTTTTTTTTTTTTCTCCCTCTAAGAAAGATTTGCCTTGTTCTTTATAGAAAAGCCCTCCACCCCATACATGCAAACCCTGTTAAGATTATTTAGCTATGTGGAAATTGCAGTACAGGAGTGTATGTCTGAGGCTTAACTGTGATGTTGGGAAGCTGTGATAAAAACTGAGGGGTAGTGATTCAGTCTCTAACTGAGCTCATGAGTTAGGCTTCTTGGGTTTCTAGCCTGATTCTAACTGAAGGACATTTGACCCATTGCCAGATCATTGTCTTCCAGGTTTCATAGCAGCTGAAAGCCATGGCTGATGTTCTGAACAGCTAGTGGTGGGAAACTGGAGCCATTTCATACTTGTATGCTTTTAAAGAATATAAAAAATAATTAAAAGAAAAAAAAATAAAAGCTTTCTACGGAGTGTCAAGCAACTGGTATGGTAGATGCCACAATAAGTGGTACTATATTGTAATGTGCGTTGTACAATGACTGATACTTTCATTTTGATTAAGTAAAATCCTTTGGGGGGGGGGGAGAGCAAGTAGTACATGGATTAGGGTCTCCATCTCTTCCTGTTTTTTCATTGGATTTTTGTACAATTGTCCGTTCAGAAACGAAAAGGACCAGGGTGGTGCTCTGTCCTTCCCCCAAGTTGCTTGCTGTATCGTTACTACAGCTGTTGTCTGCTCTGTAAACCAGCTACTGTCTGGTGAGAGTCTGTTTCCTGGTCTCACTGTCCTGAGCCATTCAAGCTTTTCAGCTATTTTATTGTTGCATTTTGCACAAGTAAGAACAGTACTGCCAAAATACTTTTCTGATCTGTTCTTACTGTTGATCTGTAAGCTTTGTGGGAGTTTGATACTTCATAAGTAGGGACAACTGTGATGTACTGTTCGGCATTAACATTTTTAGACTGTGGTTAATGTCACTGATGAAATTGTGTAATAATGCCGTGAATTCACAGTAGTTTAATATGGAATAAGGAACTTAAAATATTGATCTTTTTGAGTTACTGCATTTGCTTTTAAAGGTACATGAAGCATTCACACCTGAGACTGCAACATTGATCATAACATTGTGGACTGTAAAAGCCTAATGGCTGTCAGTTTACTTCAGAAATAATATAAAAAGCAGCCTACCTTTAAATCAGGTGATTAAGTTGCCTAGGCTGGAAGAGTGTTTCCACGCAGTTTCAACAAAAGGCAGATTAATAGATTCTGCTTTGACTGTGCAATGGGAGCTTGGTGACATGAATTTGCCAATTGCTGAGCATTTCTCAAGTGAGCTTCCTGTGATGAGTACTCTGGCCTTTTCTTAGGTGTTGTGTTGGAACCAGTTTCAGAAAAAACAAATAGAGTTGTATAGAAATAGAGAAATTTTCAGACTTCTTTTTTTTTTTTCTTTCTCTAGAGATATTGATGGTGTTTTGACTTGGAAATGTCACAGGTTGACACCAATCCCTTTTGATAGGAAGTGTTGTTGGTTTCGGGGGATTCAGTTAGGCACTTGTGGGGTGAAAAGTGTTGAGAAGATAACTTTTGAAAGTATTCCAACACCAACAGTGTTCCAAGTTGCTGGTGTGGTTTTTTTGGTTTTTTTTTTTCCTCAGTAGATCCTAGAAAACAGAGGTCTAAACCAATTCTGACAGAAGAGGTAGATACTAACTGTACATAGTGTCTATTCAGGACTGGTGAGAGCTGTGTATTAATACAGGATTCTCAAAGGCATCTTCCACTTTTTTTTCCTTGTACTGTCTGTCTTTTTCTGGTAATTGAGTGTAGAATGAATTCTAGAGTGTTGGGAGGGCAGGAAATGAAAAGAAGTAGACATTTAATACTAGTAGTAATATACATTTGGTACATAAAACCATGAATTAAGACACACCAAGTAAACCAGATCAATGGATGAAGTTATTGTGATGCAGGAGTTGAAAATGGCTAATGAGCAAATACTGTGGTGGATATGTGATTTTCCCCTCCGTTTTTTCCTGTTCCTTTGGATCCCTGAAGGTACCTGACAGCCTTTAAGTTTGGGTATTGATTTTTGCATCTAATAAGATAATAAAAATCTAATTAAGTAAAAAGGTAGCATGGTAAAAATGTTGTTATACTTTATTTTTTTTTTTTACTTTTAAGCAGTTTAGCAGAAAGCAATTAAGAGAGCTCATTCTAGTGGCTAATCAAAATCATAAACCAAAATACAAAATAAAGGCTAAGTATAAATTAGCGCTACTGAAAAGATGTTCCCAAACCAGCTGTGCTTACATACAGTGAGTTTACATTATTAACTATACCATTTCTCCAACCGGTATGTTGTCAGCACAGTGGAATGAAGCCTTCATCTTTACCCATTATTTCCTTTCATAAAACTAAAGTAACTTCATCATCAAATAAGATAGAAAATAAAGTCACATAAGATGCGCTGTTGAAAATGTGCAGTTTCATTCAAATGTATTTGTATAAAAAAAAATAAACTGGTGAAACGGCATTTGAGGAGTTTGTTTAAGAAGAACTGCGGAGCTTGCTGAGATAAAGATGAAAAATGTGTGTGTGAGGTGGCGGTGCTGTTCACCCCCCTGTTGGGGCTGACAGATCAGTCCAAAAGTGGCATCAGGGCAGGGAGACATCAGCTTCAGTAATGGAGAGATGTCTGCTGGAAAGATTGCTCTATCACGGTGATGGGCTTCTCACACGTTATAAATCTGAGATTGTTCTTCCCTGGCGCAGAAATGAGCAGCTCTTTCTCCTTCCTAGAATGAAATGTCGGCTAGAGAAAGGAACAGAAATGAAAACGAAAAGTGAGGAAAGTTATCTTTTTAACATAAATCTCTTGTGGAAACAGTATCAGACCCATTAGCGGTTTGAAAAACAGTGCTGTGCCAGTCTTTTCCCTACGCATGGGAAGAAACAAGCTGCTTTATGGTTCCTCCTCTCTCCCTTTCTTGGTGCATTTAATCTGGGTGCAGTAGTGATGGACTGCTCTAAATTTCTGTGTGGGAAGTGAGGTCCAAGGTGCTGACAGCTCAGGGGCTGCCGCCTGTGCAGCAGTGAAATGCTGGGAAAAGGACATCCTGTTCATTGCCTTTGGATTATGTGAGTACAGTGTGGTTTTCCAGTCCCTCTTGTCCTGGGAGGGAAGCCCAGAATCAGTGGTTTCCAAAGAGGACCCAGTAGCAGTCAAAAATTGATACTGTGGCACGTGCTTGACAGGAACTTGGTTTGAGAAGTTCAAGGATTAGCCTATGGCACATAAGCACCACCTATGAAAGCTAGCTCTGAAAATGCAGGCAAACTTCCACCCCCCTTCCCTTCTAGTTTTGCATCCTTTGTGTAGCTTATTTTCATCTTTGATTTGGTATAATGAAGCTCTATAACAGGGTTTGTTTTAAACCCTTCTGAGCTTGTTCGGAATGCTTTGGCAGTCCTAAAAATAATGCCTGTTGTTAGTTTTTTTTTTTTCCCTTAGATGAAGGCTGAACTGGTGAACGGCATGTTAGGTTTGTGGTGCCCTGGTAAGCAAGTACTTTGGATCCTTCCTATTCCACAATCAAGTCAGATACACAAACATAATTTATCTTGGTGAACTTGTATGAACTTTGATTAAGCTTAGGTAGCTTGTCTGTATAGATTTCATAATAGGAAACATGGAAATTTAGATGTAATAACTTATCTGACTTGTAAAGGGAGCTCGAAACAGAATTTGTTATTAAATGTGATTCAAACCAGGCAGGAAAGTGGATGGTTAGGTACAGTGCAGCGTGGTTTTCCATAGGCAGATTGTGCTAAGCTGACCTGATAGCTGTGTTTGATAAGATTTCTGATTCTCTGGTAAAGGCTGCTTCTGCTATCTGGACTGCTGTAGAGCATGTAGCATAGGAAATTCCTGGAGAGGCTGGTGAGAGTGGCTTAAGGGTGTGAAGTGTGATTTGAAGTTACCGGGCTTAAGGAAGTTTACTGATTGAGTTTTCAAGGGTTGTTTCATGCCTGATCTCATTTAATATTTTTAGTGAGCACCCTATCACAAAGAGTGGTTGTATGGTAAGGCAGTTTACTGATGATAAGTGTAAGAATATACTGCCAGTATCTGGGAGAATAAAAAAGACAACTTGGTGACTTAAAGGACTGGACTAATAGAAATGGGTGAAAATTAGTAAATTATAAGGCTGATAATTGACTTAAGATGACTGCTGAAGCACTAGGCTAGACAAAATAATGTAGTGGATTCAAATAAGAAGACTCTAAAAGAGACCAGGAGAAGGAATGGTGTAGAGAAATGAGAGGTGTTCAGTTCCTATTAGAACTCCAGTGATTGAGGCTGTTCCAGGTAGGATCTTGCCAGTGTCCAGAACAAGGGCATCAATACTCATGTCTTTACAAGAAGCTCCACTCTTACTTCATCTAGATAATTCTTGTTGCCTAGAGTTATATTTGGCTTTTATGCTCTGCTCACAGTGGTGACTTGCTGTCAGCTCACAGTAGGTAACAGATGATCTGCTCCACGGTGAAGGCAGCAGAAAGCCACTGAAAGAGCTCTGAGCACTCTGTTAGAGTGGCTGTAACTCAACCTTAACTACTTTTATCCATCTTGTTAAATGTTTTCAGATCTGTTTCCTTATTGGTTTTTCCTCTTGCAAGTTTTTCTGCTTTCTCTGAACTGTGTGTACTGCCTCTTAATTGACTGTATTGTCTTTGTCTCCCTTAATGCTTCAGATTCTTGTACTCTTTCTCATTTGTTCCTCTTGGTATTTTCTTATTTGTATTTATTGTTCTGCATATTTATTTTTACATTGTACTGTGTCTTTCTGTTTGTATAATCTGTATGTTGTGACTTCATTATGAGTAATCATAAGAATACCTCCTGTGCCCAGTGGGATGCTTGGTTGTGTTAGGCATTGTGCATACATAATCTTCTGCCTCCAGATTCAACCTTACAGTTCTCAGTGACCTTTGGGGTTTTTCGAGTGATATTTTTTTACTTGCTTGCCAGAGGAGAACAAGCTGAGCTTGGTGAATATTAGAGTATTAGCACTGTGGTGTTTATCTTCTCATTTCTAACTGCAGAAGAGAGGAAGAAACATTGCATCTTTAGCGAAATAAAGGACAACTTGATTCAAATCGCGCAGCGTCCTGGGAAGTTGAGGTTGAGGCCATGCTTTCACAAGCCAGCTGCTGATTCTTGAGGCTGAGGTTACATGATACATGAATAAAGTAACAGGTCTGGTTTTTAAGAGATCCAGACATTTGCAGTTAAGTGACAGTGAACTGAAAATGGTTGCTGTTGAAATGTTCTCTGGAGCCTTTTTTATCCAAACCCCTGCTCAAGCAGGGTCACCTGCAGCAGGCTGCCCAGAACTGTGTCCAGACAGCCTTTGGAGATCTTGCAATATCTCAATTACTCTTGCTCTTAATTCCCCCTATTTATTTATTTGACAATGCATACGCTTCACATACTTCATGAGAGAAGAGCAGCCCCAGAGGTTCCTCTGCCATGAAGAGGAGAACCACCTCGTCCTCCTTTGTTTCTTTTTTTGTTTTCAGGGAGTAACTACACTGAAGTATATTGATCCTGCGTTTTGCAGTGAATGTTGTAATGATTTGTGCAATGTCTCAAAGGAAAAAAAAAGGATGGGATTGACCCTGAAAAAGACTTACGCTTTGGTGACTGGGAGTGTGCATGGATGTTATTTTCCTGCAGTTCTGCTGTATTCTGTATTCTAAGTTACATGCAATGAAATTTTCTGCTGTGAAAATATATGGTTATCTGATTTCGTGTATTTTAGGACTTGACTTTGGAAAGTTGTGCTTGATTACAGCAATTGATATATTGTTCAGAAATATTCCAGTAGTTTATTCAAAGTCTCTAAGCTGACTCTGTACTGTCTGCTGTTACCAGCCACTGCTTCTTTTAACTGCAGGCCACAGGCTTACTTCTTTGTGTTCCTGAAGTGGCTAGAACTGGAGATAGCAAACAGGTAAGTGTGTAAGAGATAGTGAATAGTAAGCAGTGGTTTTGATGTTTTTGTTTTTTTAGACAATTGCTTACACACATTAATGTAAGTTCTGAGACTTAGGAACAGCTGGTGATGGTTCAGATGCTCTGGAAATAAAGCAGAACTGGACTGTTTTATTCACTTCTCTGTTTGCCAACCTCTGCTGTTGTAGCTGATCAGCCTTCCTTCTGCACAGCTCCATTCTCACCAGCTTTGGGATGTTTTCCTGCTCTTCCCCCCAGGTTTTCAGGTTAGTAATGAAGTGTTGTCCTCCCATAAAAGTGTCATAATCCTTGAGTGATTTAAAGTGTGTCTGGATCTGAGATTGATGATACAAGGAATAGTTTGCTGTAATACAGTTAAAGGCATCATGGTCTGGTTGCCAGAACTAGGAGTCAGGGAACTTAAGTCTCATTGCTAGCCCTGTAAATGATTCGTGTTGTGACCTTGGACAAATCACCTAATCTCTTTGTGCCTCTGATGTGCTGGTTGTGAAATGGGTATACTAATGCTCATGTAGCTTCATCAAGCACAGTGTGAGGAGTGCTGTGTACAAAATAAATTTGCCATGAGGGGACAGCTTAAGTCTATAAATTCCATATGAAGTGAAATTTATCTGCTTATCTAAGTGTATCTTTACTGGGAGCCTGGAAACATAAGTGCATAAAATTCTGTGTGAGCTGAGTGTTTTCATCAGTCTTGTCCATTTCAGGATCACACAGTTTTCCTGCCCTGGAACTGGACACTTGCTTCCCTGGCAGTGTGCAGTTTCCATTTGAATCCACTGGAATTTACTTGGTGTATTTTTTACATTATGGTGCCTCTTGAGAAAGTAGGTTTGCCCAGTGGACCAGCTTCTGCGTTTTAAAGTACATATTTATTATCTAATCTATTTCCCCTTGCTGTTCTAATATTCAGCAAGTGTTCATTTTTCCACAGTTATGAACCCGTCTTGTGCCCACATCCTGCGTGGGAGTTCTGTATGTAACTACCTATACTGACCTGTTGAAGCCTCCCTTCCCTTTTGTTCTTTGTTGGTACCTAGCTGACTAGTGTGTTGAAAGCTATAGGCATGCATTTGTGCATGTGCTTTCATATAACATCTGTTTTGGTTGTCTTATAAATACATTCCAAATTTAGAACAAAATTAAACTGGGAAAAGATCTCTGTGTTGGTGCTAGCAGCCAGGGAACTTCCATGATCCTCCAATTGGAGGTGCTTTTTGTTTATTGGAAAGGACTGGAAATAACATAGAAATGAAATTAGGCGTAGTATTTTTAGGCTTATACTCATTTCGTTATGTATCATGGAATTTAGCCTAATAAAAAACTATTTCCCTGGTCTGTTGAGGGGGATTTACCTGTTCTGTAAGAAGATTTTTATTACCATTTAACCTTACTGTTTGAGTTGTCATCTTCTTCATCTTTTCTTTTAAAAGACGTATTAAAAGGAACATATTGGACTGAGAATGGACATGCCATTCAGGTTTAAAAACTGAGTGTTTAATGGAATCATGAATAAATGGAAACAGATTTGTCTGTCAGAAATTAAATAGGAGTATTCTTTGATTAATATCAAAATCTAATCTAAAATAGTTTTAGCCATTTCATACAGGTGACATCTGTGCTTAAATATAATTTCCTCTCCCTGTTCTGGCATGACTGTTAATTACTTACTCAATGTAGTTCAACATTTAGTTAATAAATATGTCAAGCTTTTACCATGGTGTTCTTTTTGCAGAGTTGTGAATTTGCAATTAGTTTTAGATTTACTACATGGTGACAGACAGTGCTGTATAAATAGAGGTTAAACACACAATTTACATATTAATTTCATGATTCATTTATTCAATGATTTATGTGGATATAGATTGTATTTAATCTCTGTGCTGTAGTTGTTTCAGGCATGACGAACAGAATCGCTATACTGGCAGAGAAGTAATGATGTCTGTATTGAGCTGCAGAAAAAGCAAAGAGGAAAAATAGGAGATTTTGAAATCCAGTTATTCATTAATCTCAATACTCTTTGAGAGTTCGGTGAAAAGCAATGAAAGGTTTCTAAAGCATGTATGCAGAGATGTATACATGTGTATACATGCACATACATATACACTGAAGAGTTTGCTAGTCTATCTTGTCTATATAGTAATGCATATGATCATTAGATAATGGTTTGTGCTCTATGCTGTTAACCCTGGAAACCAGGAGATCAGTCACCACCACCTCATTCAAAGAGTCATACTGCATGTGTCCCATGAATGTCTAGTTTTCATACTTCTGTGCCATGTGTGCTTGAAATTAAATGTATCCTTATTATTGGCTTCAAGTCAGTGTACCTACTTTGTGTGGTTAAAACATTTGCGGTAGCTCTCGCCATTTATTGCAATGCAACTCCAGTGTTTTTTTTTTTTACCATTTTAAAAGGGAGTTCGATGAGTGTTATTTTATCCACTAAAACATTTCTTTTTTTATGCATAATTCTTAATTTTGTCTCTTTTATTGAAGGGAAGAGCAAAGTATTCATAGGTGAGTTGAGAAATTCAGAAAACTCACTGCATGCTCCCATTTTATAATTGCCTATTACAGACTTGAATATAAAAAATTGTGGAGGGAGTACTTTGTACACAGAGTTAAATTTACAACTACTCAAGCTCATACACATGTATTTGCTACTACGAATGTACTAATTTAAAGCACATTTTTGATTTAGTGTCATTTTACTTGCTGCCAGTTGTGAAAGTTATAAAGGTCTCTGAAGTGAAGATAGATATTTGACCTAATTTACCAGATTGATATCTCCAATATTGGTGCTGTGCTTGTTTCCTGTTCCCTTGCAGTACTGTGTGTAAATCCTGTGAGCTGCCTCTTCCAAGTCTTTTGCGATAAGAGGGAGGTTCCACCTTCTGCATGGTCTCTGAATCCCTCCAGACAAACAGTGATTCAGCACAAAAAAAAAAAATTAACTAAGGTAGTTGGACACAGATTAAGAATTGAAACAAAAGACAGAATTACTCCTTTAATTCATTAAGGCAAATGGGACATTATTAGTTGTCTTTTGAAAAGACAAGGAATAGAGAACTCTGGAGTGAGGTTGTGCGTGGAAAGAAGTTGGAGGGGAAGGTTTTAAAGACTCGGTTTCATTTTTCATGATCCTACTTTAATCTGAGTAATTTCACCAAGTTTAGTCTGTTCTGCCCATGACACTAAGTGATCTCCTTGTCTTTATGTTAGCATAAGGCTCATGGGTCGTGCTTTCTCTCCCCTGTCCAGCTGAGAAGGAAGGGGAGAAAAAAAGCAGCTTTGGTGGGCACCAGGCATCCAGACATTGTCAACTCACCACAGCCATCTAGAGTATACCAGTGGAAGAAAACACATAGAAACCTTGGGGTACTTTCTTCCCATGGAACAGAAGTGAAAGGGAAAAAAATATTAGAAATTGCTATTTTTTAATTTTTTTTTTTTAATGTCGAAGCAACTGCATGGGGTCAGGTTGAAAACTTCAGTCTCTTTCTTAGGACCATGATTTCCCTCACAGATTTATTCTGCAAGTTTTTGTGTGTACTTTAGTATGTAGACATGTGCAAGCACACCCATTTTAGTAATATTTCTGTTTACTTACCTGGGAAGAGTTGGAGAATGTGTATTGAAACAGCCATTCCTGCTTTTTAAACTGAGTCGCTGAAATATGTTAGTAGATGCAGAGAGCTGGAACCTCACTTCTAAACCCCTTGAAAGTGTAATGCGCTGAGTAGCTGACTGCAGGGAGCAGGTGTCAAACAGTATTTAAATGACATTCTCAACAAAATAAATATTGAGCTGCCCTGTCACTTTGGTGGGAGAATAATCTGCTCAAAAAAATCCTATTCATTGTAAACTGCCTCTGACATTTGTTCTTCAGGAATTATTTGCAGTTTATCTTCCGAGCTAGAGCCTTTTATCAGCACAGCAGTTGAACTGCAGTGCAAAAAAAATGGTAATTGAGTATTTTATCAAATGCTTCCAACAAAACGGACTTTGCAAGTCGTAAATGAGGATTAAAACCATTGTTGGCAGGGATGAACAAATTGGAATGATTTATTATCTGAAACATCATTATGTCACTGCTCAGAAATAAAATAAAAAGAAACAAACAACTCTCCCCCCCCCCCCTTGCTGAAATGTGCACTCAATCTTAGCCAAGCGATGGAAGGTAAATACATGTTTTAATTATTTGTGCTAGAGAGGCTGCTTAAAAAAAATGGGGGGAAAAAAAGCATCATCATAATGGCACAGCTGCTGTGGGACATTATGTGAGGAAAAGAGACAGTAATAAGAGAACTGTGTCAAAGGAAGGCAACTCTGAATGTGTACTTCAGCTCTCCTGATTACAGAAGGAAGATTAAATATTATAAATGGGGCAATTTGACGAAGTGGATTTACTACTTGAGTTTAACACCTAAAGAGCCAGTGTTTTTAAAAGGCACCTTATCTGGCTTTCATGAAATAGCTTAAAAAATAATATGAGGGGAAAATGTATTGCAAATGCTCTTATTTACAGTATATAAATAATTGAATAGTCAGGAATAAAGTAAGTGAATCAGTATCAGTTTTGAACTGTGAAATGGAGGCGATGAGACTTAATAAGATTATGGGGTTTAGGAATTTTATTTTCTGTATATGTTCATAAACCAAGGAGCTTTTATAGGATTAATCTTGGGACTTGTTGACCCCAGTTTAGCAAACTTCATTTGTTTCGAATTTCTACCATTCTTACTGTTTCAGCGTGGATGCTTGTCCTGAAAATACCCGATTCTGGAGATCATCATGGTAATTTTTCAAGCTCATGATTTCTGAGGCAGCAAAATGAAGAGATAAAACACTTCCTTGGCACCAGCGAATCTTGTTCTGAAGGGTTCATTAAGAATGTTGGGTATCATTGGCTTTTATATAGATTTTTACTAACACTGGCAATGGGAGAAGATGCACCAATTTGGTGTGAAGCTTTGTGGCAATGCACGTATCTTTGGGCAAGCTTTCATTGAGTCTCAGTTTCTACTTTTTCTCACAGTATGAATGCTGCTCTTTTTCTGTTATCAAAGTTTGCATGTATTTTTCTTGTCTTTGAGAAACAGACTTGTGTCCATTTAGTGTGACACTAAATTTGGCAAAATTTAGATACAGTTAAGCCCAAGAAACTGCTTTTGTTTAGTAGGATATGTTCTGTTTGGGTGACATGCATCACATTTGTTGTTGCGTATATTACTTGAAATTGCTGGTTCTTACCATTTCTCTCTTAGGAGGCATCAGGAATGTAATTCTTTTTTACTGGAATATTTAGGATTTAGATACATGAATGTGCTTCTTGTGACAAGCTCCTGCTTTCTGGGGAGATTTGCCTTGAAAACAAAACCACTGAAAAACTGTCCTTGAATTTTTTTGTAACCTTCCTGCAAAATTTCAGTGTTCTCCTTGGAGCTGGAGTCTCTTGGCTTAAATATCTGCAGTGGTTTGAACTCTGGATGTGCCGCTGGCGTGGTGCAGCTTTGTTTTACTGAGGGGAGTTATGGCACTTGGATGCGTTTTTGGAGGCTGCCCTGTGATTCTCAGCAGGCGCTGAAGGGGCATTTGCAAGCATGTATTTTTGTTATATTTCAACTCCTCTTCCCTCTGCAGATGTTTCTCTGTAAATCAATGAAGAAATACTATAATATTAATATTTGAATAGAATAGAATAATTGTGGATGCCAGTTGTTTGCTTCCTGAATGCTGTTTTTAGTTGGTGTTTGGATGGTGATGCCTTTTCTCCCGTTTATTTCTTGGAGAGGCATATTGTGTGTGCCAAAACCAGGCATTATAGAGTATGAAAAAGTAAATTAATATTTCCCAAGAAGTTTCATCTTCCATGATATGTCAGGATAACCTTCACTTTTTGACTCGGTACTGGAGCCTACAGAAGATAGTTTGTAGCATCTACCTACAGAAACTGTTTTGAAAAATTTTGAAGAAGCAAAGCCCACCCTGTTTTGGCTGTTTTCAAAATGTCATTGCCGTGAAGCAGCTGCAGAGATTGATTGGTGAGATACTCCCAAAAATTTCTGCTCTAAAAATTAGATTCCCTCAAGTTTTGTACACTGCTCTCAGTGTATCCTTTGGTCACTGTTTTAATTGAGAAACTGAGAAACTGAGATTTGTTCAAATGGGTATCTCCTGCGGTTGTCATACGTTGCTGAGGATAGAATAGGAAAATAATTTTTATTAAAGTAAGCTTTCCATTTGACTCAGCTGCTTATAGGACATTCCTCATTTGATTATTGTACATCCCCACCATCAAACTCTTCAGTGGAGGAGATCAGGAGACCACTAGTGTATAGTTTGTGACATACCTCACATTTTATAACTGTAGCTTAGTAAGTGTACGCAATTAGTAGTGGAAGTAAATAGGAGCAACTTCCATGTAATCTAAGCTGGGAGGGTGGGTGATGTATGTCACATGTCTTTATTTTTTTTGGTTCCTGTAAAAAATGGAATTAATTGCATTTTCATGCTAGATTGATGTGATAGTGGTACCAATTTTAGCAGCATCAAAATCCTTTTTAGGAAATACTGGTCATAGGGTTTTTTTACTTGACAATATGGTGTGCAGAGCTAATACACATTTGTTTACAGCTTGATCCTTTCCACAGCAACTGTGAGTTGGTGTACCTACAGTGTTGGTGCTTCTGAGTAAACCTCTGACATCGTATAAAGACTTCCAGATATCTTTCAGTACCTTGCAGTAAAGGTGATCCTTGGGAATTGCTTTCTGAATGACTGCTCTGTATACTGTACATCACCTTTATTTGTTCTAATAAAGGTGGAGAGGCTGTATACCATCCGTACAATGTTGGTTGGAAGTTTAAAACATGATGTTCCAGAGCGATGTGGAGTTCAGCAGAGACAATAATCCATTTTCACCAATTACAAAACTTTATCTCCAGTAACATAATATTATGGCTGGAAAGTAAAGCTCTTAGTAATTGAACAAATGCAAATTTGGTAAATGTGACCCTTTCCATGCAATAGTTGCATATTTGCATGATACTTTATGAAGCTGCTCATCCACAAATTTCTGAATCCCATGTGATTAGCTTAGGGAAACCATGTCTGTTGAAGTGGGTGTGCTTCAAGAGGGTTGGCTTCAACCTCTGTTCTGTGCAGCTTGGAAGAGAGGGCAGGAGGGCTGTTTTAGGATGAGCCCTCTGGAACCAAAGATACGGACAGATTGCGGGTGGTCACCTCCATCCGTAGTTGGTCCTAGGTCTCATCAGAAATAATGAATCCTTTGGCAACCATACAAGTAATTCTTGTGGTATATAACATTAAAAGGTCTGTGCTGCCTCAGATTCTGTACTGCTGCTTGCTTCAGTGTTAGATTAAAGAAATGCCTTTGAATACTGACAAAGGCTTTCTGACTAAAGAGTATCTTGTGTCTAACCCTGTAAATTTCTTATATTGTAGCCATTTCTACATAATAAATTGGTTATATGGTAGAGTTAGAGTAATTGAACAGGCCTCTATGTGGTGATTCATCTTAATCATGACCTTTTTTTCTGTTTATAAATTTAATGTAACATGGTTTGTATGTTGGTACAGGTTTCATAGTTATCCTTGAGAAATTAAAGCGGGTGAAGTATAAATTCCTATCTCACCTTTAGCAGTTTCCTGTACCTCTAAGTTAAAATACATAATAACATTATCAAATTAGCAAGGCTTGAGGCATTCTATGAATAGTATGAAAATATGCTGGTTTGCATGTAAGGTAGCTTTTGATTATATTTAGCTCTTGAGTCAACATTTTTCATCAAGTTCTAATATAATATGTAATAAAAGGAATACAATTAAAATAAACTGTTTATATATTTGTTTCTTCAATCAGCAAGTTTTTTTGGCCCCTAATGTCCCAGTGACCTTGAATTTAGAGCAACTCAATAATAGCACCCATTAAACTTTATTATCTTCCTCTGCTGCTCAAGCTAAAAATTAAGTACAGGACAAAACTGAGATACTCTGCTGGCTAAATAAAATGAGATTGTTACTCAGTTTTTGAGAGCTTCCTTATAGTTCATCTTCTGATATACATTATTTATAAAGTGTGCAATTATTAGTACACGCATTAGGAAAACGAAATGGCATTTACAACTTGGCTTACCCAGGCTTGGGTAATCTTTGGGAAATCAGTTTGGTGTTTTCCAAAGGTGACATCAAGAAATTAGTTTTGTTTCTTCGGAGAAGACAAATAATAATTGAAGAACTCTTTCCATCCTCTGAGTGGCAGTGACTTCCTTATCTGGAGGAAAAAGCTTCAGTCAGACTGAATCTCTAAGAGCTGTTGGTTTCTTTTCTGAGACTGCCTGCAACAGTACTAGGTTAGCACTGGTTCTGTGCACGTGGAGCTTGAAAAAGCTGGACAGAATGTGTCAGATACGGTCTCCCTGTGCATCCAGGTCTGCTGATCTCTGTGGCATACTGCTAAGTCAGTCCAATATTAAAAAGGTGACTTATCTGGGAGGATAGCCTTCTATGAAGCAGTGCCTGTGCCTGTCTATCTGGATTTCAGAGCTGTGTGATCTCCTGGAGGCAAAATTTATGATTTTGCTGTTGGGCAGAAGGTGTCCAGAGCTCTTTAACTTCATTGTACTGAACAATCTTGAGACATGAGTGACTGAAGCATTAAACAGGTTTGATACTGAACTAGTTATCAAAAGCTGAAGAAGTTCTCTTATCTCCAACCAAGCCTCACTTGTCCAAAACCCGCTACCAACAGAAATTCCTATTGCAGCCTTCATCTAGCGGACATCATGGAAGAAAGTTAATGCAGCAGTAAATGTTGTGAAACTTCATTTTATCGTAGAATCATAGAATAGTTAGGGCTGGAAAGGACCTCAAGATCATCTAGTTCCAACCCCCCTGCCATGGGCAGGGACACCTCACACTAAACCATCCCACACAAGGCTTCATCCAACCTGGCCTTGAACACGGCCAGGGATGGAGCACTCACAACCTCCCTGGGCAACCGATTCCAGTGCCTCACCACCCTAACAGGAAAGAACTTCCTCCTAATATCCAGTCTAAACTTCCCCTGTTCAAGTCTTAACCCGTTACCCCTTGTCCTGTCACTACAGTCCCTAATGAAGTGTTTCTCCCCAGCATCCCTGTAGCCCCCTTCAGATACTGGAAGAATGCTATGAGGTCTCCACGCAGCCTTCTCTTCTCCAGGCTGAACAGCCCCAACTTCCTCAGCCTGTCTTCATATGGGAGGTGCTCCAGTCCCCTGATCATCCTCGTGGCCTCCTCTGGACTTGTTCCAGCAGTTCCATGTCCTTTTTATGTTGAGGACACCAGAACTGCACACAATACTCCAGGTGAGGTCTCATGAGAGCAGAGTAGAGGGGCAGGATCACCTCCTTCGACCTGCTGGTCACGCTGCTTTTGATGCAGCCCAGGATGTGTTTGGCTTTCTGGGCTGCGAGCGCACACTGAAGCTGGCTCATGTTCATTTTCTCATGGACCAGCACCCCCAAGTCCTTCTCTGCAGGGCTGCTCTGAATCTCTTCTCTGCCCAGTCTGTAGCTGTGCCTGGGATTGCTCTGACCCAGGTGTAGGACCCTGCACTTGTCGTGGTTGAACTTCATAAGGTTGGCATCAGCCCACCTCACAAGCGTGTTGAGGTTCCTCTGGTAGGCATCCCTTCCCTCCAGCGTATCAACCGGACCACACAGCTTGGTGTCATCGGCAAACTTGCTGAGGGCACACTCAATCCCACTGTCCATGTCAGCGACGAAGATGTTGAACGAGACCGGTCCCAACACTGATCCCTGAGGGAGACCACTCATTACTGGTCTGCAGCCAGACATTGAGCCATTGACCACAGCTCTTTGTGTGCGGCCATCCAGCCAGTTCTTTGTCCACCGAGTGGTCCATGCATCAAATTGATGTCTCTTCAATTTAGAGAGAAGGATGTTGTGTGGGACAGTGTCAAATGCTTTGCACAAGGCCAGGTAGATGACATTATGCAGTATATGGATGAAATAAATCCCTGTGCGTTGAGTTATATCATAGACGTTCCATTTTTACCTTTTTTTTCTTCATTCAAGGTACCTTTTTATTTGCTGTGGTAGGAAAAGAGATACTTTCTCAAGGGATCAGATTTTCATCCAGACTCCTGTATTCCAGTGAGAAATGCATAAATCTGAGATACAACAATATCTAGGATAAACACAAAGCAAACCAAAAATAGTTTTACAAGTTGGACTTGGCTACAGAAGGACTCAGAATTGCTGCTTTATGGCTCTTTTTTTACCCCTTTTGCAGCCTGGCAGCTGCAAGTGTTGAGCGCATATTAAAGCCAAACAAAAATCTTATCTCATATTCTGAATTGGAGCGGGAGCTAGAGCATGATATTTCTTCCACCTCTTGAATAAGAAGACCTCGTCGGGTCATTTAGAAATAATGGTGCTAATTGTGTTGGTTTAGGCTTCATGTGTTCAGTAGGATTTAGACTTAAACCCACAAACTTGTATTTTTGCTTTGCTCTGTAGGTGGTAAATGTGCAGTGTGACCTCAGGGCTTATATCTTGTAACTTCTTAAGGTAAAACAGAGGATTTAAGATTAGGGTATCTCTGTAGATCTCAGGGGAGTCATTTGGGTATAGTATTTCTACTCAGCAATGTAAAAATGTGCATTTTTCCATTGTTCTGTGCATGTTCTAAATTTGTGTTTTCTATTAGTGATGTAGAATGTCAGCTTCTACATTTATACTGTACCTAGTACAAGGCTGTTTGAATTTTGTGCTTAATTTCATGAAATATGTGGAAGTTGTCAGTGTGTTCCTTCAGAGTGTGTTGTATTGGTGTTGGCAGTTTGGAGAGATGGTTAGGTGGCATCATGTTTTCATAAATCTAAGAAAACAGAAAATGACAGCTAGAAATTGGACAGTTATAAAATCAGCGGTGAGGTTAGAAATTTATTTGTAAGATGTGGACATGTTTTTAACTACTTTATGGATTTGGTAGCTTACTTCAGGTTGTGTTTGTACTGGAGTATCATAGAATTGTTTGGGTTGGAAGGGACCTTGAAGCTTATCTAATTCCAGCCTCCTGCCAGGGACACCTTCCACTAGACCAAGTTGCTCTAAGCCCCATCCAGCCTGGCCTTAGGTTATCTTGTGTTAGCAAGCGTACAGAAGAGATGGTTTTCTTCAAGTAGTTATTGGGTCTAAAGGGAGGGTATGAGTGTGACCCTGTGACAGGAAGCAAACTAATTGCTTGATAATAGTGGGTTTGGGTCTTCCTTGTGCACTGATGTTCCTGCTGCCACTGATTGCCATTGTGGTAATGCTCTGTGCTTTCCAGAAAAGAGACTGGACAGGACTGAGTGAGAATAGTGGATCTAAAACCCTATCAAACTGTCTTTACTGTGAAATTTTATTAATGGTAATTCACTAATTAAAGTGTGTAAGAAGCTCAGGTAGGTAATGTATGGACAGTATGTACCAAGAGCGTTAGGCAAGCTGCAGTTCAAATTTGCATGTTGGTCTGTGGCATTGGGGTTGGAGCTAGATGATTTCCAAGGTCTCTTCCAACCCAAACTGTTCTGTGATTCTGTGGAAGAACAGCTACTAGGTATTAGAAAATGAGAGGCCTCAGGGAGGCTATTTGCTTCCCTTTCCTTCACTTTCTGTAGTTGCTGTATAGGCAGGTACAGCCTACCTAGCAAACAGCTGTGCCCAGCAGCTACAGGGGATATGTATGCAAGACCGTCGCTGCAAGAGGACTGTTTTATAAGTGTACGATGAAGGATATATTAATTTTATCAGTACCTCTAATACTGTGATATTTTTGATTAATGGAACTGGTTGTGGTTGCTGCTTGAATCTCAAGTTTGAGTGAAAAATCTACATGGAATGCGAGGGCAGAAGTAAGTGAGATGACATGAAACAGACCATTCTGTTTTTTGCAGTTTTCTGTCTGCAGCAAAGTTAAAAAACCACAATGAATAAGGTGAAGATTGCGTTCTTGTAGTTGTGCAAAGCAAGTTCAAGATGTGGATTATTTCAGTTTATAAGGCTGTCAGACATTAATTACAAATAGGCAAAGATTTCACAATGAAACAAACAAGGTCTTTGACATAAATTATATCCTATCATTAAATATTTAGAAATGTATAATTATGGTATTTAGCAGTGTTATTCAAATTACAATTAATAGGAGCCTCAATAATATTACCTCTTCTTAAGTGACTTCACATTTTGAAATGCTTTCTTTTATCTTTATGTGCATTTTGGATTTAGATATCCTATTTAGGTCTTTTTATACTCTTCCTTCAGGGATCATTATTCTAGTGCATCGTGTGCAGAAGTTTCAAGGTCAGCATTACTTGAACAGTTGTAATAGTCCCAACAGAAAGATAAATATATATTGACTAATGCTGGAGCTTCAATTCTTTCAGTTGCTGAAGGTCAACAGCCCCTCTGAGGTGCTCTCCAACCTTCAAATGTCTATAGGTTAAATCACTGATGAATTACTGCACTTTCCTAAATGAAGGAAACATATTCTAGACCGAGGCAGCTCATAGTATCATGCCTGTTGACTGATACAGTCTTCGATATCTGAAAGAAAACAGTTTTCAGGCTTCATGGAAATAAGTGCAAACCCGACTATATGGATTTGGTGCATCACGGCTATGATGGGGAGCAAAGCTTCTGTTCTCTTTCATATGAAAACCCTGTCCGTTGCATGCTGCCTACACTGAAATGCATTTACAATAAAATAATTTTCACTAACTTAGAACTGACTAATTGGTAGCAGTCACTGAAAGCATGAGTAGCTCTTTGAGACTGCAGAGACCAGTACTTGGTCTCGGTATTCAAAGGCACATTTCCTCAGTGCACTGTTCTTATAGTCACAGAATACACGCACATACTGCACTGTAAACAATGCAGAATCTTTTCCTGCACTAGAAACGTTTTGAAGGCTGGAAGTAATCCTCTTATGGAGCAGTTCAAACCTGCACAGAAGGGTATAGTGAGACTAAATGAGATACTTGGCTTTGCAGATATTCCAGTAGTATTCCAGAGAATATGATCTCTAAAGGTCAGCTTGAGATCACCAGGGGGGCAGAATAAAGAACCCTATGTTGTAGCAATATATTTTACTTCTTAGGCTTTTATATAAGCAAGCAATGTGACATCTGGGTTTGGCCTTTTCTGCAAGTTTGAAGAGCTTTTAAAATATATTTTGATTTAACTGTATCTTAAAAATGTAGTTTCAAAATGAAATACTCTTAAAAACTTAATTTGGGGATGTAATTGTAAAGGCACATTATCCTACCTATTTTCAATATTTTGAATTTCAGTTTGATATTTAGAATGTGTATACAGTGAAGAATCCTTCCATAAAAATTAAATTAAAATGTAAATGTTGTATCAGAAGATCTATTTTAAAATGACTTCTGAAGTCTCTGTTGTTCCACACAGGTTATCTGCTGCAATATTAATATAGCCTGTATCAGGAGGTTCAGATTGACCTCTTGGTTATCTAGACTCAATAGCTTTATTTTTTTACATGGGGTTATATATACATATGTGTATACGTGTACTGTACAATTTATATACATAGGATACTTCATATGGGGATTTTTTTAAAACTATTTATAGCAAGCTTGCTTCTTAATCTAAAGAAAAAGCCAGTGATTTATCAACAGTGTAAATGTGTGTATCAAATGTAGACTGACTGAACTAAGTCTTATGGCCAAAATTTTGAAATTTAGGGAAAATGTTAAGCATCATTGCTAAGGAATTTGAAGACTTCAGTGCCTGACACAGCAACATCCTCATTAAAGAACTGTAGTGACATTATCCTGAACTTAAACTGACAATCAGCTGTAATACCTTGGAACTCAGGCGGTATTTTTTAATTACAGTCTATGTTGCTACTTCAGGATCTGCTGTGTAAATCTTGTATGAAACTGTATGGGCTACTTAAAGTCTGTGGGCTTCATTTTGCCTGCGTGTGAGGAGATGCAGTAACATTTTTCAGTTGATGGTACATTTTAGCATAAGTAATTTGAAATAGGGTTTGCAACCTCCTATTCTGAGTTGCTGTCACATTCACATATATAAAGCTTTTAGGTTCTTGATTTCCACTTTCTAAAACTAAAGTAAAATTTTATTTTAGAGAAATTTTAGTTTTCTACAAGATGAAATAAATTTCAAAAGATAGTTTAGTATAGTAACTGTATATTTTACTAGTAGTTTATTATTACCTTTCTTTAATGAGTCTATTGTAGAATTATATAATTTAGCTTTTATGTTGTTTCAGTGGTAGAACAAAATAGCATAAGTCAACTTTATCCCAACCATAAAATTAGTCAGTACGCTGTCAGGTATGTTGCATTTTCTTTACTGTCTGGCTAAAAATAACCATTTAGTGTTATCCTCCACTCTAATGCCAAGTTACATTATTTTTCTCTTGTGTCATTTCATCCTGGTGTATTACAAATTTGGGAAGTTCCTCTTTTCCTTACCAACGTAATCTTTGCATTTTCTTTTGTCAAAGCTTTTAATTCTTACACCAAGCAATCAGTTATCACGTTGATATGTAGTTAATAGCAAAACAAATGCAATCATAGTATTTGATAAGTAACTGTTTTCCATGTGCAAGCATAGCTATTTAATACCCTTCCTGCAAGAACAGATATTTTAAAGTTAAAACACTTTGATTTAGGAATTTAGAAGTATGGAACACGTTTCAAGAAATCCAGTTGTCCTGATGGCAAATGAAATTCAACCCCAGAACACAAATAGGTGTAGCTGTTATCATTAATAGTTCAAAGGGATTGCATAAACAGTATAAAAACCTCAGAAGCTTACTCCACGTAAACGACTGCATAAATGCTGGACAACATTTTTCTGCTTTCAGAATTTTTCCCAGCTTTTCATTGTGTATATTAAATGCCCTCATTAGCTGAATACAGCTCTTGGGGTTTGGTCCAACAGTCTATAGGAAGATGTGTTGTTAAAATAAGGAAATGTGAGAGACAGGGAGGTTAAAAAGAATTGGGTATCAGCAAATAAATTAACAGAGGTTTAAAAATGCATTCATTTCATAAAAATTGATACTAAGATTTTATTTGCTCTCAGACTTCCGTTCTGCTTTTTAGTTGATTTCCTCTCAGAGCCAAGAACTTTTATGACACACTGAGTACTGTGAAATCTATGAAAGAACCCCGAATGTGGGTAATGTAAGTCTTTGATAAGGTTTGAATTGCAACAGTATGCCCATAGGGGGAAATTAGGAAATACTGAAACTGAAGAGTGTATCAGCAGATAAGTGCAACCTTCTGTTTGTGCTCGTGACCACATGTTATTGTCTCAACTTCTGACTCACTGGATTCTTCCTGAAAGGTTAAACCACAGACGTTACAGTTTAAGTGACAATTATGTATGACTATTTGAAGGCTTCTTAAATGCTGCCCAGTCCCATTGAATAATTGGATATTAATTGTAGCACAAATGGAAAAGAAATGGTATGGCTAAAAGCCATGTATAAGAAGCTGTGTGAAAAGCCCTTGATTTATTTTGTTACCATTAGGTTTCACTATTGATACAGTCTTCTGCATTTCAGAGAACTTTGTTTTTATTAAGACTTGCCTTGCTGCATGAGTTCTGAATCGTTCTTGTCAAATTTGTTTTTTGGGATGGATGTTATTTCTCCTTTGTTACTATTGATTTTTTTAAAAAAACTTAGACTGCTTGAGAATAAGATCCCATTCAAAGGGAGGTAAAATTGATTCAGCCAGCTGTAGTCCTCACTTTGCTTCCTTTGTCCTCCTGAGCTACAGCAGCAGTTGCCAGAGTGGGGAGAGTTGGTTAGATTGGTCTGTCATGTTCCACGGTTCCATGCGTGGGCAAAGCTGTAGATGACAGTGGCGGTCATAACTATTTTTGATGCATCCTTTAATGCAGGGTTGTCTGCAAAAGGTTGTTCGTTGTTCTGCCTTCCTGTCTTCAGAAAAAGCTGCTTTTTGGTGAAGAGACCAGGGTTGTTTCTCTGTGTCTTGTCTCACTTGTCAGGATCTTTGGCGATCTTTCTGGCATTGATGCCCCTCTAGCCTCAGTTTCACTGAGGATCTGCTGTGTCAAAATCCCGTGTTTAAAATGATTTATGATCAGGTAAGTGATAATTTATGTTGCTTGTTCTGTTAAACCTGATATAAAAGGAGTTTCTGTTGAGTTCTATGAGTCTTCTGCTAGATGGCCCAGACCATCAAAAATGGACCCTTGCCTATATTCCTTAAACATTCATACCAATGGGATCTCGTTGTAGTTATCAGTGTTGATTCTTAGTATTTTTATTGTCTTAAAAATAAATGAACATGAAAGGGAAAAAAAAGTAAAATCAAAACAATCTATCTCTTTGAAGACCTAAATGCTAATAAAGAACAGCATAAACCCCTTTAATCAATCAAAGTTGTCACTTAAACGCCGTAGTTTGGGCAGAAGATAGTGCTACTTGGCAGAATTTTCACTGTCTTATGAGTACCAAATATAGGTTACTATATAGTTCAAAACACTTTAATTTTTAAACTCTTGTCTTTCTGCTTCACTGCTGAAAAATTATTCTTGAAAAATAAAGAAACTGCCCTGTGGTCAAAGATAGTCTTAACTACCTGTCAATCAAAAGGAGAAGTTTGTTGAGACATTTAATTACAAGATAATGTAGTCATCAAAATCTCGTTGTGGTAACTGACAGCTCATTTTGGACTGAAAGCGTACAGCTACCTCCCCTGAGGTCAGAGATGTTCCGAGGTTAACGTAGTAATGACAAGTCCTTTATTATCACATTATGACATTGAAAAAAATTGCAATTATACTAATAAATTAATAACAGTAATAAAATGACAGTCATAATTGCATAATATACATGTTGTCAACGGCATTTTTGTTACATGGCTGGAATTCATATTTTATCTGCATATCTTACGCTATATTAAGTTTTCCCAATGCAGTACAGGCACGCAGTGGCTTCTGAAATTTCTGAAAGCCTGAGCAGTTAGAGCAACTGCTGTAAATGAGGCTTGAAGGCATGAGGTGGTTTTCACTTTTATAGATCTGAAAAACCAATAGTGAATTGAAGATTTAACACTCAACTATAATTAAACGTTAGGATTCATCTTTTAGCTATATCCCTAAAGAAAATATAATGTCTCTTACCAGATATAATAATGGATAAAAAGCCTGAATGAATTAGATGTGAACCCTTAAACGGTTGCTCTTCAGTTCATAAAAAGAAACTTAAACCGCACAAAGACTTAAGTTTAAGTATACACTGTAGATAGGTGCAGAAGAGGGGTGGTTCACAGTGCTGTTCTGCTTTCTGTTACCCCGAGAACAGAACAGCAGTTTTCTCATTTTGCTTATAGCAAAGTCAAAGTCTTTGCTGATCCAAGAGGTGCCGTGTATTATCCTGTGAACTGGTGGTGCTCCCTGTTCGCAACAGTGTTCATTTACTTTGTAAATAGGGAATTTTATGGCATTTTTTTGTATTAGTCTCTTCTTTAAAGCTTTGCTTTAGAGTGGGGTAAATTGCATGTAGCCAAAACCAACAAAAGAGAATCAAAGCATTGCTGGTTTTATTTCAGTGTTGTTGAATTTCCATGATGTTGATACAGATTATTAGGTGTCTTCTAATCTGATATTTGGCCATATATTTAGCTTGCATATACTGTTAGTTTCTATGAAATTACTATGGTAGGCACAGCTTCACCCATTTATCCATCTGCAGTAGGTTTCTTTCCCAGTGCTAATGCAGTTTTTTCTGGCATCTCACTGTCAGCTTAAAATGAATAAATGTCTCCTGCACTTGCAGTGGGGACAGGTGCATTTCATCCTTTGGTCTTGAAGAGTTCATCTGAGCTGTTGGCTCACTTGTTACTTTGCCCATGTCTTCATAACTACTCTGCTGGTCATTGTGAGCGACTTCAAAGTGATGTAGTTGTTAAGCCCTCTTTAATCTTTTCCCAAATGCCATGAAGAGCAGTGTCCTGATGTGCAGGATTTGTTTCAAGTGTTCTGACTTCCTGCTTCTTTTTTTGTGTGTGGATTAAGCATTGTGTAACTTTTGTCTCCAGTCCCTTTCCTCGTCTTATTTTTGTTTTCCAGCAGAGTGTGAAAGCACTACCAGTTTTCATGACCTATGGTTGTTCTTTGATGAATTAGAGTTGGGTTGCCCGCCTGAACAAGTTCCTGTGTGATGTACTCTAGGTTACCCTGCTGTTGCAGGGGGGTTGGACTAGATGATCTTTTGAGGTCCCTTCCAACCCTTAGGATTCTGTGATTCTGTGATTCTTGCTTCACTTCCTTCTCCCTCGCTTTTCCTTCTGCTGCTTCTCCAGATTTGCTTTTTTTGCCCCTTAGCATCATCAGTGCTGTTAGGGAACCATATCTGAAGCACACTGTCTATCCAAGGGATGGTATATCTTCTCTAGGTGCTTGATGTCTTCTTTTATGTTGTGGTGGGAGTTTTTTTGTTTTATTTTTGGCTTGTTTTTTTTTTGGAAAAGCTGGACCTGTTTCTAACGCCACGGGCACGCATTCTGCCTGGTGCTGCTGTGGACTGCACAAGGGCTTAAACTGGTGAGAAACAAGCTGCTGAGTGCAGTTCAATGCCAGATTGTAATTGGATTCTGGTTTTGTTCCTCTCTGCTGCTGAAAATATGTTTTATAGTTAGAGATCAATAGCAGAGAGATAAAGGGACAAAAGATTGTCTGTGAGAACTAGAGGGAGGGCATCTCTAAAAGATAAAGCTAAGGACAATAAGGACCAGGTTATTTACAGAAATGAATTGGTAAATAAAAAACCAGACTTTGTTAGTGTAGCCCTTAGATATGGACAGCTAAACTTGTGTGCATGAATGTTAGTGCTGGCTGTTATTTCCTGCTGTTTATGCAGTTCCTCTTGAGCCGTGAATGGCTTTCACATTATTTTTCTTGTCCATCTGTATGGTTTTATTTGACGTTTTGCCCAGCCTTTGCATAATCTCTGATTTTTATCTTTCATTGTGTAGTGCAGTTTTAGGGAGAGAGCCCTATAGTTGTTCTGCCCTTTAAATTATGTCATGTTTCAGTGAATACATAAGTAGGTCTTTTTTTTGTACCGTTACAAAAAAGTGAGTGAAAGCCTTGATGTACTCTCAGTGCTGTACTGTTATCCTGGGAGGAATTCTGAAATAAGCTTTTTCGTGTGGTTTTAGTTTCTTTGGAGCCTTCTTGGAAGGAGGTAGCAGGTAAGGCACTACCAGTATCCCAAGATGTGACGTTGGAATCTGCTCACGTTCCCAGCGTTGGTTGTTCTTACAGGACTGCCTGGACAGACAGCTGTAATTTGGGTTTAGATATTTGTTGGTTTTGTGACCTAGCAAGCAAAACAAAAACTGATTTCTATCCTATGGAAAATTTTGGTAATTTAGATATAATTAGCATTTACGGCATCGAGTTTACTCAAAAGCTTGAATAATTTGATTATATTTAGGTGAACTTGCAGAGGAGGAGTTAATATATTTCCATGACTCAAAATTTGAGTTTCTTGAAAGGGCTCAACCCACACCTCAGTATGTGGAGATGCTGAAGTTTTGCATTAGAAGACATGCATTTCATTAGTATGGGAGAAATAACCTGTTTTCCCTTACTTCCATCACAAACTTAAAATGAAAGCAGGCACCAGATACGCAAAATTGATTTATATTATTAATAGTTGTCAGGGATGCAGAATATTGACTGTACAATAATATTGCTGTCTCTGTAAAAGCAGTTGAGGACAAGATCTTAATTACCATTATCACATGTGTTACGCCAATGTTGCTGTTAAGCGATAGGTAATACCAGAAAAGCTGTTCAGCGAACATGTTGCCTATGTGAAACCTAATTTTGGTCCAGACACTAAATATGAGTTTGTTTCTCCCTGCTCTGTGTTTGGAGCAGAGCGTTGTGTTTGGTGGCATCTGTCCCGTGCTGTTCCTTTTATGCCTTGGATGCTGTGTCACCTCTCGGGTGCACTTAAGGAAGCTCGCCATCTGTGTGCCGGGGAAGAAGGGGCTTCCCCCAGGGTGAGGGGTTCGAGATTCTCCAGTACCAAGTATAAACGCAGCATGGCATTGGTCAGAGATAATGAATAGCTTAGTGATGCATGTTTTTGCAAGCATCTGGAAATAGTACATAATATTCTACACTCTTTTCTTTTTTAGTTCTATTTCTGAAAACTCTTTTAGAATTTCTTCTGAAAGAGGTGATATGTTCCTGTGGGGGGCACCATTCAGACCATGCGCAGGCTGGGTCACAGCCTGCACTTCATCCCCGCCCCTTGCTGGATATAGGTCACACAGTAACCAGTTGAGTGGATAGAATATTGTTCTTATTTTTCATTGGATTTTTTCTAGTGTGTGCGTGTGGTTTTAATTTATTTTTTCTTGAAAAAGGAAGGTGATGTTTTGCTGATTTACCCATGGTTGTTACTGCAGTTCTTCCATTTCACAAGCAAACCAGTTAGCAGCTGAAAAGGACATTGGAAGAGCACTGAAAATTTTTGTCAGAGTGAGCACATGAAAGGTGAATAAACACAAAGCTTCACCCAGATTTCAGTAAGCATCATTTCGTAAGCTCTGAAGAAACCCAAGGTCAGATGCGTGTCTAGGCATTCAGTGATATTTTACTTCATTTTTCCTCCAAGTTGCTTTCTCTGTACAATGCAGCCTTTGAGAGCTTTATAAGAGTGTGCTTTGATTTTAGTTGTGAAGTTTGCTTTTGGAAAGTACATGTAACATTTTCTTTAAACGCACTAATTTAATACAGTAAAGAAATTAATCTTGTTCAGAACTGTTTATCTAAAAGCATATAGGGGACTTGATGTTGTATTGCTGATATCTAAATCTACAGATAGAACAACTCCATTGTAGTGAGAAACTGCTTATTTCTGTCAAGCGTTCTATCAGGTTTCTGAAGTCAATGGGTGTGAAATTCTTAATCTTTCTCACCACAGATTTAGGGGTTTTGCAGATATGTTTGTAGTGTACAACATGCTCCATCCCCTTGTTCTTTGGTCTGCTCTTTAAAACATTGATACTGTAAGATCTTACTCATCTTGGTTTATAGTGTGTATTTGTGTCTTTGCTATATTTGAACTTAAAATCAAGCACAACTCAGAATTTAAGAGCTTGTATCTCTGATGTTTTGAATCTCATGTGAATGTCTTCTGTGATGCATGTCTGGTCTGTTGTTTGGAGCACTTTGTTTCTTTAATGCTTATATCTCTGTGGAGAGACTATGAAGTGTTTACACATTAGTAGTTCTCTGGTTTGCTTGAAGTTATATGCTATCCTTGTGCTCAATCTAGGCATGTATAAACAGTTGTACAAGGGGCTAAAAAGATGTTGGAAGTTATGGCCTGTTGGTCAGATTTGCAGACTTATTAGAGACATCTGGTTCTGTGCTGGCCACCTGAAAAAATGTTAAACTTTCCCTGTGTTTATTAAAAATTACTAAGTTACTTATGTTTAATGTTGCCCCTCTTGCATGTAAGCTTGTTTTTGTGCCTCCAGTTTGCCTCTGCTCCTCCTGGCTGAAGCTGATGTATTCCTGACATTGCTGGTCCTGTGTTCAAGTGAGCCTGCCTTAACTGATGTAGAATTTTACCTATGAAGTTGGGGACTGGGGGCAAGAAAGCCTTCTACAAAAGAAGCTTCAAATAAATCTTCTTTGTGCAGTTTTACTATGTTGCTTCCCTTGTAAATGGGGGGGGAAAAAGCCAACAAAAATTACCCTGTTTTAATCTCATGAGGCTATGTAATCATTGTTGTGACATACTTTATCCTCAGTACCTACATTCCTATCTTAATCTTCCAGGGTCCCCTTTCATTTTGCTTTCTTGTTTCATTTACCTTTCTTCCTTTTCCGTTTGAGCCAGGTAGTCATTGGTTTAGTGAACAAGTTTTGATGATAGTGTGAAAAGTCCTGTCCTCAGAACAGGGGGAAATGTTGTAGAACTCATCAGCAGGGGCACTCCGCAGGTAACAGAGACATGCTTAGTTTCTGCAGGGGGAGCATGCAGCAGCTGACATGAACACTGCTGAAATCGCATGTAAGCCAGAGAAAATAAATCTGAAAGTCTTAATTTCTGAATGTGAAGGTTTAACACTTCACATTCCATTTTCAGCTTTAATTTTTAGGGATGTTGAGAGACCATGGTAAGGACAAAGCCTGATAGCACCATCTTTCTCATGGTGAAGCAAAATAACTCTACTAAGCAACATGGATCTCTTTATTTCTGGAAGGAAGAACACACAAGAAAGGGAAACCACAATGTAAAATAATCCCTTTTGCTCCCCCAAATCAACACTGCTCCCCCCTCATCTTCCCCCAGACTTCTTGTTTTGTGGTTGCTGTGCAGTCTCCAGTCAGTTTGCATTAAGTTAGAAGATGGGGATATTATATGCTTTTGCTTAGCTTTCAAGTCCTTCACCTCTAATTTCTGAACTGCAATTAGAAATAAACTTTTCTCTTGCCCCTACTTTTCTTTTTGCATTCTAGGGTAGCAATTAAGAAGAGCTGGGTGAATAGGTTACCATTTTATCCAACTCTATTACTCTGACTGATGGAGCTATTAGATAAAGGCAAACTGTAATTCTTTATTACCTGCCTGGTTCATATCTGCACTTTGCCCTGGAGAAGAGCTGCATAAAAGATCAGAGTGTTATTGAAAACTCCTGAGCAAATACTGAGCAACTTGCTTGGTCACTCAGGTAATGACAGAATTTCATGGCAAGGTAATGTGCACATGTGAGTGGTGCCCATTTGTTTGGGTAAATAGGTGGTGAGAAACTGCTGGCACGGTGTAGCTGAAGTAAGATGGCTTTCGGGAAAGAATAACGGAGAACACTTTGTGTATGATAAATACGCTTATAATTAGCGAGATCATTAGCATGGACACCATGTACTTAGGTATTCACAAAGAAGTCTTTAAGCTAAGCAGTTAGCTTCACAATGAAGGAAAGAGACAAAATGAATTACATACAGCTGAATAAGCTTTTCAGAATCTCCAAGGAGGTGACTTGTCTTCTGATGGCCAGTGGGGGTCGAAGAGTGAAATAATTACTTAACAGCGTGTAAACAATGTGAGATGTGAAGTGTGCATTTTTTCCCTTTTCTTTTTCTTTTCCTTTTTTTTCCCCTTTTCTTTCATTGAGAGAGTTTCTTGTTGCGATGGCTCCGCTGGGACAGGCAGCAGAGAAATTTGATTAAATGGATGCCTGGGGTCATGACCCTGTCTAAACATGCTGCAGCTCTCAGCATTAATCAAAGAATGCTAAAAAAAATTCTGACCTTGCTGCATATGAGTATTGGTGAGCTCTGAATGCAGTCCTAGATGGATGGAGGGCTGTGTATGGCTGTGTGAGTGGCCTGCTTACAAAGAGGGACACAAGAGGAGGCAGGTTTCAAGGACAATAGCAACCCATCATGTTGTTTTAGTTCATGTGATGGGACTTTCATGTGATGATAGCCCATCAGCAGCAGTGAAGTTTGGAGATCCCATTAGAATGCATTTGGAAATGCAGCTTTTTTTTATGAACTACTGCTGCTTGAACCCTGTGCATGGAAAATATTAATAGCTCAGTGATACATGTGAGACCCATGGGTTCAGAAAGATTCTTGGCTGTCTCCTCTTAGTTTAATGGATCTGAAAGTACAGAGAAAGCAACTCTT
This sequence comes from Lathamus discolor, assembly GCF_037157495.1. Classification (NCBI taxonomy): domain Eukaryota; kingdom Metazoa; phylum Chordata; class Aves; order Psittaciformes; family Psittacidae; genus Lathamus; species Lathamus discolor. The sequence continues at coordinate 16,411,466 of NC_088892.1, forward strand.
CTTTGCAGGAGTAGCCAGGACTAGTATCATGCTTATTGTTTAAGCGTGTATCTTAAAGAGTTCTTGCAGTAGCAGGGTGAAAGGTCTTGATTTTTACTGAGCAAATTGCATACTAACAGAGGTTACAATAAATCAGAAAATGAGATCTGGCCATAAATCCACAAGTATTTGTTAAATTACGATTATTTAAAGTATTATGAATTCCCACCTGAAACTCCTGATCCATTTTATCTGGCTCTCGGTACCAGCAGTTCTCATTGCAGGAGAGAATGTTTTGGGTAGACAGAGTTACCAAATGAGTTGGGTCTCATTAACGTCCAGTTTTGAAAATAATCCAAGATAGGGACAGATCTTTGATCTGTCTTTTGAATTTTGAATTGGGTATTGGAAGCAGTGTAATGACAGCAGCATACTAACTTCTTACCTGTTACTCCTGCTGTCAAATGGGATGCTACTTCTCTGAACTGAGTTTTGCAATATCTCATTGTGTTGTTTACTTCTGTTAGATGATACGAAAGACACTACATAAAGAGTATTGTGCAGAATATCATAGGCTGTGAATCAGAAACTTGACTAGAGATCTGTGTTGTAAATTGTAGTTTGTCCTCCTTTGTACAAGTATTTAGAGGGTGCAACCTGGCATTCTAGTGTAGGTAAACCAGGTAGTAAGGCGTGATGATACCTGGAAACAGCTTCACGTGGAGGTAAAGGCGTTTCGACTGGTTTCCAAAAGGCACATGACTTAAAGTTTATTTTCCAATTCCAGCCACATTCTGGTCTCTACAAGGTCTTTGTTGGATACTCTTTTTTGAGAGAAATTAGCAAATTATGTAGAAGTTACTTCCACCTAATCTGGGCACCATTTAAGAGGAAATGAAATACTACACTAATGTAGACCTTGATTTTTCAAGAAGCTCAGAGGATAAGGGCGATGATTAGCTCTGGGTTACAGGTTTAGTTTGCTCTTTCTGTGTTGTTCTTCCTAATGGTCTCGCTATTATAAAAGATTCTTGAGCTCACTAATGGAAGCAGCTCCCATATATTTTACATGTTGGACTCTAGTCAACAATGAATGCCCAGAATTAAAAAAATTACAGATTATTGAACTATCAATGTGTGTAAATAATGTGAATATGTGTAGAGCATCTGTATTAAAAAAAAAAATCCCAAAGTTTGGAAACACCTGAAATAGCTAGATATGGAAAAGTGGGTGACACGGTCAGTGTTGCAGCAAGAACAATAGATCCACAACTTTGTCTATGAAAAATATCCAACAATGCCGGCAAGTTGGGCTTTTTGAAGTGAAACCATGGATAACTTGGAGAGGTGCAGATTTTTACAAACAGCTTGAAGAGGCAGCTCATATTTCACATAGAGGTAGCATCAACTGTGTAGGGTTGTCATCTAGAATGTGACAGCAAGCATAGCCTTTTGCAAGGACTGCTCTTTGGGCAGATGCAGGAGCTGTTGTGCTGTGGAACATGAACTTGAAATGAACATTGGTCAGTTGGCTGCGTGCTAGTCCCAGTGCCTCCAGGGGAGTGTATTTCACTTAGCTGGGACTTCCCTGTTTGTGTGGGCAACCCCTTCCCATCTGGCTTTCTTACTCTGTCTTCTATGCATCATGCTTATTCCAAAACAAGCAGTTGGTGCTCTCTTTCCCTGCTGAGTTAGAGCCAGCATTCTTGGTTCTTGTGTTTGGGAAGGGAACAAGACATGCTTCCCACTTCTTCCTGTCTATTACCAAGCAGCCTCTTCTGCAGCTTAAGAGTTGAGAGCCAGTTACAAGAGCAGCAGGAATTGTGACACCAGGTTGGATTGAATTCCTGGTGGTTTCACAACAGTTCCAAACAGTTGTCAGAATACTATATAAAGAGTTTTGGTCTTTGCTTGTCGATGCAGATTTGAGTCTGAAGTCAAAAGTGCCAGAGATAGGCTTGGATTTTTCAAAGAAAACCAATCTGCTCCCGTTGAAACCAGAGACAGTACTTACATGATGTTGTTCAGTCTTGGCTTTGTTAAGAAAAGAGTTAATCAAACAACAGGTGTTTTGCAGAAGTCCACCTCACTTTTCCACTTCTTAAGCCTTTAAGCTCTTTGGACTACTTGAAGAGATTTGGACAGGTTATGGTAAGAAAGGAAAACTTTTGGGTGTGTCATGATGGGCCCCAATGATTACTCTGTGAGAGAGGATAATTTAGTTTAAAAAAGTTTATTTTATACCAGCATCATAAAATTCATTATATCCATCAAATACAGGATTGTTGCACACAGTCCCCTGAGGACTGTTATGTACAAAGCCCTTTTGGTGGGAGACAGGAGCTAAGGTTCAGATACTTTTAACTTTGCACTTCTAATGTATTTGGTTAGGATGCAGTTGATCTCTGAATTTCTTAAATTGCAGCGCTTGTAGGATAAATATTTCATAATTGTAACTTCTGAAACTTACTGAACACTCCTGGTTACTTTTAGCTTTATCTTGTGCTGTTATTTGTCTGTGATTTTGGCTGGTACTCACTATGTATTTCTGTAATTGCCTATATTTATCTTCCAGAAATTACACAGGGAGAGGCTGCTGTTGAACTGAAGGTGATGGAGGTCATTGCGTTCATGTCAAGCTCTATGTTTTTTTCATAATTATAGTGTAGAAGAATTGTTTTGTTCATTACAGAGCAGGTTATTCACATACAAATTCCTTTCTCTGAAAGTTTGTGGAAAGGAATTAAAAAAATCATCACACATCGGTGTCGTTTTACCATTACCCCATGACGGTGGTAACATATTTTGCCATTGCTAACTGTTGTGGATTTCCCATTTATGAGATTTTAGAATTTTAAGAATTCATTTTAAAAAACCCATTTTCATTCACTTTGTAAGTGGCATTTTGTATTTTAAAACAACCTGAATGGACAGTGAGTTTTTAATAGCTCTATTTAACTGTGCTAAATGTAACTTTTCTTCTAGACTTTGAAAGTTCCTTTATCTAGCACAGAAAACTTTTTGTACAATCACAGAAGTGCTTATTTTTGTGGGATAAAAACAGAACAGGAGAAGATGGCCAACTCCTAAGTTATGCACATGCATTTAAGACTAATTTAATGTGGGGGTTTTTTTAGCAAAACAAGTAGCTGGAGTAATAGTAGTAGTGGTGTTTGTGGTAGATTTAAAAAAAAACCCCAAATGTAATGGTGCTCAGTAGATAATACAATTTTCAGAGTCTAGTTTTGTCTGTTCAGTGTTCCATATCATAATATCCAGGCTTTCAAGGTTCACTGTAAGCTGGGTTTGCTTTTTTTTTTTTGTCCTGTAAAAGTGGGCTTACTGATTGTGAAAGTGGAACTGACACATCTGTAGAGTGCAATCACAGAATCACAGAATCACAGAATCCCAAGGGTTGGAAGGGACCTAAAAAGATCATCTAGTCCAACCCCCCCTGCAAGAGCAGGGTAACCTACAGTACATCACACAGGAACTTGTCCAGGCGGGCCTTGAATATCTCCAGTGTAGGAGACTCCACAACCCCCCTGGGCAACCTGTTCCAGTGCTCTGTCACTCTTACAGTAAAGAAGTTCTTCCTGATGTTAACGTGGAACTTCCTATGTTCCAGTTTACACCCATTGCCCCTTGTCCTATCACTGGATATCACTGAAAAAAGCCTAGCTCCATCATCCTGACACCTACCCTTCACATATTTGTAAACATTGATGAGGTCACCCCTCAGTCTCCTCTTTTGCAAGCTAAAGAGACCCAGCTCCCTCAGCCTCTCCTCATAAGGGAGATGTTCCACTCCCTTAATCATCTTTGTGGCTCTGCGCTGGACTCCTTCAAGCAATTCCCTGTCCTTCTTGAACAGAGGGGCCCAGAACTGGACGCAATATTCCAGATGCGGCCTCACCAAGGCTGAGTAGAGGGGGAGGAGAACCTCTCTTGACCTACTAACCACTCCCTTTCTAATGCACCCTAAGATGCCATCCCCATCTTCTGCAACACGTACCTAAATACCTGTGTCTTGTCCATGATCCAGAAGCACCGTGAGCCATTCCATGGTTAAGAATGAAGTTTTCTCCCTCTGAAATGCTTAATCTGTGGGTCTGCCAAAGAGTGTGCTCGCCATCCTTTGCACAGGCTCCTCCGTTCGCTCGGGGCTGGGCTGACACCACTGATGATTTTTCATTGGTCATGAAACATCTGTCAGATGGTAAAAATGTTTGTAAGTTACACAGGCCTGTACCTGTGGCTGGAGCTGACTTAACATGGTCTCATGGTCTCTGCTGTTGCTTTTCCCCTCTTGGACGGGCACTCGTCCATTCCCTCTTACATCATCTTACTCCTCCAACTCTGTTGCTGCTGTTTCTGGGTGTTCTGTAGTTGTGCCAGAAGCACAGCCTGCAGGTGATGGGGGGGTTTGTTGTTTCCCTGCCCTGTTTTGATGTGACACTTTGTCCTGTTTTCTTAGATCCTCCAGTAAAGAATGAGGGTGTCAAATAGGGAATTCCTTGGATATACAAATAAAGAAGACAAACTATCAGAATTTTTTTTTTCGTGAAGGGTTTTAACCAGTATTGGTGTATGTGGTCAGGCTCACCAAGGACAAAATGTTCATGCCTCTGTCATTAGAAGAGAATGAGTTGCATGTTGCAGATTTTGATTAAAATAAAGTGATTCCTGTAAATTTCATAGCTTTGGGGCAGAAATAAGACCAATATCTGTGTGCCCTTGTAATCTCTTACACGTATATAAATACAGAGCCTGGAAGCCATGGTTTGGTTGCCTTACAAGTCATATGTTTATTCAGATATTAAAAGGAACTTCATGAAAAGCATACTTTTTAACAAAATATTTTGTTAAAAAGAGTTAAATTTATTCATCATTCTTGCTAAAACAATTCTACAGTAAATATTTTAAGTAAGTTTCTTAGGAACACAATGGGCCTTCTAGACTCAAGTCACATTGACAGCACTAAAAGGCATAGCTCGATTTATGAGAGCACTCTGTTTACCCAAGAATGTAGAAATTTCCCTTTCTAAATGGGACAGCCTTATCTTTATTATTCCAGTGCCTTTTAGTTTACAGTTCTGCTGTAAGCAATGTTTCAGGAGCTTATTTCAGGATTCCTAAATAAACGAACAGACAAAATTAATGCGCAGTGCTAGCAATCTACATTTTATATATTGTGTGATTGAAAGGAAGCCTTGCTGAAGAGCAGAACAGAGAAATGATGGTGATACTTCATTTATACAGAATTTATATGGTAACAGAAGGTAAATTGAGCTTGTGAAAATAAAACTTGTTTACAAATCTGGGTTGTTTTTTTTCTTTAAACATAGGCCAAACTGTGATGGCAATGAAAATCCAGTTCCAGAAACATCGAAGAAGCCATCCCTCTTCTTTTTAATCAAATTATGTGTCAGACTGGAGATAATTGTACATCATATTTACTCAATTCATGCAAGACCACTACCACCCCACACATATAGTAGCTGGTTTGTAAATGCTTGTCTGTCACATGAGTGGGAATAAAGCCAATTTTTTTATTTGTAAAAGCAGCATTCTGTTGCATAAACTGAGTAGTTTCATGCTAATTGCGTGGTCTGTATCCGGATGTCCCCAGGAAGTAGCACTTCCATGCATTAATAGGGACGCTGGGGCTTTGTGTGCACAAGAAAAGTTTTCAATATGTCTTGTCAATGGTAACTAGAAAAACAGCTGATGTGAGTTCAAGCACAGAGCGTTACTTTCTTGCTAAGATAAAATTCTACAAAACATAGCAGCTGATGGGAGCTAGTGATGTGTACTGTTTCCATCTTTAGATAAAAATCTGATAAAGAAAACAGCTGATGTAAGTTAAAACAGAATGTACTATTTGTACGCTGAAAATAGCATTTGGAATGCTTTTGTGTTGAGTTGTCTTTGCTATGTTGAGCGGCAATTAATAATTTATGCTACCTTTCTTAATCTGTTTTTCTCTCTTTTTATCAATGGACCTTCACTGGAAAAAACACTGACAAGTCAGGATGATTCTGAGAGTTGATGTACTTATCTTTTATTGAGAGGCTGTTCTCTTCTTTAAGCATATGTCTGCTGCGGTACCTTTCTCCTCTGCACCTGAGATTTTGCTGAATGTACTTCTTTCAGTTCTGTTGTTCACTTTCATATGTGACTGCTTCCCTCTTCCACCCCCTTCTTCATCAAATAACCCATCGTTCTTGAGGGTCAGCCTTTAAAAACCCTGCCACAAAACCACCCCCACACTGTAAACAGAAACAAACCCCCAGAGCAACCACCCTAATGCTTGCTTGAACTGAACTGGTGGCTTCAGGTGATATAGGGAAAGACTGGCCATGGAAAAAGGTATTCATGTAATAATTTATCTCCCCCCAGAATTGTCTGTGAGTTTTACACACAAGGTATTCAGGTTCCTATTATGGTAAAGGGTTTTTTGGTTTTTGGTGTTTATTTCCTGTTGTTTTTTTTTTTTTTTTTTTTTTAATATTGGAATAAACTAAAATCTTTAAAGTTAAAATTGATGTGATTTTCACCTCTTAAATCCTGTTTATTCTCCTCTAGATTTTTGTTGGAGGTCTTGTCGTCTAATTGTAGAAATTTAATATTTTGTTTTAAAGTTGATGAGAGGCCCGTGGTTTAAAAAATCCTAATCTGAACACAGCACCCAAAGTGCAGTTTGGAGAATGATGTTTAGTGATAACGAGGTTGCTGCTTTTGGGAGATGGAGATTTAACATTAGTTAATATGCTAAGCCGCACTTAAGATATGGAGGAGCTTTGACCTAACTTTTTAGTTCATTTTGTGTGTTTTTCCTTTTCAGGCTGTTGCCAGTTGAAGAAAATCATTCTGCACATTTGCCTAACTTGGCTTTTATTTTTTTTGGCCCTTGTGCTGCTTAAGCACAGTTTGTTTCCGCAGGCTTGTGCCACATGTGGTGGGCTGGGCAGTGTCGCAACCAGGCTACATTTGGGGTGAGGGCTTGCCTCACCTCCCTGTCTGTCCCCTGCATCCTCGTCAAGGCTGTGCTCGCACACTCTCTCTGCTTACAGCCAAACTTCAGCTGTTTGTCTTTCCCTAATTAGATACACGTAATCCATTCACCCGGGTTGTGACGTCCCCTTCCCTTGTCCTCGCTGTCTTCGGCCAGACAATGAGCACAAAGCTACAGTAGGACTCGTTTTCTCATTATTGATTTCACGCACCAGCTGGCAGCTGTTTTAGCTTGTTCGTTTTTACAACCCTCTGGGCAACTTTTTAAAAGTACTTTTCTTTGACCATCTGCTAAATGCAGTTGGTTTAATAATTAAAGACTTACCATCCCTTTTCAGATAAATACGAATGCTGTTCTGCAGCTGAGAGTTCACTGGTTTTGTTTTAAGCGTAGGTGGGATGTTTTACATCAGTGCGAGGAGTGATGCAGTCGCAGCCACTTCAAGGATCTCATCTCTCGTGTTAATGAGGAAGGGGGTTAAAACACTGGGAACTTCCCTGTAGGTTTGTTTCACAACACAGCCTGAGCTCAGGGTGTGAGCGGGGGGGGTTATGTCCAAGCTCTCTGCCTGTTTGTAAGTCCGGAGAATTCCCAATTCTTGCATTTGTAGCTCAGGGAGAGCCTCTCTACTAAGTGCATATGCAGTGTACTTCAGTCAGAAGTGTGGATCAGGTACTGGTAATACGGAGCAGAAGCGTTTGGAGGTATTTTGCCAGTGCTAGCTGCGGCTGTACAGATAACAGCAGGCTTCAGTCCCACCATCTGCCTCTCCTAGCTGGGGTCGGGGCAGCAGCAGCAGCACCCCTTCTTAGTGCAAGCTGGAAACTCTTGGAAGCTGCAAAAGCTTCATGAGTTTTCTGGTATATTCAGCTGCTGCTTTTATTTTCCCTTTGATGACGTGACAGGGAGCGAGACACTAGCGTCTTACTGGGATGATAAGCAGTATGTTCAAGTTGTGTCTAAAACAACAACAGTACTTCATAAAAGTAAATGCCAAGACAGTAGGACGCTAATATGAATGGGTCCCTGGGAACCCCTGCTTTTTCCATGTTGTCTGCAGGATGTGTAAAAAGATTCAACCTTAGTTTGAACTCATCATTATGCTGTGATTAGATCTAAACTTTCCCATGATTCCTTCAAAAAGGGCTGCTGAAAAATCCTTCTGTTTACCAAACAGTTTACCATTTGTTTCAGATGTACCTCAAAGCTGACCTGTAGGATTACTCTCTTGAGAGGTGAAAAAGGGTAATTCATTTTTTATGTTCCTTTAATCTTGGAATTCTTTCAAGAGCTCGTTATGCAGGAATTGGTGCATTTTATTTTGCCGTGGCATCATTTATTCAGCAAACATTCTTCGCTGCACAATGTGTGCTTACAAAAATGGTAAGAAACTTGTGTGGAAGGAGAAAGCGTCTCTGAATTTGTGAGGGTTTTTAAATACAATTGAATAAGACTCTTTTCTACAGAATGAAAAAGGAAATAGTCACATGTTTTCTTAATAAGATGAAAGATATCTCTGTTTGCTTTGAGATTTTTATGTTTGTTTGTTTTAAAAGTATTCCCATCTTTAATATTTTTGTACTTTACAAACATAATCTTGTTCCAGACAGCTGTGATCTCTGGTCTCCTCTAATTCCTAAAGTAGACAAGAGCAAGTCAAATTTTCCAGAGATCTGGCTAAATATCCCCTGAAATATAATTGAACTGAAAGTGAATGCTTACAGTAAAAGTTCATATCAGAGTGCAAAGTTTGCATGAGAAATTCCTTTCTTGAACTTAATCCTGTGGTGGTTTTCCTATGAAGCATTCTCATCATAGGTTTCACGGCTGTAGTATTTTTTTAGATTGCAACAAGTATGCATTAAGCCATATAAACTGTGCTGTGTTCTGGGTAGGTATTTTCCTTTCAAACAAACCTCCTCACTTCTCTTCAGTTTCTGCTGCTTAATTTCATGAGCTGACTCTCTTTGTGAGGCTGTTAATTGCAAGCCCGTTGGACTATATATAAATGTGAAATGAGAGAAACATGATTTCTTGTATTTGTTGAGGTAGCACAGTTGACAAAACCAGTGACAGCCAAACAAAGGACATTTAGCTTAAAATGATGTTTCTCTTTAGGTTAGAATCGCTCTTCTCTGAATGCCCTAAACCTCTTAAAGTGTTTCACAATACTTTGTATAGTTTCTTTGAAGTATCCTTTTCCTGTGCTAAGTTTAGTTATAAATGAACTGCAGGCAGATGAATGGCTGATAGGCCATGGCAGGGAACTGGGTTCAGGATCAGGCCATGAGCTGCAGTGCAGGTCCATGGGCACAGCTCTACTGTGGGTAGCAATCTGGTCAGATCCTGCTGATCCTCTGATGACTGCAGGAACCACTGCATTGGATTTTATTTAAATACTGCTGATTTTATAGAATCATAGAATCATAGAATAGTTAGGGCTGGAAAGGACCTCAAGATCATCCAGTTCCAACCCCCCTGCCATAGGCAGGGACACCTCACACTAAACCATCCCACCCAAAGCTTCATCCAACCTGGCCTTGAACACTGCCAGGGATGGAGCACTCACAGCCCCCCTGGGCAACCGATCCCAGTGCCTCACCACCCTAACAGGAAAGAATTTCCTCCTTATATCCAATCTAAACTTCCCCTGTTTAAGTTTTAACCCGTTACCCCTTGTCCTGTCACTACAGTCCCTGACGAAGAGACCCTCCCCAGCATCCCTAAGATTTTCCTTGATTTTGCTGCTAGATACTGTTTATCTTAACTTAGGAGTATGGGAGACACTGCTCATCCTCTTCCTCTCAGTGCCGTTCAGTGCAAGCTGAACGCTTGTTTCTGAAATCTTTGAGAAGAGGTTAGGAAGGAAAACTCTTAAAGACATAACCCCCCTTAGCCCCACTGACCTTCCCCTACTTCAGAGCTGCACCCGTCTCCCAGAGAGGGATGAACAGAAACCCCACATTGGGCTTGTGGTGCAGTGCACCGTGGCTCTGAACCTAGAATAAGCGGATTTACCGGGGGCTTGGTGGCATTTTACAGCCAGCATTTTTCACCATACAGAAGACAAATTCTCCACAAAGAATAATGCACTCCAGAAATAAGTTTGGGGTCTAAAAGGAACGGTCGTCATAGAATTAATTTGTGTGTCTGTTGTTCCCAGGGTAAATGTTTTTGTTTGTGCTAAGTGATGATGTGACATAGAACAAATTCTGAAAGCAAGAAACAGTGTTTCATCAGTTACTTCTTTTCCTTTTGCCAAAACCTGCCCATTTTGTTTTCGTCTGAAGTGGCTTTTGTGGTTGCTGGGCTGTGGGGTGGTGTTTATGACAGGCAGGTTTCTTTGGGATGTGGCTACAGACAGCTGTCTCCTTTTGAAAATGGACTTCTAGCTCGGAGGTGCGGTTTGAAATGAATGTTGACATGGGTAAATTAATCCAGTTTGTCACAGACATTGGAGTGTGGCAGAGTGGTTTCTCCCGCCCCTCCCCTTCCTCTTCAGGCTGTCCCCTTATAATAAAAATATAGACAGAGTTTTTCTTATGGCACAGCTCGAGTCATTATGTAATTACTTAATTGGTCCCCTATGGGAGATCCTCACATCTCTGCTGCAGGACTGCATCATGCTTCAAAATAAATAAGTGAAAGGAGTCATTCTCTGCTAAAATGTGTGGGTTTTCTACCATGCCATTGATTGCTTTCAGATGGCGAACCGGAAAGGATTTATGTCTTAGCACACTTATCTGTGAAGATTGTTAGTAAAAATGGGGTCTGTCTGCAAAATTCCAAGTCTTGAATAATTTCTGTGCTTTTAAAACTGGACTAGAGGCTCTTCCATAGAGTAGACAGTTGATAATGCTATAAGCAAATGTATCAAAAATTTGGTATACCTAGTTTTGTCTGCAGTCTAATAATAACATTAATAGTTACAAATTGAATGTTCTATCTTAATTATGGCATTGAGGTATTTTGCTCATGAAGTCATGGTCTGAAATAGGTCTGTTTTTTCCAGCTACGCGCCTGTGTCTGTGATAGTGCGGTACATTGCGCGTGCCCTTGTTTTCGGTTGTGTGGAATGACTGATGCCCTCGCCTCTCTGTAAAACCAGTCAAACACTTTTTGCAGATATAATGAGCTGGATTTTTCAAATCTCAACTGTAGCTTGTGGCATTTGTGCAACCAATTAATGCTGATCTCAGTGAGATTTAATTGTGCAAGTAATTCCCGGAGGACAGAAGGGGAAAATAAACACTTTGGACAGGACAGGAGAGCGCAGAGATGGTCAGTGCTTCTATGGTATGATCTTTAATGACAGCTAATATAAAATAAAGAGTGTATTGAGGACTTTCCCAGGGAACATTAATGCTATGTTTTCATCTTTTTTTTTTATTGCTTGCTGTGCAAGTAAAATGTTAACTGCAACGAAAGGCATGTTTCAGAGGAGGATTCAACTCAAGCTAAGAACCCACTGCTCAAAATAGTTGCATGTAAAGATATTACAATACTTATATCAAAGTATGAAAAATGCCTTTTTTTTCTAATTACTATACATCTTGAGGTATTATTTCAGCCAGCTTTTATGGAGGTTCAATTCAGTTGATATGTAGTAAGTTCTGAAGACCCTTTGGGAAAAATAATGAGCACAAATACTGGTGGGAAAAAATATAAGTAAACCCTTCAGTAATCTTTTGGAATAGGAAGATCAGTTTATTTGTGGCTGGTAATCTGAGTTCTGTAAAACTAACCCCCAAACTGTTTGTTTGCAAGTTACGTCAGATACAGCAAGATTTATAGGTGCTATTAAAAATTGATTTCTCACAGTCAACTGAGAGTTTACTTGAAAAGTCAATCATTAGTTGAGTGTCCAAAGCACATTTTTATGTCCATTAGCGGTTTAAGTTTTTAAGCAAAAATGAGTATTTTATAGAGAAATGGAGTAGGTTCTGAGTTCTGGCAGGGAAAGGGTCGTATCTTTCATTCAGTATTACTGATACATAGTCATGTGCTGTTCTGCCTTGAGTGTGTGCCTCTGGAAGTGGGGCTTGAGGCTTCATTATTGTTTCATGGTTTAATTCATTCGGATTAAGTCTCTGAGCTTTCCTGGTACACAGACCTTCATTGTCTGACCCTCAGTATATTTAGCCTTGCGGGGATGCGTTGTGCTGGGCAGCATGCAAACACCTATGGATCAGAAGCGCTTGGCCCTGAGGAGCTTGTACTCTGCATGTACAGGGTAAGGGTTGATCAGGGATGCAGGGTTACAAGGAGAGTAAACACGATATTGGCTGGGGTTCATAGCGCCCTTTTCCTCCTCCAGCGCTGGGAGTTAGTGATGGAAATGAGAGGTAGGAGACCCAGAAGAGAAAGATGCAAGAGAGGAGGGTGAAGCAAGCGTTTTGGTGACTGCTGCAGAGGGCAGAGGTGAAGGAGATGGCCCATTAGCAGTTGGGGAAGGTGTATCTGGGGGCTCTGGAGCCTCCAGATGATGATTTACCCTTCGTGCTTAACCTGCTCTTGTAGTTTCTTAGCTTCTTTTTACAAAGCAGCTTGGAAAAGGGGAGACAAAGATGTTGTGTGGAGGAGGATTGATGTTATCGAATGATTCCCATTATTCCATCTATGTCCTTTCAGGTTGGATGGTGTAAGGCTGGATTTGGGAGACTTGGTGCTCAAGCGTTGTAATGTGTCTTCTCTGCCTCTTGGGATGCAGTTGTGCAGCTTGTCCTTGTGCTTTCACAGTGTCCTGGAGCTGAGCAGGATTTTGGCTTTTCATCTTGTTTCTGTTGACAGTTCCCTTCTCATGTTCCAGAGGGGAGAGATCTTTGAGAGAGGAGGTAGCACCATCTCCACAGGTCAGGTAGAATGGTTATAATTAATTGATGATACATTCTCCTTACACTTACTTTTATGGACAGCTTATGGGATATCTGCGCTAATGGATTGATCCTGTTTAATGTATATTAGTAATTACAGAAAATACATTTTTAAGAGGCAAGGATATATTTAATTTTAATAACTACCTTTCCCTGAATGAAGAAGTCTTTGCACAGAACTCTAATGGGTAACATTAGTCAAATGTGTGATAGATCAAATTGTAAAGTATGAAGGGTGTTGTTAATGTAACACAGAAGAGAAATCTTGTGAGGTAACTCTGAATAACACACAGAAAGAGTGCATTCATCATGGTATGCTGACAAAACATCTGAGTAATGATGGCCATTAAATCTTTTGTCATGGCTAAGGTATAAAAAAAGAAAACAAGTTAAAGTGTGAGCCATTTAGGAAAATTGCCATTTGACACGTAAACCTTTCTGCCCCAGTTTATTAATTTTTATATTATGGAATGAATTTGTATTTTAGAAGGAAATTTGATTTGCCTGGCAATTACGGGAAAAAGGTGAATTTTGATCTCCAGTTAGTCAAACATTTGAATGGAAAGAGCAGAGCTGCCTTCCTTTTCTCTATCTATCTATCTATCTATCTATCTATCTATCTATCTATCTATCTATCTATCTAATCTATCTATCTATCTATCTATTTATTTTCCCCTTTTTTAATTTTTTTCCCTTTGGTCCATGAGATTTTAACAGTTTGGAAAGGGAAAAAAATAACCCCACAACCAAACAACCAACCCACGGTGCCATGGCATTCAAGAAGATTTGATATATCGATCTATTTCGTTCTGGAAAGGACTCGGTGTCCTACCATCTGTATTGTCTTTGCATGACCCTGTGCACGAACAGATTTGAACTGGGCCTCCTCAAAGCAGAGAGCAGGGGGTAATTTGCAGCGCTCAGCCCTGCTCTTGTTTCCTGTGTAAATACACTTGCTGAATTTGGTGTTTTGGGATTGGAAGAAGACTTTGAACAGAAGTGATATCATAAAGTACCATTTCAGTGATTATACGAACCTGTAAATATCTAGTCCTTAGTGGTGCTTGTGTTGACAAATGATGTCTGTGTTTATCTTGCTAGACCCAGATGTTTCTGTCTCCTGAATTGTGAGTTTATACATCAAAGGCAAAAGCTAGCCATGTTCCGCTATAGTGACTGTTCACCCAAGTTGTTGGGAAGAGCAGTACATCAATAGGCTCAATCCTGTCCATTCTTTTTCATATTACATCTCAGCCTTGGCACCTGCAAGGAAAGGAATGGGGATGGTGTGAAACCAGCCTTTGTTGAGTGAGGGATCAAACTGATGTTGCTTATACAGCTCTCTAATCCTATATATGGGTATGTATAAGATAATGTTGGGCTTCTGTAGGGTGTGTGTCGGGTTTAAATTTCAGTTCTATGCCAGGAAATACTTCTCATTAAAGAATAGCCAATATAGCAAGACACCACCAAGTGAATTCTGTGAAACGCTAGAGACAGTTCATAGCATTTGGGTGTGCCATCAGGGTATTGGATGTCAGGCATGAAGGGACCCCTATAATTTTTTGGGGGTTAAAATTAATCTCTAAATTTTTAAGTAGGGGAGATGCCTTTAAGTTATACCTTACTCTACATTTTGAAAGTAAGAAAAACATGTGAAAGCCTGTCTGAGACAGGCATGATCTGCTGGGAGTGGGTATCTGTCCTGTCCAAAAGCGATGGCCATCCCTCGCCATGGCTCTGCTGCTACCCTCACTTCATGAGGGATCTTTTGATTTTGGTGGAGGGTATCTTACTCTTGTTGTGAGATTGCTATTAATTGCCCTTTCAGTTTTATCTGGTTTAGGTCATGAAACTAACCAAGAAAGCATGCCTCAGCAGTACATGGCAGAATAGTAGCAAATATCACAGAAAAGACATTATTAGACATAAACAGTGGCAATTGAAATCTCCAGAAAGAAAGAAAAAGAATTCTGGAGAATCATGGAATCAGATTTTCAACTCTTCCCCATTTCTCCCTGAGCATGTTAACCACATTTTGCAGTTTCGGACTGCATGTTTGTGTAAGTAATGATCCGTCCTGAGCGAGCTAAGTGCTGTGGTGGTGGTCTCTCCCAAACCTGTAGTTGAGGCAGCTCACTGCTGTGTTGTTTGGATGTGTATGCTGTAACTGCTTCTACTGTATTTTCTATTCAGTCTCTTGGCTGGCCGCTTCTGTGGCATCTTCCATTCCCCTGAAGAACAGAGGAATACTGTGAAGAGTGTTGATATTTCCCCAACAAATGGCTTTTTGTGAAATGAACAGCCATAATTAACCAAGACAGGAAAGCCAAGAGAAATTGGAGTTAGGGTGTAATCTTTTAAACTCAAAACTGATGCTTGACAGCACAGAGTAATGTGGTGTGAGTAATGTCAGAATTTGAGCTGCCTGTGTTCATTGAGATAGATTTAGAGGAATTAAATTACTTTTAGATATTAGGAAGTTTTAATTATGGAGCTGCCTGATAGAAAGGATTTTTCTTTTATTTGTGGAAAAATATTAACTCTTTGGTGTAAAATTGAAAGGGGAACTGGAAGTAAAACCAGCAACACAGCTGATGAGATGAGCAGCACATGACAAACTGCGAGAGCAGCAGTCTTGGGAGTGGGAGATGCTGAATTGACCCAGTGGTTAGAAAGAAGGAAGACTGGGGGCAATATGAAACTTGGGTTTCCCTGTTACTGTATCTCAGCTTTAATATCTCACACAAAGTTAAGCACACAGTGAGGTTCCAGGAGATTCTTTGATTTTCTGGTAGGAAGTAGCCAAAGAGTACACTGAATGATAGGCTCGCTATGTGTAGTCTGTGGATCTTTTTGTGCTGCTAGAATTCGGTTCGAGTGGCTGCTCAGGTAGGTATAAACAATTGCATGATCTTACATGTGAATACAGCAATAAATTTACAGTACTAGGTGAAGTCACTGGATCAGAGGCTGTAAGATCTGGGTTGCTACAGCAGAAATAAGAGACACTGAAGAATTACAGTAGGGGAAGTAAAACTCAGTACCCAGTTACTCTGTGGTGGCTGAAAAGCCAACCGGTAGTTTTCTAAAATGAATGAGCTTGAAAATAATTAGCTATAAATTTCAGGACAATGATGGAACTGGCATTTTGTAGCAGCCTATTCCAATATTACATTTTCATAAGAAGAAACTGGTGATGTTGAAATAAAGAAAAGAGTATGTGGTGGAACATTCTGAAGTTGATAGAAAGGTCCGTCATGTCACTGAAGTGTATCCACACAAGCAATGTTCTGTTATTATATTAGGAGGAAATGAGGCAAATTACAATAAAAACTGCATTTAGCAAGAAAGAATTTGTAGCAATATTGTCCAGATGGTTTATCTTAACCCTGACAGCAAAATATGTTAACCAGATTAGAAATTTAGACACTAGTGATATAGGAGGGACCATTTGGAGCAATGCTGCTGTGCCTCAGGAAGCCCTCATGAAGGGAATGGTGTCTTAAACAGCGTGGCTGGTGAGCCATTGCTCTGAGATAGCTGAAACCCATAGCCAGCACTTACCCTTTACCATTAAGAGTTAAATTATGGCTGTGTTAATGTGTTGAAAGAGAGTAACCCAACTGATACCCTTCCTGTGGAAAGGAGTTGATCAGTTTAGTATAAATGTGTTTCCTGTGGAGGTGGTGGTCAGAGGGAGTGCTGGTGGCCCTGCCACAGCTCCTGGTGTTGTTCAATAGCAGGCTGACCAAGGTGACAGAAGTAAGCAGCCTTTGGGGAATGACAAGTCCTGCTTTAAACTGAATATCTTCCAGATGACTTTGAGTCTGTCCCGGTTCTATGCAGTGTAACAAGCAGATGAACTTCACCCTTTTGCACGACTGCTTATTAAAGGTCTTGTAGCTTCAAAAGATGACCCCGTGCTCCTCTGTCCAAGGCTCAGTGTTGTTTAATAGCTGTTCTAGAGAGCGCAGTGGGGCTGTGTACGAATTGCTTAGGTTGTCCATCAATGCCTATGCTCCTTTTAACCACGTTGAGCGCCTACTGGTTTAGGCCTAATTGAACTGAAGTCAGAAGAAGAGAAATGAAAGTTAGTTTCATTTGCCTTTCAGGTATTTTGTTTCAGGAGTTTTCTCTTATAAATTAAAAGAATGCCATATATTAAATTATATAAAATGTGTTTACCATCTACTTTTCTGCTGTACTTTTTTAGTAAGATGATTTTTTTTTTCAAGTGCTAAGAAATCTAATATTTCTCCCTGAATAGGGCAATGCCATGCAGCTATACACTAGCTAGTTTTTGTTGGGGTTGTTTTCTTACTGTTTTCTTGATTGAATTTCTTTAAATGAATGCTCAGATTTTAGTGGTGTGGGTTTTACTTCAATAAATGTGGCTCTTTCAAAAAGCTGACTTTGATGTATACAACTTGGAAATGATTGCAAGTGTAACTCATGCAAGTGTATTGAGTTTGTTTGGGTGTAGGCCCTTCTAAAAGTAAATTTAAGATAACTTGGAAGCATCAAACAGTGGGGTATTTCATTAGTAGTATTCATAGAATAATAAAAGAAAGACATGCCTCGAAATTCTTCTGCAAATTACTGCAGCAAAGTAGCAGCCCCCAAAGAACTGGATTGGATCTATTTATGATTTTAAACTATAGAGATATCAGTAAAATAGCTGAAAGCAGACATGAAACATGGAGAGGAAAAATGGGAAGGAGAAGGAGTATGATAGCCAGTGATAGAATAAGAATGTAAGAAATATATGTAAAGGTTATGAAATCTTCTGACCTCACTTAGGATATTGTTTTTGTTCTGGTTATCATATTCTTTAAAGATATAACATTTGAAAAGGGGAATTTGATTGACCTTATGACTAAAGATAAGAACTCTGAAGAGAGGCTAAAATCATGAATTTCTATAACCTTTAAAGAGCAAAGGTTGAAAGGCATTTAATTGAAAATGATAAAATCTCCTGAATTATATATCAATATATAACTCTATTTCTTTTATATCAGAAATTATTATAAAAGGAAGACTACATGTCAGCTGAGGGGCAAGTAAGTTGGCAACCTCTGTGCTCCTTTTGCCTTTCTCTTTCAAGCACAAGGTCCAGCAGGCACCAAGAAAGCAGGCTTCCCTTTTGCTTGTAAAATCACCAAAGCTGGTGTGGAACAATATAAAAATGGGTTAATGAATGGCTGTGGGGAAAAAACGTGAAAAATCTGAAGTTGCTCTCACATTCAGACTTAGAGATCGCTGCTGGAGGGAGTCGCAGGAATTTGGCTGAGTATGCCAGCGGTTGTAACATGGGTCAACCTTTTTGAAGTGTGCATAGGAGGGATAGGCCGAAAACGTGTTGGGGACTTACAGTATAGGGTTTTTTTGTACTGTGAGAGCAGGAATACAGCTATATTCCTTCCAGCAGGGTGTAAAAGGATACTGAGGGTGCAGGGGTTTTCTGGAGGTATTGAGCCAGAGGTTAAAGTTGATGCCATCAGGATTTTGAGCCTAACACAGAAAACGGTTAAGTGTTGCTAGCTGGCGCTTTGGTGGTTGGTCTGCTTTCATAAAGATGTTACAGGCTCTCAGTAGCTGGTTTGTGGTCTCTCACAGAGACCCCGAAGTATAACTTCTCAGGAAAACTTGAAGGATCATTTCCGAAGTTCCCAAGGTACAAAGAGGTTCCACACCGACTAAATGGCTGGATCCCACTGTTAGGTCCTCAGGAGAATTGCCACACTACACATGCCTTGCTGTACCTGGCCACCAGCAGAATTTTTCCTCTGAAATAGCAGTGGGAAATGAACCACATCTGGGGGAAGCCTTGAAGCGCTGTCGTAGTCTAAAGCTGCTCTGGAATTGGAATACCCAAATACAGCATTTAATTTAAAACTCATTACATGCGTAAATAGTTTTTAGGAGATGGTGTAACTAGATGAGTTTTGAAATCATGCTATTCAAGAAATATTTTGTATAATTATGCAACGTTGTAGCTTTATTTAGTCACTGAACAGATTAGCATAAAAACACGGGCTGGTAGAATCGAGGATGCCTGAAAACAAATATACCCAAGAAAATAAGATGCGTTTGTGGCCATTTGAAAGTTCAGACTTGAGAGGTTGAGCTTCAGTTTTTCTCACATGCTAAACTATGCTTTATGGTTTACCAGAAAGAACAATCTTTGTGGAAAGATGCCCAGGTCAGTCTGCATCTGTCTGTGGCAGATTGTCCAAGCACCGTGATTTAAAGTAGTTGGTAAAAGAAACTGATAAAAGGGAGATATGCAGCAGCAGTCCTTTCTCATGTAGTTTCATAGGCTCACCCAGTGATGCCAGAAAAGAACTGAATCTACTTAACTTGCTGTTAACTTGTAGAAAGGGAGTTGCTTTCCTAGGAAATGAAGAGCTCTAAGTGGAGACACTTGGTATTCCCTTTATCTCTGATAAATACTGTTTCTTGTACTCTTCATCTTACAGAGTTTTTGCTACTAGATAATAGTTTTAACGTATTCATTGAGCTTAATACGGCAGCTCTTAAATGCAGTTGAAGGTGATCTGGTGGTGCACAGTAGCTTTATTTGCCTCTTTCAGTTGTCTGTCACATTATTTAAATGCTTTATGCCAGAAGGTTAGGATATTTGTATTGTTTTCTATTTGTAAGTAACTACCATTTTGAGAAAGATGTCTGGTCACTTGAGCTCATGTATTGATTGAATCTTACTGCACAGGATCCGTGAGAATGCTGAAGGTCCCATTAGAAAATACATAGTTTGATTTATACTTGATGAGAGCTACATTGATCACATTCACATACTGAAACAATTATTGATGGAATCTATGATGAACAAGTCATTCCAGTTGTGATGAACATTGGCTTCTAGCAGACATTTGACACTGAACCATGAGATTCTTTGTTGTTACAGCACATCTGAGAAAATCATTAAGCTTTTTGAAGCCTTTACAGGCTGGGTCTAAGAGTTTTGTTTGCATTAAGACTCACCAAATCCCTTTTGCTGTCA
Organism: Lathamus discolor; assembly: GCF_037157495.1. Classification (NCBI taxonomy): domain Eukaryota; kingdom Metazoa; phylum Chordata; class Aves; order Psittaciformes; family Psittacidae; genus Lathamus; species Lathamus discolor. Next base: position 16,431,360 of record NC_088892.1, read on the forward strand.
GTTTTGGCTTTCTTGGAGGAGTACATTAGCAACTTTGTGTTATCAGTAGCTGTAGCATGTATTACAAGCAGCAGTATAAATGTAGCTCACCTAACCATCAGCATGTACATGTTTTTCCTTTGTGGATAGCACCAAAGTACTCTGAAAAAAAGCACAACAGATCAAAGCTGTTTAAAATGGGCTTATAGCATGGTGAAGGCAAACTGCAGCAACTCTGAAGAAAAGAATTGGAAATACTTGCAGTTTAAATTATTTTGGTTCCTATATCCTCCCTGTGGAAAGGTTGAAAATCAGAAATGTTTTTCTAGGGCTGTTTCAGCTTCAGTGACTGGGAAGAGTCTATAGTAAGTACCATTTAAAGTACGATTGTGTGTGTTTTTCATACTGCCTGTCACAGGGTTTAAAGTTGAGAATTCTTAAGAGTTGGAAACAGATATCCAAGAACTGCGACAGTGTTTAGAGTCTGAAATGAAGAAAAGTACCTGTTAAGGTAAGCAGGAGGGCCAGTAAACACTCACCAGCGCTGTCCAAACTGTTGAAGCAGTTATATAGTGTGCTGCAAATTATATCAAGCTGCTTGTAAGCAATTATTTGCAGCCCATTTCATGTCCTGGAACATGAAGGGAAGAATGCTGTGCTTGGTTTAGTGGCAAGCGTGATACTTCTGTCCTTTTTCCAAAGCAGTATCACATACACGATGAAATCTGCTTCCAAGAGAAACAGGAAGAATTTGTGACCAACCATAGCCCACTTGAAGACAAAGCAGGTATATATTCACCAGTGCACTAGTTAGAAAGTTCTCCAGCAGAGGAATACACTTTGTCTACTTAAAGATCTGAATTGATTTGTGTAACAGCCTGAATAATGAATGTGGATTCTTATTTCAGTCCCCTGAGTGAATGATGCTGCTTCACTCACTGCAGACTCTTTCTTTCAGCCTTGCTGATGCTCTTTAAGTTAAGTTTGCTTGGGATAATTTTAGATTTCAGGAAGAATCGAAAAATGACATTATCTTAAGACTACAACATTTTTTATTTTCCTTTTTGAAAGACTTGATAATTGCTATAATGTTACGTGATGAACAGCTCACAGATTAACTACTGTTCTAGTATTTAATTCTTCGGAGTTCTTTGACCCTGCTGCCTGCAGGCTTTCTGTCAGTCCTCTTGACCTTTTTACACTTGCCATTTTCTATGGATTCTTTTCGGTAAAGTGGTGTTACATGTAATGAAACAGATATATTAAAGTTAGTACTCTCTTCTTTCCAAGCTGATATTTTGCTCTTAAAATGCTTCTAAAAATCTCTTATGCGAGCAGAAGAGAATTGTACTTTGTAATTTACATGCTGGGTACCTGACCTGCAAAACTCCTTGCTGAATGGTGTTGAAGGGCAAGCAGAAACCTTGTTGCCTTATATCTTCCAAGGCTTGCGTGCACACACACACATACACATATATATATATATTATTTTTTTTCCCGATATTCTTGAGGACAGAAATGGGTAAGTGATGCAAATGGGAGTTTAATGGTTTTAACACTAGGAAGTTTTGCATTGGCCTATATCAGAAATGCAGGGGGTGAAAAACAGTTATAAAGAATTACTCAAACCCACCAAACTTTTCCATTAAACCCAATTGCGTCCAGCAGTGATTTTTGCTCAGCATCACTTTCATTAGGTAACCACTAGAGATGTACTACATGTAGAAGAATCAAGTAGATGGAGCTGACTCACACTTGGACTTGAATAGATGCATTTGCAAAATGTAGTCCCTGAATAATTTAGAAACCAATAAAACCAGAGATGCAGTTCACTATTACACCGTGCTGAATAAAGTTGTTTTGTAAATTATTATTTTGTTTAAAGCTTGGACCAGTTTAAACTTTGAATATTTTTCTGTTTTCTTTTATTTTCTGTTCTTACAGAACAGAAACTCTTTGGGGTAGGGAGTCAAAAAATACGACTTCAATGTACAAGATGGAATAAAGGACTAAAATAGCTGTTTTTCTTCAAGTACCTCTGAGTCTTGCTCCCAAATTTTGTTTATAGGGGAGTGTTTTGCAGAACTTCATGATTTGAAAAGAGGTTTAATTTCAAGTGGAAAAAAAAAGTGAAAAAAGTCTAACCTTGTGTTTTCAAAATATATAGGATTTTGCTATTGGCATAGCAATATGTATGCTTAGTCTGTTCAGAGGGGTTTCAGGCACCATATGTGTTGAAACACATGCAGGTTGAAGGTTGTGTGCCTGCCATGGTGGTTAACTTCATCTCTGGGTAGTTAGCAGCTTGTTTTGGTGGTCTTAGGTTATAGGAGTTTCTGCTGCAAAATGCTCAAATCTGCCCCTCGCCCCTGGATGTTTGGAATAACTCATGGGAAAATCTCTGGGGAAGCTGTTCTGGTGAAGTGTGGAGATGTTGCTTTTGTGATCAGTACTAAATGCATTGCAGTCTGCAGAGAATATCTGTTGAAAGGCCTGATGAAAGCAAAGTGGAAATGCTAGAGGGTTTTGGAAGAGGCATCTTTTCACACGTGGTCACTCAACATTAAAGTCAGCTAAAATACCAATATATTCTCACTAGATAAAAGTGGGGCTGCTTTTTATTGACTATGCCACTCCTATAAGCACGATGCAGGTAAAATGGTACTCTCTTAGAGCTTCCTGCAGCAAGAGGCATGACTTACCATTCAGTGTCGTTTGGAAAACCAAAAGTAAGCTTGGATTTACTGCAGTTCTTAGAATGTTTTGTAGTAAGTATTGCATCAAGTGAGTATTCCACCAAGTGCAGCCTGCCCCAGACCAAGCATATGTGAAAACAGAGTAAATTTAGTGATGTTGCCGACATAACGGTAGTAAAAAATGAAAAGAAAATAATTAAAAAATTGAAGAGTGACATTGCTGATGCTTCACATCATTGAAGTAACAGCAAATACAGAGGAAGGAGAAGTCTAGAGAGCAGAAGTTCTTTAAGAAATAGTGAACTTCTGAGTAGTGGTGTCAGGGTAACTGTAAGGGGTGAAGTGAAATACGATTAGATAAGAAGGGGTTTGGACTTCTGAAGCTTCTCAAAAAGTAGTTCTTACTTACACTCCCAGTTATTCCTAGGGAGACAGTTTTGACATAAATGAATTAATTCTGAAAAACTCTAGTAATGAGGGGACGTTCACATTGTTGGGAGTTTAATGTTGCAGAGAATGGATCTTTTCAATATCTCCATTAGAGATGTAGATATTAAATGCCTGTTGTCTCCCCAACAGTAACAGGACAGTTCATTCCTTGTAGATACAAGACATCTCATTCCTAACGACTTAAACTTCCCCCCCCCCCAACTCATTGCATTCCAGATGCTCACAGACGACAGTTCTGTTATGCTATCAGGCATATTTGTTAATAAGAATGTAACTTAAGTAGTTAACATAACAGAAGTTGATTTGACCTGCTGATACGTGTTTTTGCAGATTAAACAAAGCCTGTTATCTGAGATTTTATTTATAAGGATCTGCTCAAGTGATCTGAGATCCCCCTTGTTTGCCTGTCCTGCCCTAGACCTCAGCACATAATCTCACTGTACTACTGCCCTTTTGACATCTGATTGCCCTTTCCATCAGCATCCAACCAAAAGCATATTTGTCTAAAAAGGAAACAATTAAATTCCAATCTCATACAGAAAACCTTTACTTTTCAAAGAAAACATACTGAAGAAGTCACAAAGTCATAAATGACGGGAAACCCTCACTAAATCAGAACCAGAAGTCATTAGGCCAAATTCAGCTCCTGCCAAAATAGACACCAAGTTACTGATCTTGATGATATTTTGACTGCTTATGTTAGTAATATTATATGCACTTAGTTTTCATTTATTTTTCCATTAAATCCTGTAGTAAGACTCTGTTATAATGTATGTGACAAGAAGCATTAATATGCAACACAAATATGGTGAATACTGAAATACTGCAAATAGGGAATGATCTGTTGGTTATAAGGAGCTATGGCAGTGGTCCAGAATGGCTGAGTTCTGTGAAATGCAGTTTAAACAACGTTACTCTCATCAAATACCAGCGCACAGGAAGAGCAGAGTTGCAGCTTTCAGTATTTGCACACCTTTCGCTGTTTGTGGATCTAAACAGCCCCACATGGGAAACACCTTTTTTCCTTCACACTGAGCATTGTACCCTGAGTTTGACTGTGGTCACAGGCTGCATAGTTTTAGATTATAGGTTTAAACACTCTATTTGCTACTGTCTGTAGCTACAAACAACTTTTTAAAAGCCACAAATAATTCATAATGTATAGTGGAATAATTAAATTACACTCTTACAGTGTAGGCTTGATAGGGGAGCAGTCCCCATGTCTTACCTTCAGAGCACTTCATGTTGGTGAATTTAGTAATTGAAAATGAATTGGTAATTTAGTCCTAATCAACATCAGCAAAGAAGAAAGATGAGAGATACATTCCTGTGTCTTAAATGTAGTGTAGAAAGTGGTTTAAAGTGAGAAAGATTTTTTTGTGTGTGTTTTTAACTGTTCGTAATCAGCCATTACAGGTTGTATCTGTCGATTATACATTATAGATTAAAGATAGATTGTATGTGAAGTTAAGTTACTGTGAAGGACAGTTTAAGGGACTAATAGCTATTAACACTTGTTTGAGTTTAAACGTGCCCTGTATAAATACATATAGCTGACAGTGCCCCAGCTTCTTCCTTCGTTTGCTGTTGAAAAATGAAGTTTATAATTTGGCCTTTGGATGCAGCCTGGATGGCCACTGATCAGGCTGTGAACTTTAATGTTTCTAGTGGAACTAGTGAGTATGCAGCACATGATAAGGAGTGAGGTGGGAGTAGGCCCGTGGCTCTGGCTGGCCACCTGCATCCTCAGCTGGAGCGAGTGGAAGTTGGTGTGGACAGATTTCACTCCTGTAAGTTTTTGGCGAAGGCCTGTTTCCATCAGTGAACTTCTGAATATAATTCGTACCTCATGGAACTTGAAACTGTGTAGTTTTGTCATTAATGAAACTTCCCACAGCTACTGTTCAAGATAGCAATGACTGAAATGACATTTCCAAAGATCTGGTTTGTCAGTGGCATGTCCCTGGGCGCCACTTCTCTGCAGGTGGAATTCCCAGGCATTATTAAAGCCCCATTACTGGTCTGGCTAACTAAACTCCAACCCACCCTGATTTGGTTATGTCTCTAAGCATGTAGGATTGAGCATATGTGGGTTTGCAGTGTTTGAACAACTTCAGCAGTTTCCAACTTTCTCTGGTTAAGTCAGTTTTATGTTACTGAAAAGGGGTTAACAGCTCTGTTCCAAACCTGCAGAGCTAAAGGACTTGCAAGCTGTTATCTGCTCATTGTAGGATGGCAGCTTGCTCACCTATGCACTCTTTCTGTTCAGTTTAAGACCAGGAAGTGTGCTAAATCTTAGATGGCTGAGAATTAGGCAGGCTTTGGTACCAGAGGGAGCCTGCCACTGTAGCTGGTAACTTCACTCTAACCGCAGCTTAGCTGTCAGGGCCGCATGATGTATTGTGTTATCCCGTAGCAGTACTGCTTTATATATATATTATATATATATATATATATATTTACTGAGAAATGTCTGTGTGACTGAGTTTGCCATATAGTTCTTAGGGGAAAAGAGATTCAGTCTATGTTTAACAATTGAAATTACAAAGAAAGGACTAAATGCTCTCCGCTTTGATATCCAACGATAAAGCAAATTCAATTAAGTGAATTTAAAGAATTGGTCTTAACAATAGGGTCGGTGTATTTTCCCAGCTCTCTGACAGTTTAATGGCGATTTTATTGTGTTATGTTAATGATGCCATTGGAATATATATTTCCTTATTTGCATCTGTCACTTAAAGTGTTAATTAATATTCTGCTAGTTTCGTATAGCTTTTTGTAAAAAATCGGCTCTCTGTTACTCTGTGCATATCTTTGGTAGCCGAGTCTTCACTTAGAAAAGAAAGTTTGCAATGTTCTGACCAGCTGAACATCCCGACAAATAGAAATGCATTTTGATAGTGATACCTTCTACAAAACAACGCTAAAATGTTGGTGTAGTACATAAGCCTTTTACCACCCTTGAAAACCCAGCTTGAACCTTGAGCTAGTCATTTACATGATGTTTCCTTGGGATTACCTACATTCTTGTCCACTCTGACCTTGTAATTTTGCTCACAGTTGGAAATGTAATGCAGAGTGACTAAGATAATGTTGTTTACACAGACTTTAAGTGGAGTGACATTATAGTCAAGCAAGTGTCACATCACCCAAAGTGAAGGAAGACTTAATTACCATAATCCTGTGAATACTAAAATTCCTTAGCCATGTGTAGCATAATAATGTAATGTTCTGCATGTTACATTTAATAACCTGAAGGTACTGTATTAACTCTCAGGGTTCTTTCAGTGATGTTAAACTGAGAGCAAACAGAGGTAGTGTGGGACAGGGGAAATTCTGTGGTAGATGCGGATCTTTGTTGTGTTACATTGCTATACATTGCTAACAGTGTAGCATCTTCCATCAAATGTGCAGTGTGACAGCAAACCAAAACTGAGATGACTGTACCAGCATCTCTGTTGATCTGATGGGTTATAGTGTGGGCCAAGGATTGCTGCAGGTGACAAAGGCTAAAGTTCATTAAATAACAGGAATGATAGGAATGAGACAGCAGTTAAAACATACTGTGTTATGGCAAACATTCCGTAAAGTGGAGAGGAGTGTTAAATACTGCAAGACTGGAACAGCCCATTCCTTGAACATTCAAGTGATCCTACTCTTCCATGTCCATGCACCAGTGTTAGGGTACTCTACCAGAATAAGAAGTGAGATCTGGAAAGAGCCTGTAATCATAAAAAGCAAATCGTGAGCAATTGCTGTGCCTCACAAAGAACTAAAGTTGTCACGTTCTTTCCTGAGCAGTATGTAATAATTTTTATAAAAACAGAGTGATTATTCTTAATATACGTTGGGTTTATTTCTGTAACGCTGTCATAATGCACACTCTGCTGTGTGCCTTAAACATACTAATCTGAAGAATCAGACTATTTATGTATGTACTATGAGTTTAATGACTAAGGGTTTGGAAACCAGTGTAAGTTTGTAAGACAATGTGAAGAAGTTGGACATAAAGGAAAAAACTTTATCATTCTTTGGAGCAAATAGGTCACAGACTGTTCCAGGTATTAGGATGCTGGATCTTGACTTTTGTCACTGTCGACCGTATTTCTGTTTTCCCAGGTGTCTGAGGAGAGCGTGTCGGGTCGAAACCCGAATGCATTTTGGGTTTCCTTACAGAGATTTCACACTCTTCTGTGTTGTTATGGAACACAGAGGGTGGGAAACAGTTTTCCAAGGCATCCAGAAGTGCTGGTCACCAAGATCTGGAAGGATGGCCAGAGTGGTGAGTGCTTGGGATGATAAGTGAAGTGTAGAAACACACATTTAAAGTTCAGTTTGGATAAAATCTGGTCGCACTCCTTAAACGAAGCACGAGATGTTTGGGTGGAAGAGCAGTGCCAGTGGCTACTGGAGTGTCATCACATGTGTCCATTTTGCAGGGGAAATACACGGCATTTTTGTCTCAAACACCACACAGTACAATATGAGTTATTCTACTATAAAGCTGAACAGTTTTTTCCATCATTTCTTTTCCATTGCCCTAAACCCCCTCCCAGTCACTTAAAAAGACATTCTTTTTAAAGAAGGGGGATATCAATGTGTAGTGTATTGATCATCTGCCATGCCCTGGGGGGGAGCGCGGGGGTCCGGGGCAGAGCCTGGCGTCAGCGTGGGGCGACCGTGCTGCCTGCGCCTGGTTTCTCCGAGGGGCAACAACCCTTGGATTCCTGCAACCGCAAAACTAATTAGTGGAATTAGGTTGAAAATGCTGTAAACAAGTGAAGTTGTTATTCATTCTGTACGGCACTACAAATGTGGGAGGACATGTTAAATGATAAATTAGGCATGAACTGCTTTAATCTGTAAACTGAACATGCCAGCGAAGGGCCTGCATTTGTAATTAGTATTGGGGGCCACAGGAGAGTGGTGCCTCTTTTAAAACAGTGACAGGGAATTGATCAGTTTAGGTTGTCGTGGCAACCAGGAGCCCTCCATCGTTTTCCCCATGTTCTATTATGCCATCCCCACATTCAGAAATATATTTATGAACTGTAAAGATAAACTACTCAATAATGCAAAAGAGGCTACGATGCTCAAATGCCAAAGTGATGGGGGCCAAGTGGATGCCTGACTACCCGATAACAAGCGTAAGTGTTCTATGGTTGTCATGACATTTCTTTTACAAAGCAAATGATGTCTGTGGAAAAAAATCTTAAAATTAGCCGAAAATGCAAATCTCTTTATGAGGCTGTCACCTTCATAATAACAGACAATAATTGATGATTTATGAGATGCCACCATAGCAACCAACTCCTTCGGCACCCCCTGGTTCCTCTTACACAATAGGCTTCGGCTCCTGTGAAAAAGTTTCCAGTGTGAAGCTCAAGAGGTCTTCTAGTGTTTTACTCCACTCGGTCTTATTAGATGGGATTCACAAACGTGGCAGGGGTTTTCACAGCCATCCTACACAGGAAAGGGCTGAAGTACCCTTTGTAACAGCAGTGTGAATCATGACCGAAATGGGGTGGTTTTGATCAAGACCTTTTTAAGATGATTTTTATTTGCTCTCCAGCAGGGACAGAAGCTAGGGCAGACAGGTCTCTGCCGCATGTTTGCTTTTCAGAGTCGTTTGTCTAATGCTTGTATTTAAAAGTATTGGTTACATAACTCAGCCTGTTTTTTGCCTTCTGATGTCTAAGCTAAATTGATTATCACAGAGTAAATGGTATTTTACTTGGATTGTAATTTCAGAGACTGCAAAAGAAAGGTTTTAATTTATAAATGTATATTTAGGTCTCTCATGATTCATTGCAACTGCAGCGTTCTCATGAGAAATGACTACTTCAAAGAAGAGTTTTTAGTCTTTCAGATTATCGTCTTCTCTGATAAAATGAAGTTCAGGAGATTTAGGGTCTGTAGGCTTGGTCAAAGATCATACGGTACTTAAGTATCAGCTTAACTAGTTTTAGTGTCTTCATGTCCAAAGGCCATATTGTTTGTTCTTCTGCACAGGACTGGAGGGCATGACAGCCCTTGTACCACGGTTCTGCATAACTTCATGCAACTCAAGTCCTTAAACTTCTAGGCCTGTTTTGTGTTGAGGGAGAGCAATTGGCATTGGGAAGTTCTGCTTAAGGTGTTTGTGTCACCACCCCACTCCTCCACCCCCAGTTCCCTCCCATCTCTCTGACAGTATTAAGTGGAGATTCAGGTTTTTTATTTCAGTTCTCTTATTAACATGTGCAGTAATAGCAGGAAAAAGCCACTGATTAGAAAAAACATTTTTAGAGTAATATGTTAATTCTCAGCCCATGTCTGAGAATGGATTAAGATCCATACTCAGACAACGGTTCCAAAAAAAGTAATAGAAACTTGTTTGAATTAAGAATTCATGATCTTTCCCATTCTTTTTCACTTTGTCAAATATGACAATTAGAGCTGTCAGTTCCAGAAAGTGATTTCAGGTGGAATAATATCTTTCAGTCACCATGCCTGGTATATAGAGGAAAAAAAGAATAACCCTTCATGTCATTGTTGGTTATATCTCGGCATTTACTTTTCTGTCACATTTTGATTTATTTGTCTATTATTTAACTCTTTATATAACTTGTTACGGAATTGTTTTTTCAAAATTAGCTTTAATGTTTTTATATGTGAGAAAAGAAATGGAGCTTTCGTTAGGGATTTAAGATGAAAGCAGAAAAGCTCAGTGGTTCTCCCCCGCTCCCCAGGGCTGTGTCTTCTTTGCATTCTCACCTCTAACTTCAGCAGAACTTGCTTCTGTTCTCTTTGTCTGCCATTGACTGCTCCAGAACAACAGGCAGACGTGAAACCCCCACATTCCACAGCATCTCCTACCTTTTTATTAGCATACTGTAAAGAAAATGCAGAGTAGGAACAGGAAATAATGCAGGCTGTTACCTGCTGTGGTCAGTACAAAACAGGTACGATTTCTGTTTCTGGACCCTCAAAAACCCCTCCTATTTTGTATGTTTTCTCCCTTTTTCAGTGCTGTAGTTTCAGGAGCGTTGGGGTATTTTCCATGTTCCTCTGGCTGGGCTGGGTGTGGAGGTGCTCTCATTACCATTTCACAAGCCGTGTGCGCAGCAAGTGTAGAAGTTGCAGGAGAACTTTCTGCAGTGTATTGACCCAAAGTCCATTTGAAGTTGATAAATACCGGCTGTTCAAACAGAAAATTAAATAAAAGCAACTCCAAACTTGCTCTGAAGTAAACAGGTGAACAGTGTGTAAGACAAAGCAGTTCCCCAAAGGCATTTTTAGTACATGGTCATTATTTAACTCCTGACTGAAAATAAACAATGCTGACAGAGTGTGTGTTGGGGGGCTGTGATGTATGGACAGTGTCAGTACTGTAGGCTGATAACCTATAGCTTGACATGCTTATCTATAAACTTTGACAGATACATCAGTTTGTTATTGTCACTTTATTAACTTGCTTCTATGATAGTAGAAGATAATCTTTCTCAAAGTCTAACACAGCAAATACTTTACTAGGTAAAACATTTGGGAAAATGTCAACAAATTTTGTTTTTCCCCCAAAGGAACATCCTTTACAGTTCATTACATATTGAGACAGTATTTCACAATATGGAATGGAGTTGTTTGCATATCAGCAGCAGACAATAAACTGTTTTGTCACATTAAATTATTTATGCCAGAGACATCCCAACAGCCTCTCTTGAAAACAAGAATATATTGCTAGGAAATGTACTCGTGGTGGCTCGAACTGAACACTTGCTTAATACATTAATATTTTGGTCTTGTGATTTCTTAATTGGAAAATAACAGCTGCTCCTGGTTGGAGCTGTCTACTTTGTCTTCTGGTGGTTTACAGCAGAGCTGTAATAAAGATTTCACAACCCTTCTCGCTGGCTCCATGCCGCTGCCCACTATGCTGCCGATGCCATGGGGGTGACTTGAGGGGATGGAGCTTGAGCTGAAGCAGCATCACAGAATGTACAGAAACGGTCCTGAAAGGTTTTTAACTTCTCTCAGTCTTACTCAGAACATGAGCAGGAATTATACTTCCAAATGGGCTTTTTTTTTTTTTTTCCACATGTTCTCTGAAACAGAATTCTTCAAGATTTGTTTGAAACTTTATCAAAATTGGGTGCATCAGTTTGTGGCAGACTTCTTCCCCTAAACTCCTTGCCCTGTCTCTTATGCTTAACGATGCATTGTATTTTCAAGGCTGTACATCCGTGTGAATTTACCAACACAGGAGTGAGGAAGTAGTCCTGGAAGTGCTCATACATTTCCTTATTTCTTATACAAAGCAGTAAGGCAAGGCTAAGCTGCTCATCAGCTGCCCTTACGCATAGCACACTCTTGGTTACTGTAAAGGGGATGCGGTCCTTTGGGGTGCATTGATGAGGAAGGGGAGTAATTAAGGGCTGTAGTAGGACAGCAGAACTCAAGTCACAAGTAGCCTCAATTCTGAAATGACATGATTTTGGGGTGCTTGTGTTGTGTCAGTAGTGTGGTCTTTTAACGTTACTGCATATATCTGGGATTACTTGTGATTCTGAAACACAATCAAAACCCCCAGAACTTCTGTAACCTGCAACCAGCATCACCCATAAGGGTCCCATAGTTATGGACTGTGCAGATCTACCATAGGGACTGATGCAGTAGCTCTAGCTACAGCCTGCTGCAGTCGTCCCTATGAGCCAGCACTGGAAAGATGTGGATGCCTTTGGCTGTGCTTTTCATTGATGCTTGCTGCAGTGGCAATAGTGAGCTGCACTTGTCTTTGGAGAGTACTTCTGCAACTACAAATTTTCTGCTAGTCTTTTATAGCTCACATGATGGGCTTTTCTTCCCTTCTTTGCTCCAGCACCAGTTCTTTGCTTCTTTCACATGTCTTCATCTTTCATCTGAGTTCTTCACATGCACCCACCAGGTCCTGGTTTTCTTGCCCTGTAAGGTCTTGTCTTGCTCCTCTGTACTCCAGCTATCCTGAAAGTAGACTTCTGCTCCCACTTCTTGCTTCCTAGGTGTTTCAGGTATCTCCTTTCCAGGTCGTGTTTCTTTGTCCCCAGTTGATGTTCACAACGATCTCCTCAGAATCCTTGCCTCTGTTGGCTTTAGCCTCATGCTACTTCAGTTGCTTCCCTTGAGTGCAAGCCTGCTTTCTTCTTTCCTTGAGAAGATTGGCAGGGACAGGAGATAATTCCCCAGAGTCTTTAAATGTTCAGTTTCTTCAGCAAACTGTTTCAGGCAGGGAGGAGCTACTGAGGTTAATGCCGGAAGCCTGAATAGATTTGGTGAAAAAGGGGAAGGCAAAAGTGGCAGTGGGATATGGGGTTACTGTTGATCTAAGCAGTAATTTAGGAGGAGAAAGAGATCCAGGCAGGAATTCATACCAGTTTGAGCTGAGGCCCCAGTTCACTTGTAGAAGCTTAAAGAGAGTTGACAATGGTAACTATGATGTGTAATACTGGGAATGGGTAAAGGCTGTTAATGAAAGGGAAGTTCAGTTTATGGAATCCCAATTAAGTATGAAAACAGGGGTTTTCAAAATGCGACAGCTTTTAAAAAATGGTGGTGGTTAGGGAGCCCCAGACCCAAATGTCTTCCTGCTGTGTGGAAGTCAATGTTATGAAACATGGGGGTGTTAAAGGACTATATGTAAAGAAAACGCTATCACTATTTAGTAGCAAATGACAGTATTTTTTTCTTGCCTACTTTTCCAGAATGGGTCACTGAAGTCTTACCTACATTTTGGTTTTTATGACTTCCATAAGAAACACTGCAGCCAAAACCGCCCCGGGCAGTAACTGCAGCTTACAAATATTTATTGTTTGCCTTTGCTTCTGTAATAGTACTACACAGCTTACGTCCCAAATGAAATAATTTGTGTTTCAAATCAAAGCTCCGTGGATGAGAAGATATTAACTATTATAAATGATGCTTTGTGTTTTAAAAGAGGTTGTAGATACGTGCCGACATGTATGGAAAAGTTGATGCAGAATAAACACGATTTTTAAGGAAATATATGTGGCATCAGAGAAAACTTCATGCTGCATAACAGTTGGTCTCTTCTATTCTTTAGGTAAAAGTAATGTTTCTAATTTAATCAAATACAAGTTTAGCATGGCCTAAAAATGTAATTCATTAGTGAAGCTCTCTGGTTGAATGTCTGTAATAAAACATAACTTGAGGAAGAGAAACTCCTAATTGCTCCTAAGCAGAATTCTGCAATATGTTGGTAACTAAATGAAATGGCCATGAGCAGAGTAAGAAAGGTTGAAACAAGAAAAAAGTAAACCCTCGTGGTCATTGATATTAATGTCATAATGCATTGTGGTATAGCTGGCTGTTTTCTCTGTACATATCTGGTGCTGCCTCAGTTCTTTTGCAGCTGCATTGCGGACATGCTGCCACACAATTTTTGGTAGACCCTTGATGACTTTTGCTACTATATCACAGTGTCAGCTGCACGACAGCAGCAGTGTTCTGGATCAATATTATGTCATTTTGTGCTGTGAAGGAGAGCTGTATAAAACTTCTTGAGTTTGCTTCTTTGGAAATGTACAGCTGAAACTAAAAATGGCCTGGTAACAGGCTGCACTAGTGGTGGTGTATGAAAATGAAAGGGATGGATGAGAGAAGTAGGTGTATAGGGGAAAAAAGAGGTTTTAGATTTGGAGGTACAAGATGAGAAAAGGTGACTCTACTTCTATGTGTTGGGTTATATCATTGCATTCAGTAATTTCAACAAACTGTGTATCCGATGGATGTATCTTTGGATCTACTCAATTTTGGTGCATTTCTCAGGTAGAGTAGGACTGGCCACAGACTGCAGCTTATGCAAGAAACAGGGTAATTATGCCTACCTACATCAGTTAGTGGATCAGGAACTCTCCTGACAGTATGATTTAGGAACCACTTATTTGTTCTACTGGCTTCTTCCTCTTCTAACCTGTTGTTCTGAATAAGTGGAAATGTTAATACCGGAAGTAGATAAATTAGAATGCACATCCTGGAAAATACTGATGTGCATGTTTACACTGGCTAATGTAATCACAAAGATTCAAAATCACAGTTAAGTGGGATGGCAAAGGCATGGAGGTTGATATAGGTATGAGGCCCTCACATAGCCAGAGGTGTGAAGTTAATGTGTTTAAAGCAGGTACGTGAAACAGGCAGGTGGGTTGGTTCCAGATCATAGAATCCTAGAATGATTTGGGTTGGAAAGGACCTTAAGGTCATCTAGCTTGCACCCCCTGCCTTAAAGTGGTGTTGTAATTGAAGTAGGAAAAGGAAATAAGCAGGGAAAACAAAGTAAAAAAAAATAAATAGTAGATGCTCATAACGTATGGTTGTTTTGAGAGTGTAAGGTTGAGAAAGTAGTTTTAAAGGGAAGATTGTTTGGTTTTGGTTTGTTACGGAGATTAATACAAATGGTTCCACTGCAGAGGAAAAACACCAACTGTAAAAAGAGGTCAGGAGGAAATTATTCTGCATGTCTTGTCTTGGGAAGAGGAAAGCAAGGATTGAAGTCCTGCAATGCGAAGGGAAAAGTAGCAACAGATGGTGCTGGGAAGACAGCAGACTTTGTGGTTTCACATCACCTGCAATTAGATGTCTAATGCGATTAATAGCAGTGACGAAAGTGCAAGGTAGAAACTTGAGTAGAAAGCTTATGTATGTTAGATGTTTCCAAATCAGCTGGGTCTGATATAATGTAGTTAAGGAGTGGTGAATGAGATGCTGGGGTGATGAATGGCCAGCTTTGAAAAGTCATGGAGGGATGAGGCAGCTATCGAGAGGGTGGACAGAAGGAAAGAGGAGGAAACGCTTTGAAATTGTAGACGACTTCAGATCAATTTGAAAAATACTGCAACTAATAAACTGTTTGTGAGTGCCCAAGAGACAACAGACAACATGGATTTGTCAAGAGCAAATTATATCAAACTAATCCGATTTCCTTCTATGAAAGAATACCAGTCCATTGAGGAGAAGGGTAAATCAGTGCATGTCATGCGTCTTCACTTCAGGAAGGTTTTTGGTAGTGTCTCACGTAGTGTTGAAAACGCCGGCCAGGTGGAACTGGTCAGGATAGGTGCAAAACAGGTTTGAAAACTGGACTAGGGAGAGTATTTGTCAATACTTCGTCAACACACGCAGGGGAAAAATTGGGAGCATAGAGGTTGTGTAGGTGATCAGTGTGCCATCCACCGAATGCAAGGCATCAGTTCTGTGGTGGTGTGAACATGGGAAAACAGCACTGGGTGGTATAAAAATTAACATGGCAATTGCAAGGCAAAGGGGTACGTTGAAATTTTGTGTCTGATTTTTTAAGCTAAAATTTAAGGATTGTTTGGAGCAGATTAAGGGGATCCAGTGCAACAAGTGTCGGAACTGTGGAACAGTTCATGTAGGAAACAGCAAGTAGTAAACCACTAATTTCAGATATTTTCTCAAAATGCACATTACTTTTATGAGTTAACTGCTTAACCAGCATGGAATTCTGCCTCTATAGTACTGCGATATTTAGTAGTAAGCTGAAATTAAAGTATCATTATTTCCTTCTCTTCTGATGCTTTACTCTTTGTAACAATGAGGATATTGTATAATGTCATCAAGTTTAGTTCCTTGTGCCGATTGTAACTGATTGTCAGGGCTGGGGTTTATATTCCTTTAACCCTGAAGGGTGTGAGGATCATGATTTTTCAAAACTACCCTGCATGTATAGAAATGTGTTATTTGCCTTTACCAAGCAGGGCTAGGGGAGAGAAAAATGAAAAAGAGGGAACCTCCCCCAGTCTTCCTGACACATTCAGGCTTCACTGCCCGGTAAAGGGCATATTAGTGCTTACAGTGTTAATCAGCATCTTGGGAAAAAATGGTATATTTGTTCTTTCTGGGAGTTTTATTCGGAAAATGCAGCTCAGTCAAACTGCTAAGAATGTTTTGGGTTTTTTTTAAGGATACGTGACTTTTGCTATTCCTCTTGATTAACTGTGTTGCCAAATACTCGAGAGGCATCATTCCACTTAATAAAGATTTTTAATAGCATTATGAGACAATTTATTCTTTCCTTAATATGACTGGGTTTTTCCCTACGGGTAACTGGGTATGGATAAAATTTAAGGGCCAGTTTGTTTTGCTAGGTCAGCCTTCATCAAAGGGTCTAGAATGAGGAGGAACTCATCCCATGTGTTTGGAACAGATGCCAGCCAGTGGTGGAGCTTGGCAAGTCCATCTGATGTGCTTTCCCACTTGTGTGACAGGAACCTTGTGTGTGTCTGACTGAAGCTGTAATTAATTCTAGCAATTTCCATTACAAAATTATTAATTCTATCCCCCTAACTGCGTTTTTCTTTATGTGCCAAATGCTACATTTCATAAATATATTAGGACCAAAATGAATATGAATCCATTTGCAGTATAAAGGGTAGAGTAGTAGTAACAGTGATAAAGACAGGGCAGTGTGATGGGTTTGTACCCAAGTATTACTATTTGCATAGATAGGATAAAAATGAGTTCAGTAAGAACTTGTTTTGAGAAGAGCACGGTACTTACATTACAATTACTGGGTAATTTGTGTCTGGGCTTTTGCTTCCTCATGTGCAAATGCTATCAGTTACGCAGGATTAAGTGGTGACCTAAGGATTATAGTTCATGCTCAGCATCTGGGCTAAGTTACAGACATTTATTTCCTGTCTTATTTTCCTCCAAATTACAGCCTGTACCTTTAGCTTAAAACACTGTGTCGCGCAGAACTGTGTCTTAGACATTTCAGTTATTTCTTTTTTTACACTAGTTACATTCTATGTTTAAAGTCTGTAGAAGATGTAGGCAGAAATTGCAATTTTCATTTTGCCATCTTATTCCAAGGGCAGTTGCAGAGGATTGTGCACGTTAACAAAAGAAAGAGTCTGATTTTAAGGGCCGCAAAACAATCTGTAGGATGGGATTTGAATCACTGTCAGTGGAAGGAAAGTGTGTTTATAATAACTAAAATCCCACATGTTCATAATTGACAAAATTAGAGGCTATATGCACAATTTCCCTCTAGAGAAGGAAGATAATGATTTTGAAACCTTGTTTGTTAGGGCTTTTTAATATCTTTTTATTAAAAACGAAAAGGAAATCAGGTATTTGCAGTGGTCTGTACTCTTACTCATGTGGGAACTTCAGATAAAATAATGGCTTCCTTTACGTGATTGTACATCATTAGAAATCATCATGCTGCTTCTGTTTCACAAAGGCTGCTTTGGAGATCATGACTTTTTGTCAGGATCTATTTGGATAGCTTCTTGATTTATCTCCCCAAAATTAAGCTGGTGTTGCTGGAAGCACTTTATTATTTTGCCAGGAATATGTATTCTCCATGGAATTTTCTATTGACTTACATGCTTTTGCCGTAAGTTTCCAAATCTAATCCAAGCATGGTTTTCTCAGTATTTGGAATAGGAAACCCAATGTTTTCTAAAAAGCAGACACTTGTAACTGTTGTATTTTTATACAGTCTAAAGAGCTCTACCTTGACTCCTGCTGCTCAGTCCTAGGAAAATTGTAATTTCCTAGACTACTGTATACTGCTGCTGAAAACACTAAGGGAAATCATGCCATCCTGTCGCCAAAACAGTGGTTACAGGCTTTAGTATGAAATGACCTCTCTGTAGTCAGCATGCGAGAGCCAGACCAGTAATAGGTAGCACAGAGGCAATGAAATAAAGCATTTCTTACATTTTCAGGATACTTCTGCAATAGTCAACTTCAGTAGAAGCTGATTCAGAAGGAACCACAAACATTTCAATTTGCTCTCTCTAAATGGTGGGTTTTGTAATAAAAAGTGAATTTTAATGACCAGGGAAAGCTCATTTGAAACAAAGAAAGCCGTCTGTTAGTTTTATTTTGATTGACAAGCGTGCCAGGGATAAACTCTTGGCTGACACTAGAACATGCCACATCAGAGCAGTCTACAATGTCCCCAAAGTCAGCTGAAAACGTTAAATAACATAGAGCATCAGGATCTTGGAACGGTTTGAGCGACAGGAAACAAACTGGTTTTTGTTTTTCATTTGGTTTGTTTGTAGGTACAAAAAGGAATCTGGTGAGTGTTTACATCTTCCCATGACATTTTGCACTAATACTGTTGCAAACAGATTACAGAGTAGAATATTAAATAAATACCACAAAAGGAACTCCTGGTTTTCAGTTTCCCCTAGTGCTGAATGACAGTAATCCCCTTGGACAAAGGAGGGTTATTGCCATTAGTTAATCCCGTTACGTAGTTCCCTCAGCAGCCCCATAGCACACGTTGATAAAGAGTGGGAAAATCTAAAATGTCAAGCTAAGAGGCCACTGATTATCTGGACTACAAGGCCATAGTAGAAGCAGCCCAGAGCTGGCTATCTGCATCAGCAGAGTATTTGTCTGCCGGATCTAAGCTGTAATGATGTGTTTGGGCTGAGAGATGCACATTGTCTGTAGCATTCCCTTTCCTCTGCTGTTTGCACAATAAAGTGGTGATTCCAGTCACCTTCTAAATGTGCTTTATCAACTTGAACGTAGGTAGACAACAACATGCAGGAGTTAAACCCGTTTAGATCATCTTTCATGTGCTAAGCCCTGCCAGGGCACGTAAAGTCAAATCTGTAATGTGCAAAAATGATAGGTAAACAGTTGGTGTTACAAAATCGTTTTGGAGACTGTGCACGTCTGAAGTTTTTAGTAAGTGCTCCCATTAATACTAAAAGTATGTGGAAGTCATGGGTCAGGAGATGGCTAAAAAAAAATGGAAAGAAAGACACCCGTGGACAGTTACATTGTCAAAGGTGAGGCTTGAGGTGAAACAGTTAATGCATCTTTAGTTAATTTAAAATGTATAAAAGGAGAATTCGTGTGTTAGGGTGGAAAGTCTGTTTCAGGGAGTAGAGCCTTGGCTTTCACTCATGCTTCAGTTAGCAGCTAAGACTTTGCAGTCAAATGAGTAATTAGTATTAATCATCTTTGTTACTATAATAAGAAGAGACAGTTGCTTCTTTGATCCAATGCTGTCTGCTGCTGCAAAACAGTGTTTTCTGATAAAGTCACTTCATGTGAAGGTGCTGCAAAGCATATTCGCCATGTCTGTTACATGGATATAGACGTTTCAATTCCATCCTGTGAGGCGGAGGATGCTCCTCAACTTCCATTGTGACTTTGATCGTCATCAGTATTTGAGTGACTTGTGTGCTTTCCCGTTTCTTGCACATAGGACAGTTTTTTAATGCTGCAGATATGAGTGAAACTTGAGCAAAACAGCTGAGAGTATCTTGTCATGGCAAGAGACTAATTTCTCTTTGTCAGTGTATTTCAGTGCTTTTCAGTAAGAAAATACAATGGGAAGGTTGCAGGACAGCTAATGTTGGGTGCATATGGTATCTTTTCCTATGCATATCCATCATTTGTACTGTGATAGCTAGTACTGTTTTAACTCATTTTCGGTAACCACAAGTTTGGCTCAACTAGTTTTCACAGAACAGTAATGAAGTTCTCATGCAGCATATAATTTAATATCTAACACAGTAAGCAATCATTAGTATATGATCTAGAAGTTTAAAATGTATTTAATTCTGTCAGTTATTGTCAGGATATTTGAAAATACTTGGAATAGTCATTTCAAGATGGAGTGGGCCTTTGGACCTCCAGTGTTTGGCAGTTAGCATCTCTTTGGGTTATCCAGTAGGAATGGTTTCTCCGTGGTAGTCTGGGGTTTTTATTTCAGCAGCCCACGTAACGTGTGGTACAGGAGAGCAATCCTGTTTTAGCTCTCCAATTTGTCAAATCACAAACTGATTTTTTTTTTCACAGTACAGGAATTACCTTAATTACTCTGCTTTTTTAAAAATAAGCCTATGCTGGAAGCCCGCAGCTCACAGTGTTGCAGCTTGGAGGATGGCTAGCCATTTATTTCCAGTCGTACCAATTGAAATCCAATATTTATTCATTTACCACTCAGTAATATATTTGACAGATGTGTTGAATAACAGAGTAAATTGCTGCCTTTAAACTCTTAGCCCTGTTTTTTGAGTTCACAGTTTCCAGGCACACTGGTGGTAATAGAGTAGTTACAATATCTACAAATTAGCGTTGCTGAGATGCCACTAAATACTGTGATTATGGCTGCGGAGTGGACTCCTTTTTATTTATTCATTTATTTTTAAATTGCTGATCCAGACTTACCCTGAATGAGCTATTACTGAGAATAAAGTCAGTTCAGCAAATGATGTAGAAGTCTGATCCATAATGTTCCCTTTACAAGGAACAGTTGTTTTGGGTCTTCGGAACCCTCCAGAGGTTTCAGTTAGGATTGGTGTGAGTAGGAATGGCAGAACTAGTTCTCTGTGTAACACCTGAACAGAGACTGTGCATGTCTGTGTTTCTTTCTAAAAAAACTAATGCATGCAGCCCAAATATCATGGAGTCTTTCCCCGTGAAGACTGCAGAGATGAACTCAGGGTCTTCGTGTCAGACAACAGCACCATGGATGCAACCTGCAAATACAGTTGCTCACCTGGTGTCAAGGGGGCATGCAGTGTGGTTAATGGAGGATGGAGTGGACTGAAGAAATAGGGTAATGGAGGCCATTGGTTTGCATGGGGTCAGCCCTATGATGCTAGTTGAAGAATGCAATTTTATCTTTCTATCGTGAGACAGATGTTAAGGATAGCTGTGTGAAAGGTCTTCAGGCTGCAGGCAGTAAGATCATAGCTGTAATATAGATTAAGTGCACTCTTGGGTGTCTAGCTAGATGTAACATGCTATGTATTTCGTATTTATGTTATTGATACAGAACTTGTGGAGGAAAATAGTGTACAAGAAAACTTTCAAAGTAACTGTGTTATATTTACTGAAATTGTTCTCACAGATTAGTGGGAGATTAATTTGCCAGGGCTTTTTTTTTTGAGTGCCTCAGAGCATTGCGCATCTACATCTGTTTTCTTCTGGTCATTGATATTCTGTAGGAAATCGGTATAATTTCATAATTCTGTTTCTTGTGAAGAAACTTCCATTGCTGAAATAAGAGTTTCCTTGAATTACTTGCCTAAACGATGGATTTATCCACTGTTTGTTGAACTTCTCTGTGAGACTTTTGGGATGGGGTAACTACATAAAGGTGACAGGAGCTCTTGTAGAGGAGAGATGCAAAACTTGACCCACAGTTGTTATGGGTCTGGTCATTAGGTGCCAGACTCTTTAAGTACGGTAGTTTTTTAGGCATAAAAAATGAATGGTCTTTAAGAGAGGTGAAAGATTCCCAGTGTTCTTATTTTCTCTGGAAGTGTTAATTAGTCACTTCTAGTTTTTCCATACTAGATGGAGAACGCTGGTTTCCTTGCTGGTGTTTTGTCGCAAGTGGAACTGCTGCAGGGTAGCTGCCGTAGCTGCCTTTGCAGATAACAGAAAGGTGTAACAAATAATTGCTTTTGTAACCAGATCAGTCAGTGGTAGAAAACTGATGAGAAGTGTTTTCAAACTTTGCTTCTTCTCAGGGATCTCAGTGTGATTGAGGCTGTCCCGACAGTGAGACCATTGAGAGCTGCTCTCAGATATTCATTTGACATCAGTAAAGGCTGAAAATATAAATACATCTTAATGAGTGTGCTGTAGGCCACATTTATGTGAAGAGGGGCTTTTATTGAAAAGTGTTACTTGTCTGCATTCCCTATTCTGAGACAGGGAATCTGGGAATATCAGCTTACTTTCAAAAAGATCTTAATCTCAAGTAGGGTTTTGTTTTGGTTGGTTTGTTTTTAATCTGGAGGTCATTTTTGCTCAGATAATGGGAATAATGTCATTAATGGCTTCTGCCAAGCATTAGTAGAGATGAACAGAGTGCGCAAAATGTGGGAGTGAGGTTCCCTTTCACTCCAGGAGTGCTGCAGGTGATCTGTTCTCACAGCGTTTTGTAGAAGCACAAGAGATGCAAATAAGTGAGTGCTGATGAAAGAGTACATTTTATTTTCTCACTTCATCTCCTGCCAGAAAAGCTTAATGGTATTTTAGAGCTGATATTACACCTCAGAAAAGGGGTAATGCATCTTTAAAAGCTAAACTACATCTTCTTTACTTTTATCAAATTCTCTATAAATCTTTCATGACAGTTTATTTAACAAAGTGTCATTGAAACTGTATAGATGATTGATGTGACCCATGTAAGATCAACATGAAATGTTTGTAAATGTCAGCAAAATGTGACCATCTAGAAGCAAGTAAGGATGGTGTTGCTGTGAAAGTGAAAAACAAACAGAAAATGTTTATTTTATTCTTTACTTTCTGGGATGAAATTACAGATTCATAGAAGTAGCATGATATGATTTTTCTTGGACATGATGCCATGAAGTGGGAAGGAAGATCAAAATTTGTCTTGACATACTGTGCTTTCACTGTACGTTTCTTTTACAGCGGGTAATAGTTTCTCACCTATTAAAAGAAAGAGTCCAATTTCACTTCTCAGAAGAATAATATGAATTTGGATAAAAAAGTGATAGAATATTGCAGAGAGCCTGAATAAACTAGCTTTAGTCAAGCAGCTCCTGTCGTCAGAAGAGCTGGAAACTTCAACTTACCTCATCTCCGAAGAATGCTAGTCGTAAAACACCAAATCTAATGGTACCTGTGCATTGTCACCAGAAGTTTCTTTAAAAAGTTAACCTGTTAACTCTGTATCAATGCCAAGCTTCTGATTTTTGTACCATTAATGTTAAAGTACATAGGTTACTATGTATTTCTACATAGTAAAATACATGTAAAAATACATAGGTTCTACTGGAATGCTTCTGAGAACCTAATTTTTGGGGTCACCTTTTTTATCTCCTTCGTTCCTGACTTACCTGTTTCCAGGATCCACGGGATCAAGGAAACCAGTGACTTTTGGGGCTCTTTAGAGCCCTTTGAATTCCCTGGGGCCTTGCGTGGTAGCTCATGGAGTTCAACAGCCTTTAATGGTTCACCCTTTACCCTGCACAAAATTACAACAAATAGGATCATACACCCTG
Organism: Lathamus discolor; assembly: GCF_037157495.1. Classification (NCBI taxonomy): domain Eukaryota; kingdom Metazoa; phylum Chordata; class Aves; order Psittaciformes; family Psittacidae; genus Lathamus; species Lathamus discolor. The sequence goes on from NC_088892.1 coordinate 16,454,503, forward strand.
CAGTTCATAGTTCTTTGTGGGCTTGGTGGATATTTAGACCCAGATAATATTCTGGGCCCTTAGGATATTTGCAAGGAGAAATCAGTCACTTTTTATTTTGCTCCTGAGGTAAAATCTGGAGAGATGTTGCGGAATGTCCTTTGATCAGTCACACACGTTTCTGCGTGAGCCAGTGGGCTTTAGTTCTTGAACTGTTTTACCTCTTTGGGCAGAGGTGGTGCTAAGGTCCTGGGCCATTGGCAGGTCCTGATTGCAGGCAGCGGAATACCTGCAGCCATGCCCCAGTCACTTCTGGCTGTGCAGTATGTGCCCTGCACCACTGGGCCCTTTGTCTTACTCCAGAACTCTGTGTCCTGAGCTTCCTTGGGAGCAGCGCTGTCACTGCTTTTCAGTTTTGATGTCTTGTGAAACAGTCTTGGAGCTCTGCCATCAGATTTGCGGCAGATGTCCAGGTCTATACATACTTTATGGCAGGTATGATCAGCCACCAGAATTTGAAGGGGGGGAGGAGGGAATTGGGATATCACCAATTAATTATAAGTGTGTGTGTGTATATGTACATGTTGTTCCTGGTTTGCTTCTCACCCCAGTTCAGTGCAAATCACCTAAAGTCTCGCAGCACAGACGGGGTCTCCCAGTTCATTCATAACTAACCAAACCAGGTGTAATCCTTGTGAGCAGTGCTGCTCAGTGTGCTCCAGGGAAGTTCATGAGAGCTGGAGATGAAAATGCTTTCGGTCAACAGCCAGAAAGAGTCTAAGCCCAAGCCTGATGGTTTTTATAGTGTTGCAGAACTTGCCAGTTTGCCAAGACCTTCCCGCAGTAACCAAAGACAGGGTACAAGAGCTCACAAACATACTGTTAAAGTAAAAAGAACACGAGGGTGAAAATAAAATCCATTCTGCTCTCTGCTTGGACAAAAGCCTTTGCAAATTACTGTAATGACGTGGTAAGATACTATGGTGATAAAAATCTTGTAAGTCAGATGTTTGTATTGCTTTTACATTAAACTAAAATGACATCAAAAGAAGATGATTGAAAAAAATATCTCAAATGAGAGAGGAAAGTGAAACAGAAGGAGAGGAGAAAAATCAGATCCTGTATGCTAATGCATTTTCCGATGCACAGGCTAAACTAAGCTGTAGCACAGAAGCTGTGGTGAAAGTAGCCAATATTTCCTGTGATCCAGCTATTCCTGGCCTTATTTATGTTTTAATTCCCTGTGAGACATTTTGCATTTCCAGAGCAAATACACAGATACATATATCACATATTACATGATGTAGGCATTTAAATTAATGTATTTGAGATACAGTTTGAGCTATTTACAGTGCACCGCAACAGGCCTGATTACATGTCATTGTGTTGTGAATGGAGAATCTTTTGCATTTCTGTAGTAGCAAGACTGTGTACTCTTATGAAAACTACCGCTAACATCAGAAGCTTACGTATCAAGTAGTCTTTTTTGGGTAACAGGAAGCACTCAGGTTGTAGCAGTATCTCGAAGGACCACAGTGCTCAGTTCTGAAAAGTATTGCTTCAGATGCCTTGGAGGAAGTTTTAGTTCTGTGTGAAGGTGTGTGTGTGTGTGTCTGCATAAACTTTAATTTCAGCTGAAGGTTCCTTAAGTTCAGGTAAGCATGTCAGTGGCAAATAAATGGTTAGGAAACTGTAAGAAAAGCGCTGTACCTTGGTTATTGGTGAACGCTCTTCATTTCAAACTAACCTACATTTGTGAGATCTTTCAGTCATCATTAAATTATAATCTAGCATATGGTTACCATAAAAATACAGTAAGTAGCTGGAAGTTAAAAAGAGATTTTGTGAGTTCATGCTAGTAGCATTAACTGGCCACTAGCAATAATGAAGGCAGAAAGAAGGCAATAATGAAAGTGGAAAGGATTATGTAACAAGTAATGTATAGGTAAATATAGCTTGCATATTTTTTAGGAAGTTTGAACAGGCCATCAAAGGAGCCTTGGTGTTGCACAGTTGGTTATAATTATTCAGCTCCCTCACTTCTCTGCCGCTCCGCCCCGTGCCGCTCTGCCAGATGAACGCCTCTCTGTGCGCCAGTTGGATCCCCGCATCTCACTTGTACAGTCAGAGTATGGTTATTTCTTATAACCATGGTCATGAATATGCAAATATCATTAAATTAATTGGCAGTCACAGTTTGCTGTGCTCTCACAGCACAGAGGATTCTGAGCTGTTATTAGAAAGCCAAAGAAACTGAGGCCTGTAGGCAATTGGTATAAAATTATACTTTTTTCCATTCATTCCTTGGTCCTGCCTTTCCCGAGTACGAGTACTGCACGTGCTCCTGATGTCTTTCTGTGAACTCCAGGAATCTCTCTTGCAAATTCACTGTTGACGTGAGTTCCAATAAAACTATCAAACCAACCCCTCCATGTATTCCAACAGCAGGAGCTTTGCTTGTCTGCAGATGATGGAAGCAGAAATAGAAAATGAAAAGCATTGTCTGTTTTCACGTTTCTTCAGTGCAGGGATAGTTCTGCTTGCTTCCAAGGCTCCTTGTGCTTTAAAGTATTGGTATAGAGACTTAAAGAAGATTTTATCTTTAAGGAAGTTTTTACGTACAGATCTGTATACACACACACACATATGGTAACAGTAGGTGCCTCAAGCTTTTTCATTTTTCTGCTAAAGCCAGCAGCCAAAAGCAGGGTTATTGGTTATCCTGACAACGACAGCCATTACCAGGAAAGCTCTGATGTTTCTGCTGCAGCGTGCAGTTGCAGTGTGTCAGACTAACGTAGGTCAGAAAGTTGCATAATAAATGAGGAAAGGGCTATCAAGGCTGTACAGCACCCATGTGTTTGGGTGCATTGAAAAATTCATATTCATATTTAGATGTGGCCTTTCATAAGCATTTGCTGCCCTGCTTGCCTGCAGTGTGGGGTGTAGGCATTTTGCTCATTCTAGAGTAGTTTGGGGACCAGATAAAGCATACTACAGACTGCTGGAGCACTTTTATTTTTTGGTGTTGACCGTATATAAGTATTTCTGCTACTTCCAATGCAGATAAATGGTGGGAATTATTCTTTAGTGTGGATGTGTGCCTAGTCCTGAAAGCTTAACCTTTCTTTAAGGGAAAAAGGGAATTTGAGCTCTGAAATCCCACCTGAGCAGTGGCTTCTATTTCACTTAGTTTCTGTTAATTATATGGAGCAGGTACTCAGTAATCTTTGAAGATAATAAAGATTAATTTCTTCAGGTTTCTCAGCTAAAGGAATAAGTAAAACAAAGGGATAGTTGTGAAGGGGTGATGTGTAGTTCTACTGTGTCTCGTGATTACATTCTACACTACATTCTTTGCATACACTAAGCATTTAAAATGTAGAAATTGTTTTAAAAATGACTGTATAGTGTTTCTCCTGAGCAGAAAGGACTGATGGCTTGAACTGGCAGCCAGCCAGTTCAAAATCTCAGTGGAAATCTATAGCTGGCGTAGACTTTAGTCTTTAATTGAAAAATGAAAATTAAAATGTAAAACATAAAATGTAATTTCTTTGAATATAGAGAAAATGGAAATACCTACAAATGTACTTCTGGTCACGGTTATACAGGTAAAATGACATGTTTCTGCAAATTATTATTGTATGTAAAAGGCACACATAATTTAGTGCCAAGGAGTTCAGAGATCTCAGTTTGGAGACTTACTGTGAAGGGTGCCCTTGGGGGTTGACCATTAGTTGCATATTTTTTTCCTGAAAGAGACATATTGAAGGTGAAAACCAACAAAGCCAAAGCTTTTCATGACAGAAGCTCCACGGTGATGTACTTCAGGAACCAAGAGGAGCCGTCTTCTGCTTGGAAGTTATGGCTTGAACCATCTGTCTGTTTGAACTATCAGAAGGAAATTGTAGATGTGGTTTAACATTATTTAAATTTTAAAAACTTCAGTTTAATGTTTATACAGTAAAAACCCAAGGTGCAATAATGTATGGAAAGCCATTAATTTAGAACAGTTTTCATTTTCTGTTTCGAAGCCAGATGTTTGTAGGTGTCACCTTCCAATCTAATGAGTGCTTAAATGGCTTTCTCCCCTTCTTTTAACACTGCATAACTTCGTGTGAAGAAAAATCAATTCCCAGAGGCCTGCGACACGTGGATGTGTTTGATGAATGAGAAATAGTTGGTGCCCTTTGCTCATAATGCAACTTCTTGCAAGAATTTCAGACAAACAGGCATCCTTAAGCTAATAGGGTGATACTGATTAAACAGTTGGCTACTTAGTGACTGTATAGGGCATATGTTAGAGTTCATGAACAAAGACTGCATTTCCCCTAAATCTGTTATTTTTGGTTAGGAAAAAGGGAAGATGTACATATTTTGGAAAAATGAAAGAAGATGGGATGAGTCTGTTCTGTAGTGACACAGTCAGTGCTGCTGGTGAACATGCATTGAGTGGGGTGCTTGGGCAGATGGGGGTCAGAGCTGAAGATGCCCAGTAGGCAGCAGGACCAAGCTCCCTGCTGAGCTCAGGGTTCATTTCAAAGGCTGCTGCCTGCTGAGGCAAAGTGAAGGATGCTGGGCACTGACCTTTCTTCCTGGTTTTCATCTGTAACATAATTCGAGAGCCACAATATTTCAGGGTTTTTTACCTGTTAAGTTATATGCACGATTCACAAAGTTCTGTTACTTTGGGCAAGATACGGGGAGCTATCTGCCAACTTTCCTTGCATGCACAGGTATAAAAGGTAGTGGATACCAGCTTTATACACTATGTCAAACTTTAATTAAAATAACCTAATTATTTATTAGCTACTGTGGGGCAGATGTTATTGAGATTTTTTGCAGTGTACTGTATGACAGCAGGATGGGGAGTCTTTCAGGACTGTCAGTATTATTAATCCAATTAATGCATAAAGTCATGTAGCTTTTAATGCTCTTTTTGCCTCCGGTGTATTTATAGTCTCTGTGTATTGATAATCTCACAGATTCATTTTAGAGTATGTTTTGTCTTCTTGCATGCAGTGTACTTAATTGCGTTTTAATAGTTGCACAAGTAAATAATACCAGTTTGTTAGAAAAGTATTTTTCCATTCCAAAGTCTTTATTTTTTCTACTGAGCACAGCAGTTCTGTAAGCCATGGAGCTGGATATGAATATCACATGGAAGATGAAGCTTTCTGGAGGGGTGGGGGGGCTGTCGTTGCGCACCGTGCGAGTGACTGTGCCGCTCGGGTGTTGTGACAAGTCATCACATAAGAAGAGTGGGTAAATGCCCCGCCCAGAGGGAAATGCCATTATTATATGTTGTGTTTATAAAACACCATCGCAGGGAAAGTGTCAGTCAATCAAAGGAGTGACGTAGCCTCCTGAAAGGAACAGCTTGGTGAAGGTGCATGGTGGTGGGTGCTGAGGGCGTCTGGGAAGGTTATGGGAGGCAGCCACATAGTGAGGGGACTCCAGACCTCCCAGTGTGTCACAAGTGGGAGATTTCATGACTTCGTGCTTATTTGAACTGGTTTCTTTAAAGCCATTTGTTGTACTGTGTATAGCATTTTGTATGTTTTATCCCAGACTATTGTACCGGTGCCATAGCAATCTTGAATTTTTTTTTTTGTCCTGACGTATAATATTTATAACTTTGTAGTGCTGACTGATGGTAAAACAATTACTTTCCCTTCCCACCCCACAATTTCTCAAAAATTCAGTTAAAATAGATTTACCAAAAGATGGAAAGTTAGATCAAGGCTGTTGAAAGGTGTGAACTTGAAAATCTCCTTCCCAGTCAGTTGTGTCAGGGTTGCTTTCTTGTGATTTTAACAATCCCAGTGATTCTTCACTTGTCAAAAGATTTCCTGGAAAGGCAGGAACTGGCTTCTAACATGAAAAATAAGCACATTAACACCCCAGAGTAATAAAACCAAAGCGTCTGAGTTTATGAAAAAGGACATAACTGCATTGTGTTTTTCTTGTCTGGGTCACTTCTGAAACCGACGAATAGCTCAATATGTAGGGCATGTGGAATTCTGAAGAGGGGTATCTTTGTATTGTAAAAGTGAATTTAATGCTTGTGAGGAATGCTGGGAGCATGGTGAAGTGTTCTGTTATTAAAGAACAGTTAATAAATGGACAGCATCATGCTTCACGGTTGCCTCACTATGTCTTCACTTCAGCTGAAGGGTTTTGGATGTGTGATAAAACTGAGCCACTGCTCATCGGTCAGAGTCATCGACAAGTTGGTGCTGACATCGACTATGGTATTCATCTTCTGCTCCATTCGCTCATTTTATGCAAACTTACTTAAAAAATATTTAAGATACTAACACATTGTTATGCATCTAGGTTTTATGCAATTGCTTTAATAGCAGCTAACAGCTAGATAGAAACACTCTTCAAAGTAATTTTTTAAAGCTTTTAATGGAAGAATGTAAATATTAGGTTATGTTTAATAACACAAGAAGAATACAATAAATGGAGCAAAATCTCAGTGACTGTAAGATATGAACAGTGGCTTGGTAACAAGTGGTTGTTGTTGCATTAGCCTTTCACCTTTTGAGATTTGAATTTAAGACCCTGTTGAGGCTGCCGTTAATGAAGCTGAGTGGTTTCATGCATTTTACTTGGTGCAATTATCAGTGATGGCTTTGAAAGGTCTCAGGCTGGGCTTGCAGATGGGTTGCAGGTCAGTGCTTAGTTGCCAGAGCTGTGTGAGAGCCTTGCAAAGCACCTTCTCTTGGCAGTTTTGTCCCTTGGTTTGTCCCTTGCTTAGTTTGTAGTCAGTGCGTTAATTCAAACAAAAAAACCCAAACTCATTTCTTGGAGGAAAGAGCATGCTTCTCTCTAAAGGAGAGGCATTACATGTGGGTGTTCCTCTTACCTGGAGCTGTATGGGCACCCATGTAAACGTGGCTGTCAGGATGTGGGAACATGCTTCAGATAGGCCAGGAAACATCAGCTGTGGGTTTGAGCACTGGAGTGTGCCCGCTCTGCTCTGTTGCTGGTACCAGTTCATGTAAACACTGGCAGTAGAGTATAAAGCAATTGTGAATACATTCTCAGTTAGCTGGAGATGGTAATGATGCTTTTACAACAAAATGTTTCACACACAGATATAAGCCGTACTTACTTATCTAAGAATATTTTTTAAAGCTATAGAAAATTACTGGGAAAATGTAGTTACGTTATTATTTTCAAACATGTATAAGCTTGGAAAATGCTTTTGAACACTTAGAGGGTATACTTTATTCTAATTTAGTGTGCCTCTTAATGTTACAAGGAAAGTCTTAAAAACAGTGAAGGAGCCAGAAATGCTGCCATGGGGGTATTTATTACTTACTATTAAACAATCATCAGAAGCCATCCCTGGCACTTAGGGTTGTGGTTTAGAGGTGGACTTGGCACTGCTGGGGTGTTGGACTCAGAGATCTCTTACAACCTAAATGATTCTATGAGTGTATCTGAGAGAATCTAGGAGAGGGGCTTAGTTTCCTCCAACAGAATTGGGTGACTTAGTGGGTGTTCTGTGAAACCTCCTTCCATGATATGAGGAATATTGACTTATCTGATTGCTTGAAGACCTCCCAAAATATTCATCTTTAGGTGACAGATTGAGCTGAAAAGAATCCATCACGTTCAAGTCAGGTATCTGTACACGTGCTTGGGGTAGTGTCGCGCAGAAGATATCAGCCATATGGAAGTGGCTTTCTCCAAGGTACTGGCGGGCGCGGTTGTTGCGTCTCAGCGCGCCTGTTGGCAGCCTCGCTCCCAGAGAAAGAAGGCATTGCTTTCAAACATGAGTAATTGATGAATTGTATGTAATATGCAAATGTGAATGCATAAATCTCCTGAATGACAGCTTAATTTATGTGAGCCTTTAAGAATGTGGGATTAGATTTTAATTAAGTATCTTCAAAGGCACCCTGACTTACTCAGTTTTGTGGCTGCTTTCTCTCTGAGAGTTTAGGAGGGCACACAATCCTAATTTTAAACGTATTATTTACTGTTTTTCTAAGGAATTGCCATTGAACAAAAGCTTTATATATTGATGTGTATATTTTAGGTCCTATGTCAGATAAATCTCATGACAATAATCAAAGTGCCATGAAACTTGTTTGAATTGAAGTAATTAATGCAACTAACTTCCTTTTTTGTGCATGTTTAAAATTAAGAAGTCCAAGTTTTCCTGAATGTTTAAAGTGAGTAAGTCCAAGTTAAAGCTAGTAAAGCTTTTTAATTTAATATTTATATTCAGGAAGGACCTCAAACTTCTAAAACCAAGTATATTATTTTCATTGTAATGGTTTCTGTTGCTTTAATTGTTACCTCAAATAGGATGAACTGATTGTTCCTATTAGGGCAGTTAGAACTTAAATCCAGCATGGCTGCTCTGCCAGTTTATAGCAGTGGCAGGAGGTTATCTACATGCATAGAGCACCTTGAGGCATTAGAGTATAAGAAGTGGATGCCTGTTCTCCTTGATCCTGGAAGGGCTGTGGATTATCCTGCCCTGGAACCAGCAAATGACTTCAGCAGTTGCTGAAGTTGAAGCCAGCAGAGGCAGTTCATCTGGAGTCAGCAGAACCAAGGGTAGTACTCATTAGTACATCTTTAGGTATTTTGCTGGATCCCAATTATCCACCTCAAAGAAACAAAACCAATATGATGGGAAGAACGTGTAAGAAGACAAGAGCTTGTTGCACTGAGTGTAATTATGTGCTACAGTCGCAGTTAGGCCTGGATAGTGCCATAATGTTAAAATTAATTCAAGAAGAGGCAGTTAAGCTAAGCAGAATAGCTACTTTCTCTAGCTTGATCAGTTGTCTAAGATGATACTGGGGGGAGGGGAGGAAGAAAAAAGGTGTGTTGTCCCTTCATAAAGGCTTTTCGTTTAAACAGGGAAAGCTGTGTTGAATAACAAATGTCAGCATAAATTTGTAGAACAGAAGAAAAATTAGGAATATCTGACTGACAACTTTGCTAAGCAGTTATAAAATGTTTTGTTTTTCATGGCCCCCTGATACTGATCATGTTTAATCCTGAAATGTAAAAATGCTGTTGATCACATTGTGCTAGTAAGGCCTGACAGCACTGCAGGGGGCAGGGTGTGACAGGAAGGTTCCTGCTGTGTGCCATGGATGGGCAATAGATCCTTCACATGCAGGGCATGAAATTACAGTTGATCACGGCAGAGAAATTTCTTGAGTTCTTTCATAATTTTCAGATTCAAACAAAGCTTGACTATAGCTTATCTGGAAACAAAAAAAATATATAAAGTAGGTATTAATTTTTAGTGTAGTTTACCAGTGATGTTGAATGTACTCAGTAAGCCTGGTGTCCCTTATGTACTCATCTGTATGATGGACCTGCGTAAGCAACTGCAGAGGAGAGCCACAAAGAGGGCTGTAGCACCTCTGCTATTGAGACAGGCTGAGAGAGCTGGGGTTGTTCAGCCGGAGAAGGGTCCAGGAAGACCTTAGAGCAGCTTCCAGGGCTTAAAGACACTGACAAGACAGCTGCAGTGGGGCTTTCGACAAGGGCCTGTAGGGACAGGGCAAGGAGGAATGGCTTTAGACTGACAGAGGGGAGAATGAGACTAGATAGAAGGAAGAAGTTTTTTACAGTGAGGGTGGTGAGGCGCTGGCACAGGTTGTCCAGAGAAGCTGTTGCCAACATCCCTGGAAATGTTCAAGGCCAGGCTGGATGGGGATCAACCTGATCTAGTTGATGACCCTGCTCATTGTAGGGGGTTGGACTGTATGTCCTTTAAAAGGTCTCTCTCGGCTGTGATTCTGTGATGATGATAGGGACAGCAGGATTTGCTCTACAGCAGAAGGGTTATGCTTTCTGGAGTGTGTGATCACACCCTATTTGTAACTGACTTGAAAACATCTTATTATTACAAAATTTAAACTTGACTAATTTTACATCATTTTTATGCTATGCAGAATCACTGTTATTACTGCTAGTTAACATACTTCAGAGAGGCAATACAATGTGAACTGAAGTCCATTTCACTTCTTTAGGAAAGTGTTTTTTAAGAAATGAAGATGAGAAAAAGATTTCCAGGCTTCCTCTTTTTTCTTTTATTTTTCCTAGGAAAAGTCTATATCCATTGACAGTAAAAATCAATGAGTTAATAAACACCATGAGAACATGCTTACCAAGCACCCAACTTTGAGATTCCATGAAAAAAAAATTGGGCTTGTAGTGAATTACTGGAAAATAAAAGCTCTTGTACATTTTCCTTTAGGATTACAGCAGTGCAACCTAAGCAGAATTTCATCCCAGACAGATTTTATGTGATTTGAAAATACATGCCTTCTGTTCTATTTGAAAAAGAATCAAGTTATGTACTTTTCACTTCTTTTAATGTCAATTAGTCATGGTAGAATAATGCTTTAGAATAACTGTGCTCTTTTAAGTATCATTGGAAAATAACCTTTTCAGTTAGCTAAGGAATTTATTCTGTCGTTAATATTTGCTTAAGGAACAGCTGTACAATTAAAGCTGAGGAGCAGCAGTGAGCAATACTGAAGGAGAAAACCGAAAGTGGTTTAGCGTCGCTGTTCTCAGAAGGAAAACCAAGTTTGTTATGCACCATTACAAAATAATGTGTCTGGTGCCAATCTCTATACTAGACATGTGTTAAATCTAAAATACCTCTTTGGGTATTCTGAAACAATGGCTAGACATGTGAAGTGGTGAAATCTCTGTAACTGCTGTTTTTCAGAGGTGTGTAATCAGGGCAGTGAAACCTGAACCTGTTCTTTTCACTTTCCCAACTCTGCCGTGTAGGGATTTGGGGTATTCTGTGCCTTTACACCACTTCTGATTTAAAAATGATCATTGCTGACTTCTACAGTGCCATTAAACCAGTGAAAAAAGTTGTGCTGTTTTTTGCTGGTTGATGCCAAGATCTGCTTAGATGTGTTGCTTTATTTTGAACATTCTTTTCACATCTGCTACTTACCACGTGCAGTAATGTAAAACTTAATCTTTCATTTTAAATCAGCTCATTCTTACGACTTAATAATTTTGACTGCTGTGTTTTCAATTCCCTCTAGCTTGCTAATATCTTTCTTGTTAATTAGGTTGCTTAGAAATTCACGTGCAGTTCCAGGTAGAGCCCTAGAGGAGCAGATGAGTTCAGGCAATTTCTTCCTTTTCTGACATGATGTTTCTAGGCAAGGAGTCAAGCAAAAAGTTGGATATTTTCCTTGTTTGATCACATCTGCCTATCTGCAACCTTTTATAACACCTAAATGTCTCAGCATGTTAACAATTATTGATGTTGCCCCTCTTTTTGAGAGCTACATTTTCATTAGTTTTCACTCTTCATCAATTTTGCTTAAAAAAAAAAAAAAAGTAAGTTTTGAGCTGCTTTTATTCATTCAGATCTCACAGAAGGTTTTTGTGATGTTTCCCATTTCCTGTCAATGCCATCTCTGCTGTGAGGTTTTGTTTAAACTTTTCCCCTTTCCTGTTAGAATGTTTATGAAGACACTAGGTCAAGTTAGAGCCAAATCAATTTATTGCTGAATCTTCAAGGTAGCTCCTCTCTGTACCATCATTTGCTCTGCTTCAGTCTGTGAGTGCTCACATCCATACTGATCTTTTATTAGAAAAATGCTCTCAGATGGTTGATTTTCCTTTTTTAAATTACAGTCTAAATATATTACATCTTCTTTTCCCCCCATATATAAATTAATTCTGCAAGTCTTTTTCTAGAATGATTTTATGCTGCCTAATGGCAAAGCAACTGTGTGCTGTCATCAGCCTGAGATCATTCTCTTTATAGTTGTTTAACTATTTATCACAAGCAGAAGTTCTTTCTCCAGGTCAGTGGTTACCTAGACCTACCTAGACTGGACACCAGCATAGAACAGATTTTCATGCTACCTTAGCTGGACTCCTTTAGAATATTATTTTTCAAGAAAAGCTATTTTTTAAATTAAGGGAAAATAATTCACTTGGAAGCATAATTATATTGCTTGAACTTGGGTTTTGCTTGTTTGGTTTCAAGAAAAAGGAGAATTATTAGTTAAAAATACTATTTACAAACAATTCTCCTGCAGCTGCAAGTTTTTGCACTAATGTGATGGTACATTTTTATCTATGGTAGATACAGAATTGAAGATGATTATCCCCTGATTATTTCAGTTGCAGTGCAGGGTGAGTTTTTCTGTTCTTAGTTATTTAACTGTCTCTAGTACAGGCTTCAGAAGATAATCCAAATACCTCTTGATGATGAACAGGGCTTTCCAAGTTCAACAGATTTTGTACAATTATTACGTAAGAAAATTCTGACTAAAACCCTGGAACTGGGTGTATGAGGTATATGGTGAATGAAGTATATGGGTATATTAGGGGCTCAGTATACTGAGGAGAGATAGCTGTCGCTTCTTTTCTGAAATCACTTCGAATCCCCTGTAAAAATCTCAGATTTCAAGGAAAGAAATACGTATCTAAAATGATAGAAATTGCTCATAATGGGACACTTTATGTGAACAAGAGCAGTCCAGATGACTGTCACTGTGGAATTAAGTGGTTGAGTTTATTGTCAAATCAGTTTGTGTGATGTATTTGATAATTCTCCTAAGTTAATTAGTTGCAAGCAGATATTTTATAGCACTGCGGCCTGGCTGTAAAGTAATGCAGCTGGTCTGGTTTCAGATGGGAGAGTCGTCTTACGTAATTTCTCTACAGCTTTAAAAAATATCTTGGTGTTATCTGTAATAAAGCTAAGCTGGAAATTCTGTCAGCCATTTAATCCAAGGTGATTACACCAATTTGAGAATGTCAACAATTACACAGTACTCATGTTTAATTAGTAAAAGGGAAGCACCTGTATTTTTAGAGGAAGAGACTCCAGGATTAGAGTGTACAAATTCAGGTTGTAACAAAAGACAAAAATGAGCATATTATTCATCCTTGGGGAAAATCACGCACTGGATGGGCTCTGTTCACGGAAAAAGTGCGACAGATAGTTCTTTTTGCATATGGTCTCTCCCTGCATTTGTACTGATGCATATCAGTAATGATGTTTACAACTCCTTTGTCTGTCCAACAGCAAAACAAAGAAATTAAGAGCACTTCTGGTGGTTATGCAGACCTGTAACACTCTCACCTTTATATCTCAAATTTTACACTTGACCTGTCATTCCAGACTGAAAATGTGACTTACTTATTTTCGTTAAACCACTTTCTTCACCACCATCTGGTTGCGGCATTAAAAAAGGCAATATTGCTCTAAGAGTTTTCTTAAGGCCTTTCTTTGGCTGTTAATTGCACATTTGTAATTGCGTGCTTACAGAAAGATAAAAGAGTTTTGAAAGATTATTCTTGGCAACAGACCTAAGATGAAAACCTGCTGGTTTAATGCGTAAATTATAATGTGTGTGCAGTTGTGAAGAGTGGTTTTGTAAAATGCTCAAGTAAGCACAAGAATCTAAGAGAGCTGTCAAAGAGTTTGCACTATTAAGGGGCTAATGTTCATTTGAAAACAACGCATAATATGCTGTGCCTGAAGGCTAAATGAGTAGTTTAAGTTAAACGCTATCACAAACTTTCTGGGAGACAGATAAAGGAAACAATTGTTTCTCAGGCAAAGTTAGAGAAATGAAAAAAGAAAACCAGCCGTGCTTTGATGCCTGTTTAAAATCATTAATTTTCCTGTAAGTTAATGTAAATCAAGGATTAAACAGAAACTGTTACCATCTGACCCTTATAAACTGAACTTCTGTGTGGCTCATCTATTTGAAGTCAAATCTACCCATACATCTAAACAGGAAACTGAATGAAAACATTTTTTCTTTTCCTATATCCTGCAATTTTTTTCAAAACGTATTTCCTTTTAAAACTTAGTCTGCATACTTACACATCTTTTTCAGAAACTTACCACCAGTTACCATAAACAGTGGTATTGAGAGGGTGCTCTCTTGGCACTGCAGTTTATCCATCTGTAAATGTTTCTGAAAGTACTACTGATCTTTGCAGATGGTTTTAGGCTGTGTGAGGGCTCCAGGCTCATACATGACTTCCTGGGTAGTGCGCAAGTATTGTAACTGTGATCAGCTGGGTTTCCTGACTGCAAGTGGCAAAGACTGGGAATTCAGGATTACAATTTCTCCCTGCAGTTCAGGATGATTTCCACCTTGTAGATCTGTATTTCTCTGTCTATAGTGACATTGATCTGCAGAAAATACTTGGAAGTTTATAGATGAAATTACTGTATATTAGATTATCATTATTACTGTTATTTATTTGCTGTAAGGATAAATGAGACAGCTCTGTTGCTCGCCACTTAACTTTGACAATTGTTGACAAGTTAAAAAGGTGGTAAATACTTCAACGGTATTGATGTCATCTGTTGTGTTGGAGAGATACATAGCGTGTGGTTTATAGAAAACACTAAACAGCAAATGTGTCTGTGTTCTTGTGTGTTCCTTGGAAAAATTCTCATCTTAACAAACTGACTTGCTATATGTAGCTTTGTTATCAGTCGTTTCCATGTTAAAACTTTGTAATTTTATACCTGGTCAGTTAAGCCTCATACAACACTGTGAATGTTTTGAAGTCAGATATTTCACTCTTCTGCAGATAATCTGACTGTAAAGGCCAGACTGGCATAGAAGAATGCACAGCCCTTACAGGCACTGAGCTGTCTCTTTCCTTCTGCTTGTTTCTCTGTTCTGCCTTCTTAGCCCCTTGGCACAGAACTGTGTCCCAGTACAAGTAGCTTGTAGCAGTGCTGTCGCTGTTTATGATGTGTAATTCCTGCATAACAGATAATGCAACAACTTCTGGTGTTGCATTGTCATTAATTGAGTTTCTAGAGAGTCAGTCAGTACGTGTTTACTATAATCCTCATCTTCAGCAGAGTTACGTGGACATTTTGGGCAAATGAATGTGAGCTCTGTGTGGCAGTATTCAGTACATTGCTTAACATGGCCATGTGGGTTTCTTACCATTTTTTCTCTTCTCTGCTTGTGTGACTGTAGCCTACAAATAGGGGAAAGTTCTATATGGTTTTAATTCGTCGCACACCTACAAAACGATTGTGAGATACAGGGCTGAGCAGTCCCAGTGTGGAGGATGCACCTGGATCTCAGACCGTCTTGGTACTTGTTCTTTTGCCAATTTGGCTACCAAAGATGTAGTCCCACATCTGTGTCCATCTGATCTAAATGCATTGAAGAATCCTGTATCTGCTGCTTGGCAACATAGTTATCTCATGAGTCCTTCAGGAAAATGTTTCTCCCTAAACAGAAGAATATATTCAAGATGGGTGGTGTTTTATAACTTTTTTCTGAAGCTGGATGAAGAATATACAGCCCATTGCTTTGGAAAAGAATTCTCATGCAAGAGCAGTAGTACACAAGCTTTTTCGTTAAAGACATGATGATAAGGAAGATGATGCTAAAACAGCAGATCTCTGCCATTCACAAAGGAGGGTCTCTTACTGAACATGGAGAAAGGAAATGCAGAGGAGCTTTTGAAGCTTTAACAATCAGCACTTGGCTCTATGTTTTTAGCAAGAAATCTGACAAGAATTCTGTCTTCGTATAGTGTCTACATGCTTTCCCACTTTGTTTCTGTAGTTCACCCGAGCTCGTTAATAAGCACATTGGATGATCAAGGGGGGAAACAAGCCTCTGAACTGAGAGACTGGCACTTGTTGAACATACAGCATTGAAGCAAGATGTAGCACATCTCAGAGCTGTCACCTTCTGCAAAAACACAGTTTTTCTTGCTTTTGCAGTTGATTAAATAGTAGTTGTATTCATCTGCCTCTTCATTGTATAAAATCTGTGCATCTCGGACTGGTATAGTGGAAGAGAATAGCAAACTTAAATCTGCTTAGCAGGATAGATGATTACAGTGTTAGAGCATGATCCCACTCTCATTGAAAGAAAAAATGATTCTTTTAATGATTTTGAGTGTAGCAAGATAGGACTTAAATGAATTTGGCTCTGGACTGGATAATCCTCTTTTGTTGATGTTAAAACACTGGCCACAGCAGTGATTACAACACAGGAATACAAAAGAGCCTTTATTTATACTATACTTTTTCTTTCATGTTTCCAATCATAAAAATAAATATGTCATATTAGAAAAGAAGAATTCTTGCTTTGCTTTGCATGCTGGGAGGCATGAAGTATTTCCTTTTTTCAGGGGAAATGTGTCACTTGCATTTAATTCAGATAAAAATAAATGAAGATAAAACTAATTTAATTTTAGAATATAATTTTTTTATTTGTTCAACAACTGTTGTTTTAAAATGAAAAGCCTGCTGAGAAAGAAACAAAGCCACTTCAACAAAGCAGGAAATCAATAACCACAAGAAAGCCTAAAGAAAATTAATGCATACAGTGTGAGCAAGTGACACAGAAATTATTTTCTGGTGTAAGAATGGTAATAATAGAAGGCATGTGGAGTGGATGAAAAGCATGATAGAAATATACATAGGAAATATGTGTTCTCTATTTCTATTTATAAATAATGACCTCTGTGTTACGATGTTTAAACTTTGAAAGGTTTAGTTGGTGGTTTTCTTCCTCATTTCCCCACCCCCTAGTCCTAGGTAAATATTTATGCTTGCAAAATTTAGTAGGCTGGCAGCCATGGAAACGTATGTCTTTCATTTATCTCCAGGAAATCTGGTCACAAACACTCTTTTACTTGAATTCTTGTAGTCTTTTTCAACAGCTTTGAAAAAAACATCCTTACTAAGGAGAAGTGAATTGTGCATATGATGTGTGATTGTGATTCTCTTGAAGTCAGTGGCAAGACTACATTTGCCCATAGTAGGAGCAGGACTGTGCTTATACAACCTCTTGCCATATAAACCAACATTTGCATTTTCTCTGTCTTCTCAAAGCCAAGTTAAATGTTGATTGTTCAAATTGGGGGGGGGGGGGGGTGTGCAGGAGTGGATGCTAGTAAGTAAGTTAAGACATGCCACATACATTTGGGGAGAGTCAGGCCTTTCAGTCTGAAGAGAGATCTTTTAAAGAAATTGACAGCAGGTATGACTTGTCTGCTAAGCTCTTGCATCTACTCCAGGGATTTCCTGAAATAAGGTATTTCTGAAACTTGTGAATAGCTCATGCCACTTTTCAGTGCCCCTGGACTGATTTGGGCTTTTTCTTCTTGTAATTGAGTAATTGACTTCTCCCAGTTTTAATTCATCATGTAAGAGAGAATCTGGACAATTTTTAAAAGATGCATGTACAAAATGACGCTATTTCTCTGTCAGTGGCAAACCAGTTGTAACTATGGTGTGAACGGTTCATGGATGTAGCTGTCAATGGAAAATCAGACAAGCTTTTGGTCAGGAAAGTACTTCTTCAAGTCATGTATAAAAAAAACCAAGTAGAGTTTGGAGCTAACTGTGAGTTGGGAATAATTATCTTCCCTTGGATTAGATATGTATCCGTTAGACCACCTGGGAGGGAAAGGGTAAGCATTACTGGTGGAGCAGAGGGAATATTACCAAGGAGGGAAAGAGTGATGCTGTAATCTCTTAGGGGAGGGAGTGAGACCTGCTGCTCACAGAGTGCAATGGGAAGAGGTCAGAGAGGAATTGGATACCATGAAACTGGTGTCTTTATTGAATCCATGCTTTTGGTAGCCGGCTGAGTTACAGATTCCAGTTGAAATATATCCCTCATACAATCAGCTCTTAGAATTCAGAAGCAGAGTGCAGCATGGTTTATATACACTATCATTTCCATCATCTGCTATTACAAAGAGTTTTAATCAGATGAAGTTTTTGTGTGTCTCTGTGTGCATATGTGTGCAAAATAAGGAAGTTTTTAGCATTAATGCACAATAAATCTGGCTTATTACTGATATTACTACTCTGGTTTTATACTGAGGTAACAGAGAAAATTCTGTTGTACATCTCTTGTATATCAAGATATTTCTTTCCTGCCTCTTCTCCGGCTTCATCTTTTTGCTGACCCATGAAGCTGTTCGTAGTGGTGACAGGCCTGATGTGATGTTCTTCAAGGAAGTTCTCACCTTTTTCAAAAGCCATGTGGCAGTATTGAGGTCAGTGGTACAGCTGGACCAAGGCTTCACCTCAGATGCACACTAAGTTTATTAGCGTATCTTATTAATCGCTGTTCAGGCAGATTCAGAATCACCTTGGAGAACAACATTCCTGATGCCTTTTGGAGAGGGTTTAATTTCAAGAACTCTTTGCTGTGGGCTTTAGGGTCCTTTCCTAAGCCTGTCACGAAAGTCAGAATCTCTGATACCAACCAACCGCCAGCAGAGCACTTCTCACATACCCTGCTGCTCCTCACAGAAGTTGTCCTTTTGTCCCGTATTGCTGAGGCATTTACTCCTTCAGAATAACATTTCTGGCTTTTCTGCCCGGAAAAATTCTTCACATCATTAATTCTTTAAATTAGCTCACATTTATTTTTCTTAAAGATTGATACAGTTCTTCTCTTTAGAGGTTGTGGGGTTGGTTATGGCTTTGGGTTGTTCTTTCCCAGCTTACTTCAGTGTTGCATGTTTGTACAGGCAGAGGTGTATATATATATACCATGTGCCTTGGTGGTAGTTTTTTAAGTCACTTCCAGGAGGATTGATGTACATATTCATTAGACAGGCTGCAGAATTTACTGTTTAAAATTGATCTTTGTATGGAAGGGGTTTGGGTTTTTGTGTGTGTGTTTATTTTTTGTTTGTGTGGTGTTTTTTTAGGCTTTTTTTTTTTTTTAGGTTTTTTTTGTTTTTTAGAAGAAGGTTTCTGAAAAAATAAGAAATATTAGAGCACAGAATTGGTCTGTTTGCTTTTGTATGTTTATGGTTAGATTAAGGCTCTCTGATGTTCTTGCACTAAACCTGTATCCTTTGCCGATTAGCTGAAGGCCAGCTGTCCGTGTCCAGCAGAGCGATCCCTTTTGTGCCAGCCGCTGTGGGTCAGGGCAGGCACAGGGCCATCACCTTTCCACAGAGGCGCCGCCATCTTTGTCCATCACCTCAGCGGTGCCCAGTGGTGGAACCAGCTGGGACCGGCTGTGTCCGGCCGTTCACCACAGAGCCGCCCCTGCTGCTATCAGAACCTGGGCACCTAAGCCCAGTGCATAGTGAAAGGCCTCAGAACCATTACATTTTTATTTACTGCCCCAGATGCTGAGATGTTCAGTCTGTACCTCCAGGCGTGTGGAGAAAACGTCTGTTGAGTGTGCTTTTCAGAACAGGGGAAAAGGCAAGAAGATACCCTGTGGCTCAAGAAAGAAGCTTGGCAATACCAGGAGTGAAGGTTGATTTTTTTTGTTCATTGCTTGTTTGTTTTTAATAGTGGAAAAAAACCCTGTATGATTGATTATGGAAAAAAAAAAAAAAAGAATGCGGTGGCTAATCCATTACTTAAGGCCTTTAAAATGAAAACTAGATGGCTTTTCCAAAGCTCTGCTGTTGCCTTGAAAGTGTGAGCCTGGATCAGGATTTTGCACCCGGTAAGGAGCACTGTTTTTTAACTCACAGGAGAGGAGTCCTTTTAAGTCTCTGAGAAAGAGAATCAGGGCTAAGATTTAGGTGGAAGATCCGAGACTGGGTTTACCCTGGTGTTGATGTTTAATGCCACAGAGCTGTCTGCCAAAGCGTCACCTGAAGGCATGTCCAGGAGCAAGAGGAGGAGTAGCCAGGCACTGACAATGTCCCCATGAGTACACACCGTAGTGGGAATTGCTCTTCAGTTGTATTTGGTAGCTTGTTGGAGTCCTTGCTAGATGCTTGTATTTCTGGAAGCTGTGATAAATGTAACCTTGAACTGAGGGAATGGCAAGTAGCGTGCTCAGGTAGAGGAAGGACATCAGTCTCCAGTGTCATGTTGGTTCTGGGGTCATCCTGATGGGTGATTTCACCTTGTGCCGTGGGAGTTTTATTGACTGGTGGGGATGAGGTAAGCAGGGCTCTTTAAGTGGGCTCCATGCACAGCCCTGCTCATATTAGCGTCTTATTATAACAGGAAGATTTTAGAAACTAATGTGAATTTTGAAAATTTTGCTTCTGCTCTTTTTATGTGTTCACGGTCCTAAAGGTTTGTGTTCTGTTTTGTAAGAATCATTCTCCTTTTGTACATTTGCAGTAGAAACAATAGCCTTGTCTATCTCTGTAGCTAGCAAGTTAAATACAGTCACAATCTGGAAAGGTAAAGGTGAAGCAGTGTAGCTACTTGCACCACCTGTTTAATTTCACACTGACCCAAGACCACCAGCTAATTAAAGGGTATTTTCCATGTTGAGGGGTTAACCCTCAGATGTTTGCTTCTGGATAGAATCACCTTATCATAGAGGCTCCTTTTGATGGCCGAGAACAGTTATTCCTTTCAACATGGATATAGGTGCAAAGGGTGATAGAGAGGACTGCCTCTATGTTCTTTCATTTACTATTCTTTGAAGGATGAATTTCTGTTTTCTAACTTTGGAGGGTCTTTGCAAAATTGTAAAAACACTTAATCTTGTAATGCAGAGATAAAAAACAGTTAAAGCAAGAGTAGCTTCCCATTGTATCAAAGTTGAATTGCTATGGCAATGTCATACCACCACACTACAACATACCTCTGTTACGGAATTCTCTCCCATGGCTGTCTTATACTCGGTGGTCTAAATAAGTCTTGCTATTAAGTTTGTGTACATAGATAATAGGCTTAAACAGTCATATTTTTTACAAGTTATCTTATTGAGATACAGATCAGTGGATAACAGCAGTATTTCAAAACCCTTTTTTTGTAATAACGTTCCCCTAGATAGGCACTGAATTCAGATACAGGTCAAAAGTAAAGCAGTGAAGGATTTCGTATAATTCAGACACATATGACATATCATGAGTATTTATAATAAATGGTGATTCCCTACTTGGAAAGTATCTATGCAGATATTTGTAGAAGTATGTATGTGGAAACTATAAAATAGTGCTTGAAAAAATTGGTGCTAAATTAACTCAGATGAAAGCAGATTTATAGGTTTTCAGTGTAATGGTGTATCTTTGCACTAGGTTGGACGGCACTCTGCAATATATTTAATGTTCAGCTACATTAATGAAATTGAGTTTTCTTTTGCCCTTTCTCATTCATTTTTCAGTTCAATACTGTTCTTTGTCTTGGGGAAAATCCCAAAGATTTTATACAGATCATTTTCTCATTAAAATATTGACGTCATAGATGAGATTGGGACTGTTCGTTGTCACCTCACACATTCTTTTTCCCAAGAGACAGTCCATGATTCTGCCCCACAGTCCTGGGTTGGGAACCCATGTCTTCAAGGAGTGAGGGCTAGTCTGAGCGATACCTTCCAGCTCAGGGCTGAGCCTGCTGACAGCACAGAATTGAGCTGTCAGTTGAGGAAGGGAGCCCATCAGGCTCTGAACAGATGTGCAGTGAATCGTGGCAGGTAATAGAGACCTGTAGTCATGTCCAGTTGTCATTATGCTGGATTGAGGCTTACTGAAAGGGAGTTCTTGTGCTTTCTGTGGCTCTTTGAGGAAGGCAAGCCATTACGGGCTTGCCCATGCAAAATCTTTACTCTGTTTATGTCTTTGCCAGCATCAGCTGTAGGCTGTTGGGAATCAAGCTGTGTTTGTTCCTGTGCTGACCCCAATGCCTGCCTCGTCATCTATTTACACCAGTGCTGAGCTTTCACATATAGGTGGAATAATCCCACAAACATTTTCAGTAGCTTTCTTCTACATATTTTAGGAAAATAAAAGTAGTAAGATTGCAAATTGCATAATAATACTGGCTATAATCTCCAGTGATTCACAGCTTTTATGGGATTCAGAATCCAAGTAGAACTATCTGAGTAGCTGAGCCGAAGTTTGGAAGGCTTATTATATAGTTGGCAGTATCTCTGGTGCTTTCATATTTGGTTTAACTGGACATCTTGGGTGAGCGTTGTTCTGATGACAAATCTGAAATTTAAATTTGTGGTTCTGGGTATGTAGTTAGTGGCATGATTCCAACACGGACAGGCCCCTTCCTGCTAGGTTTAATCTAGGTGGGGTGGGTAACAACAGTAGTTAAGACACAACAGCAGGAATTTTGTCCCACTGGGTATGATCTCAGGTTGCTAAATGAACTATATTTTATATGTGCCACTGCATCTTTAGTACTACACTTAGTAATTTAATGTATTTAATGTATTTAATGTATAAATTAGCATGTGTGTATATGTACATGTGCTGTGGTCACACTTTCAATTTCATGACTGATATACCCTTAAATTGATCTGGTGCAGTGTGTTACATAGACAGGACTTTCATCTTGTCTGCAGCTGTGAATCGCCACAATTCTGAAATTTGGTGATTTATTCCCCTTTCTCCTGTCACAAGTGTTATTTGACAGGAAAAAATGAACAGCAGGAATGTTGAGGTATTTCCATATCTGCAGGCACAGTCATAAGTAATTCAGAAAGAATTATTTAAAGTTTTAAATCTCAGTGAACCAAAAATCCTTTTTTTTTTTTTTTTTTTTTTTTTGAAACTTAATTTGAAATGCCTGACTTCAGAAATACACAGATAAACTTTCTCAAGTAAGAACCAATCACTTGTTCTCTATTGCAGTGAGGAATTCAGGTAATTTTTGTGACTGTAGACCCAAACTCAAGTTTTAAATAAATAAACCAATCAGTCCCGTAGACCTTGGTGGGACTAAATCTATAGGATGTGTTTAGAAATGGAAGAGTTATACAAAGAATATTGTCTGGTATGGGCTCTTTCACAATCTTAGGTTATTTATATGGTACTCTAGACGGGCTTTGTAATATATCTGTGTCAGAAATTTGTTGAAAACTCCTTTAAATTTTATATCATCCTTTTGCACAGTTAAAAACAATCCTAAAGTTATGTTTTTTTTTTTTTTTTTTCAATGAAGTAGTACATAGTAGACTGCACTGAAGATATATGGAGACAGTGATTGGGGGGTTTTTTTTGGGGTTTTTTTGTTTTTTTTTTTTTAATTAATACAGATGATTTCATACTTCCTGTACTGCTTCAGTGTTTTTCCAGATAGCTTTTTGAGGATGCTTCAATGAATCAGACCCACATTTATTTTCTTTCTTTAATAAAATA
The DNA here is from genome assembly GCF_037157495.1 of Lathamus discolor. Taxonomy (NCBI): domain Eukaryota; kingdom Metazoa; phylum Chordata; class Aves; order Psittaciformes; family Psittacidae; genus Lathamus; species Lathamus discolor. The sequence goes on from NC_088892.1 coordinate 16,477,564, forward strand.
AAAAGTCTTGAATTCTGTAGTATCTGAAGACCTCTTCATATAGCAGTCAGAGAAATGTCCACCCTGTCTCAGTAGCTGGACTAAGAGCCACAGATAACACCCAGTGGTAACTCCCAATCCCAGTTGCTAGAAAGAAAAATCTACTTTTGCACATAATGGTTAGTGCTTGGGTTTTTTTGTGGGTTTTCTGTTGTTTTTTTTTTTTTTTTTTCTTTTTTGAGAAGCTTTTACATTTATATATTGACTCATTCATGAATATTAACTTTCAGTTGTGAAAGTCTGGGGAAACAAACCCACCGCCACTCTTTTCAGTCTTCTGCAGTCTCTTCTGCCTTTCTAGAGAAGAAAACTTGGAAATGTGATTCTTAAAAATGTAAAGATTACAAAAATAAAAGGCAAATAAAAATGTGCAAAACAAAACTTCTAAAACACTAGATTTTTATATATTTTTATGATTCCAGGGTCATGATTTGTGAACATTTGGGGTCAGAAGTACTAGATAAAGCTAAGGAAGTATAAAATAGTTTTACAGTTATACTTTGTCAGAGTAGTCAACCCTTATTTAAAATTGTCTGTTCCATAACCTTTCTTCCTTGGACAAAGTAAAAATCTAAGGAATCTTTATCAAAAAGATGTCAATATTGCTATCAGTAACTGGAGATATGTTTGGTCTCAGTTGTGGAAAATGTGGAAACTAAGAATTTGCTGTAGGCTAAGAAAGGGAGAATCGAGCACAATGCATTGCATCTCCTCTCCCCAGGCCGGTGGCTTCCTCTGGCTTGTGTTCCAGGGGTGTACAATATGCAGGCGGCATCTAGAAAATCAGTACACAGGTGTAATCTGAAGAGTAATAGAACAGAGGATTTCTTTGCAACCCAGCACGTCAGGCTGCCTTAGGAAAGGGACTTGGCTTGCCTGGCTCCCTTGCTTGTTATCCAGGGGAGCCAGCTTGCTGCTGTTTGGTGTTTCACCTTCACACTGCATGTATGTCTGCCAAGTGTTATACTATATATGTGTTATATGCAACAGCAAGGTTGTCTGTAATCGAGTGCATTTTGTAGAACATTATATATGTAGAAATTTTAAGAACAGCTGCCTCTTTTTTAATGAAGTGTCACATGACTTTCTTTTAAGCACACTATAGAATAATATGGTCCAGATGAAAATGCAAATTTAGAACAAACATACTGCAAACCATGCTGAGACAATGGTTACCATTAGTTCAGATTGGACTGGAAGCGTGTCCTGAGTATGGGGACTACTTTCAGTTTGGTTCAGAGACTTAAATAATTGCTTGGCTAATGAGAAAGAGTAATAAAGTGCTTATTAAACTTCAAGGCAGTACCAAGGTGGTAGGGGTTTCACGCACACCAGAGAATCGTGTTAGGATGCAAAATGATCTTGACAAAATTAAAAGCTTCTCATAATGGGATTCAGTTTGATAAGGACATAAATGGTGAAAGAAAACACTGAAGAAAAGTCAAGTTACACTGTTTCTACCTGTAATCTGGGGATAAGATATAATACCTTTACTATTTGTAGCACATGTTCGGGGAGTCTGAAGATCATGGATACAAGCAAGAAGTTTGTAAGTCCCATCTGTATGTATGAAAAGTTCACAAAGGAAGGAATGAGAAGATTCTGTTTTGGAGTGTCAGAGCTTTTCTCTGTAATTTCCTTCTGTCGGCTGAAATGAGGAGGAAGGGTGCTGAGCCTGAGGAAGATGAGCTAAGGCTCTCCTCATGCTGGTGTGGGCACTGTTTCATGAATCTCCATAGGGACCAGGTTCTAGTTATCAGCTCAAACAACTTCATGTATGATTAATGTTAATTGCCCGTTTTGCATGGCTGACTTTTTTCCTCCTGCTGAATTGGCTCTTGTTGCCTTTGATGTGGCTGGTGATCCAATGTCCTGCAATGGTTAGACAACTGATCAGTTTGCCAGCGCTGAGAGGAGACAGAATCAGGTTGCTTCGAGGTCAGAGTTTGCTTCTCTTCTTAAACACTGAAAGGTCAAGTAGAGTTTAACTACCATTGGCATCTTTGAAATGTTGTAATAAATGCCAAAGAAAGGAGATTATTTTAAATCCATGCTATAACTAAAAATCCTTAGGGTAATAGGAGATAATTTTATCTTAATTTATCAGGATGTTGCATTTATTGGTCAAGCCTTCAAAGTATACTTCTCACAATTGCTAGGATGTATTTTATGATCTTTCAGGAGAGCAAAATTTTAATGTGTGGTTTCTGTTCCAGTTTCAGGAAGGCGACTAAGCTTGTAGTTTTCTGTGTTGGTTGGTTTGGATGTTTTTTTTATTTTTTTGGTTGGGTTTTTTCTTTATTACTTTTGAGTACTTGCACCAGTTACTGCCACTTTTCTCAGGGCAATTTGCTCAGCATGTTATATAGTACTTCTACATTTGTCCTTTAAGCCTAGTAAAATATGTCGGTAGTGAAGAAGTCTGTGATACATTTGAGAGCTTCCTAAATCACAAGTCTAGCATATTTTTATCCTAAATAGCTCAAGCATTGTGGAATCAATAATTAATTTATTAACTGGGTATCTTTTGGAAAAACAAAATCAGCAGTCCTTGCTGGGCTGCCTCCTGCCAATACATAAATAGTTGATGACGAAAATGAAAAGTGTAGAAATAAAATTCAAATCTGAATGATCAAAGTATCAGGTACCTCATCTATCACAACTTGGAATAAACATATTGCAGAATGTGTCATATCTCATTGACACTGCAAAACATAATGCTTTCCCCTGTTATGTAGCTAACTGCCAAGTCTACAAAGTTTATAGGCTGCTAAGATACTGTGCTGGTGGTAATCCACTTCAGTTGCAGAAATATGAAGTACTGTTGAAATATATTTCTACTTGGTTTATTCTTTGCTCTCTGGAGGATAGGATACTATTTCAGTTCCTCTAAAGAAGCCCAGAGAATGAAAAGCAAAACATTGTGATAAATTATGCTAAATGGTGGACTAGACCCCAGAGGAAATCATGCTTCTGTGGTACAGTATTCCTCCATTTATCTTACAAATGTTACATCTAATGTTAATTTTGTAGAGGGAAGGCATTCAAAGATTCATCTGATCCTTTTAATAATAGTTTTAATGTTACAGTGTTATTTGTCAACCTCATACCATCATACCTTACTTTGAATTTTGACAGACCATTCATACAGAAAATATTTTGGGCTACTAACACGTAACATTTTATTTTGCAAAACACAAATAATGTATTAATTAAACTCCAAAACTTAACAAATAATTGCCAGCAAGCAATTACCATTCAATTAAAGAGTAATTACATGGTTATTTGTGCCCTGTAAAATAAAGCATTACTGAAATCAGTAACGCAATCAATATTTTAGCAGAAAGAGGATGCTGCAGTGATGGACCTTTCAACCTGTGCTGATTAAATTGTCATCCAAATAACAGTTTCCTAGTTAAATCACCACATGTTTATTTGTCTTGATTAATATGCAAATTCACTTCTGATTCTAGAAAATCTCCTATACTTAAAAGCACAAAAGTAGAGTGCTGTCATACATCAACAGTGATGTGCTGTATGTTTCCACTGATTAATTACATTTCACAGTGTTGATGAATTTGTGGATTTTATGAAATATAGCTGTCTGCAATGAGCATAAAATAGCATTATAAAAGATGGAGCTGATCAATAATCTGAATGAAATCACAAAACCAGCCTTATTCTGTTTTCTGATTCAAATTAAAAATCCTTGGGATGTCTAGGGAATATATAAAACTTTGAGAGGAAAAAAATAACAAAATTAGCTCTCAACAGGAGTGGAAAATAAAGTAAAAACAGACATTAATGAATTATTTCTCAACATTTAAACATATAAATTTTAACTGTCAAATATACTGCTTAAAATGTAATCTAGTCTCTGACAATTCTGATTGCCAATGAAATACAAAAATGAGCAACATTCGGGTTAATACATTTTTCTCTTTCAGAGTTTGTGGGGGTGGGGAGATTAGTCAGAATCACTGTGTAACTATAGTGCAAACACTGGTAAAACCCAAAAACCTCCAGTCGTCTTTGCTTTCAAGTAATTGGTGACCCAAGGGCTTTTTGGCTTTGGTTTTATTTTTGAGAGATAGTAATAGATAGTAATTTTAGTCAGTGCAGACTTTGAGCTGGCACATTTATTTGCACTTACTTAGTGAAAAGAATAAGATTACTAAATCTTTTAATGAGAGTCAGTATTGTACTTCTGGTTTAGTCTGTGTGGTCTTCCCTTGGGACAATAACTTGTGAACTTTAAAATAAAAACTATCAGTTTCTAGCTGAATTTAGAATTGAGTCATTTTCCATTCACAAAGACCTATTGATGGCAAATACCAAATTTATGGCAAGATTTTAGAATCTCAAAGAAACACATTTAAAATTGTTTGAAGCTGGTTGTTCCTGTTTATGCTTCCTTTGTTATCAGTGAGGAAGAGTTTTCTGCACTGGTTGAATATAACTTTTCTGAGCGAGATAAAGGAAAAGGTGAAGAAGAAAATGCAGTAAAAGAGTAGGGTGACAAAAGAGAAATAATATTAAATAAAGTTAATATTTATATGCTAATGCTATTAGCATTTATATGCTAATACTTACCTAATCACAAATGATGTCTTACTCTCCCCAAATGACAATTCTACTTGCCTTACGATTTCTGCTCAAGGAATGTATTAGCAATTTCCTCTGTATTGTGAAGGCCAGGTATGTTTTAATTAGTAGATGTGAAATTTGTTGAAATTCTGTACTTCATAAGCCTATAAGAAATGTGCTGCCAGCTGGGAGTGTTAAGATAGACCACTGAGATATCACTGCTTGATGATGCCAGCCAGCCCTGGCCCTGACAGTAGCAGGTTCACAACATAAAGAAAATCCCATAAGAATTTGGAATCTACTACTGGTTTTGTTTCATTTGCATAGAACTTATTAAAAATAACATTTAGAGCAGGTATTTGCTTCCTGTCTCTGGAAGTCTATGGTTTCATGTTTAAACAAACATGCCAGAGAATTTGTTTCTGGCCAAAATGGGAATGGGAGTGTTTGGAATTAGACATGCTACCAAGGTGCCCTCTGTGAGCTCTTGTGTCCACCCAAGCAAAAGGTCATGGTAGATGCGCTCTGTGGTCCTCTCCAGGCCATGTAGCTGGAAGTGTGAGGTATGAGCTGCAGCCTCATCTGCAGCGATCAGAGCGCTACCTGTCTCTTCACTCCAGTTCTGTGGTCCAGAGCCACATGTATAGCATTAAAGCTACTCACATATAAACTACAGAACACAGTAAAGACTCAGAAGATTCCTTTGCAGGTGTTGGATGAATGACAGTCAGTCAGCTATAAGTAGGATCTAGCCTTGAGTTTTTAGTTCGAAACCTGATGTTAAATTAGAAACAAAGAGCTTTGATTTTATTTGAGCAGGTTCAGATGGGAACAATTCCGTTCAAGTTGTTATGGCTCAGCTGTATAAGACAGACCAGAATCTGGCTCCTAGTAGTTACTGCTATATAGTAATACTTGTTAAAAAGTATTGTTATGCAGAAACTGCATAAGCAGGAGTTGAAATGCTATTGTCTCCCCTTCTTTTCCTCTGAAACCCCAAATCATAAATAAAATGTCTTCATAAAACCTTTTAAAACTGCTCATTGAATTTTTAAAATGTTTTTCTTAGATTAATATCAACATATGGAGCTTTATGTAAAAGGTTTGTTAGTATTTGAGTTTGGGAAGAGAATGTTTTGTAGTTTCGTTGATTGAGCTCTTCTGCTGGAGAAAGCGGCTAATTTGAGCTGTTGTATAACTTTCTTCAGAGCCAGTAAATGCCAGCTAAGCACTTCCACGTGCATGTGCATAAGCAGGGGCTTCTATATATCAAAGCAGCAACAATCGTTTGTTTAGAACTTCTACATACCAGCCTAATACTGTCTGTTAGACAATATTCCTGTGCAGTGGATGATTTCAGCAGGTGATTTTAATAGAGAATGCATGTGTGTGTCTTAACTTCCCGTGAAAGTCAAATAGTCTTATTTTAGGTTTACTTTTTATAGCCTAGTGAGTCTGGGTTCTCGCAGTAGGCTTTACTACATAGCCATCATGGTATGATAAACAACTTAAAGCATAAAAAAGAAAAATAGGAAAAGTACTGAATAAAATGAAATACAAAATGGACAAATCTGAAGGTAAAAAGAGGGGGAATAGTTTTATAGAGATAAAATAATAAACCAAAAAAATGATTTTGTGTTAGTTTGATGTACAGTAAAACAAAATAGCACTAGCACACTGTGAAATATGAACAGGTTAATGGTACCTCTGTGTAGTGCTGCTGGAAGTTGTCTTCATTTAAATGCAGAGTTTGTCTTACATTGATGGAGGGCTCTGCCACTGTAAGTTGATAGAGTGAAGTTTAACTTAAATTTCTTTGTGAACTAGAAGTCATTTTGGAAATGCTTTCTATTTAAACCTTATTCATTGTACCAGCTTAGTTATTTTACACAGTGTTTCTCTATATTTTATGAAAAGCTCTATTAGTCAACAGAGTAAAACTTGGTTTGACCGAAGAGAAGTAGCAATACTTTTCCAAACAAAGGAGGTTGCATTTTTATTTGCTGGCTTGGGGAACAGTCGATTCAATGGTGGGTTTTTTTGTCTGTTAATCTCTATATTATGATGGCAGCTGTGTAGGTTACATGTACACACACTGATTTAAGGGTTAAATGTGGTAGTTGAAAACAATAGTTAAATGAAACTGGTCTGTAAACATACCTTTATCATATTGGGTTAAAAAATTCTATCATAATTCTGAAGTTTGTCAAGGGACAGTGAGATTTTTGACAGGTTGGTCTAACATTCCTGGGGTTGACCTATGTGTAATGAGTAAAACCACTAGCAAATAAGTAGTCAGTTTTGGAAAAGTTCTGAGTTAAATTATTGCTGCGTCTTCAGAAGTAAGCCGTTTCTGTGGTGCAGGTGTGTGACAGACTTTGGAGCAGTTACTGCTGTGACCCCTCTCCACTGGTACATGTAAGGTCATGGAAACCCTGGATATTGGAGAAGCTTGACTACTGTATGGAGAGTAGAGGTACGCGTAGATGTGCCTCCTGTAAGGTCAGCCAGGCTGAGGTGCCTGGTCAGCCTTGAGCAGTGTCGCGGCAGCTGGAAGCAGCATGGTTGTGTTCATTCAGCACAGGGACTGAGCTAAGAAATGGTGTTGCGCCCAATCTGAACAGGTCTGGCACCCTCATAGTCGTTGTGTTATTATTCTGCAACCCCTGTAAACCATGGCTTGTGAACTGAGTAATGCATCTGGTTGCATTTTCAATACTTTACATGTGAATTACACATGCATGAGAATCTCTTGAGCGCCATTTTACAAACATTCTTAATATTACTTAGTGAAGTAGTGGTACAACAGGGCTAAAATATGAATTGCTTTCTTTCTGGTCTTGTGATACAAATTAAAAAAGAATATCTTAGCTTTCTGATCACTTAAGTGATTTTGTGTTAACTATAGGTGCTGTTTGGCAGATTATTGTTAGTTCTCTTGAAACCTATACAATTCTCGTATGCTTAATCAACTTTTTTCCTAGGCAATAATGTCTCATATATATGTGTGTATCACTGGTGGTTCATACATCATGTACAAATCAATACCATGTGTAGTAAGCAAATATTTCAGAAAGAAAATGCCTTTTCATTTATCCTCTTATTTCATCAGCTCACGACCAGGAAGACCCCCCAAGCGTTCACTAGGAGTTGCGATACAAGAAAATGCACGTCTTCTGCCTCATGGAGTTCCAGGCCTCTTATCACCAGGACTTATCTCTCCGACAGGTAATAAAATCCATCAGATGATCAGCCTCATCTCTTCATACTGCACAGCAGTTAAAATAAACTAATATTGATCTAACTGCCTTGTCCTTCAGGGCTTTTTCAAGCTTTACCAGAGGTTACATTATTGGATTTTTTGAGTGTTCATGAAAACTCTGTTTTGTTGCTGCAGTGACTGAAATCTAATGGATTTGTAATTTAGTTCTTTATTAATTGTGGTTTCCTTACAGGAAATTCCATTAAATGTGTTATTTTAGTAAAAGAAAAAAAAAGAGAAAATGAACTATTGTCTCCGAGCCCTGCAGCATGCATTTCTTCCTTTCAAAGGCATGTGTGTTTTAGTTCTCATGGGATATGAACAGCGTGGCTAATGCGTATTGTATTGTAACATCATTAATAGATGCTGGGAAGATAGAGAAATGCTTGGACGAATTATAGAAGAAACACTTGAAAAGCAGATAAGTCCATGGCCACAGTGGATTGTACTTTCATGATTTGCATTCAGTATTCTAATATGAAAAAGCTAGCATAAAAATATGCGAAATTATAAACAAGCCCTAAACATAATTCAATGACTAGTATTTTATTTCAGTTCATTAATTTATTAATGGAGTTTAAATTAAATCTTGTGCTAATCTCATGAGTGTTTTAATTTTTTATTAATTGCTGTGTGGTAAAAGGTAAGTTTATTTTGGTAATAAGGCTATGTTAATAGACTGCATTCATAAAAGGAATTGTTTAACAGGCTTAGCATTTTCAGGATTACTGTCAAAAGTTCAATCTAAAGGTATTGTAACTCCCTAACAACCAAACATAGTGTTTAGCAGAATAGAAAGTCTTAGAAAATCCTAAAGGAAAAGCAGAATTCAGAAAATAAGACTGATAAGACTATAGTGACTTTTGTCTTGATCTTGCAGGTGACTGCTTGCAGAACCTGTTGCACTGCACGAGTCCCTCAGCTGGTCCCAGTGTTCAGGGGAGTAACAATGTTGAGGTCTCTAATTTTTCCTACAGCTCTTAAGTGTCAGGAGGGCTTCACATTGATCCAATAACCTTTATCCCTGTGGAAGTGGGAATGAACATTCTGAACAATAGTCACAGTAAACTTAACTGAAGTAGTTACAGTATGAAAGCATTTTGCTAGAGCCAGTTGAGATAGTGCAACTTCACGCACTGTTCACGTATGTGGCAGGGGTCAAGAACTGTAGTTTCACTCTTCTGAACAATTTATAAATGAGAGTTTTTTAGTATCTGTCATGTTCTCAGCCCAGGTATTTCATAGATTTGGTGGCGTTTGTGTTATGGTTAGGAACACACAAGAGCCACCTTGCATTGATAATTTCTTGTGATAAATCCAAAATATTCCATATTACTTTTCCACCCTGTGTTTGCAAATAGGACATTAAATTAGACAGTCTGACATACTGCTTTAAATTGGGAAATATTTTAGGATGCAGTGTGCTGGGTATGCACAGTAAAATAGCATCATAGACACATTCTGTGTCTCACAGATATTTAGAGTATCACAGAATCTGAGTAAAAAAAAAAAAAGTTGAATTTCTAGGCTGTTGTAGGTTGTTTGGAGTCTGAAGTGATGATTTAGATACATCCCACTTTATTTAACACGCAGATGGTTGCATCAGATTTGCCCTGGGGGGCTGTCTGTCAGCTGAGGCTCAGGGTGGCTGCCTTCCTGACCTTGGGAGCCGCCTGTGAAAACCTCTGCATGACCAAGTGCCAAAAGCCACAAATAATGAGCATCAAGCAGTTGAAAAGGAGTTTTGGGAGCAGCTTGTAGGCGGGAGAAAGTGCACATTTCTAGAGCACTGCGGAGTAGTTGAGGGTCCTGGACGAGACAGGTCCCTGTGGGTGAAGCAGCCCTGCCGCCAACCCACGGCAGCTCAGCTCCACACTGACTGCCTCTGTAGTCTTGTCACTCAGGAGCCAGAGCTCCTGGGGTTTTTGAGTTGTTTTATCTTGTTCATAAAGAGAGAACAGTGTAGAAGTTGGAGGAATTGCTGAGTAAGGGAAGGTGCCAAAAGAGCCACTTGTAAACCCAGTGGGGACTTGAGCTGTTGTAAACTTGATGGAGCACCCAGGATGGGAAGTCTCCATTAGCTTTATTTATACCTATTTACACTTAATTACTGACTGCTTTGCTCTGATTGCCTTTAACACATTTGTGACTGGATTCTTCCCTTTTGGCCTAACTAAGAACAATATGTGTTTTAATGCTTCTCACAGAACATAGTTTTTCTTTCAGACTTCCAAGCTCATTTTAGTAAGACTCCATGTCAGCAAATGCAGCACGATTCATCCATCCATTGCATTATTTAATTTTTACCTACTCTTTAGTTTTCTGTCCAGCTAAAGTGAAGGAGTTGGTGTCCAGGCTTGCCATTAGTTAGATGGAGAGTTCTGGAGAAGAGCTCACAGATCTGTCTGTAGATGGTATTACAGAGTGATGATTAGTAACTTCCTGCAGTCTTGAGCGAGCCATCTGTGTTTCCACTCCTTGAAATGTGCTGTTATTTTCATCACCCATTTGGTTTGTGTCAGCTCAGTTTACATGGTCATTTTCACATAATAAACAGGTAGTTAAATTACGCATACTGCATTTCCCAGAGTAGTTTTTTTACCACTTGGCAGAGTGGATTACAGCTACTCTTACACATAAGTAATTTGTGAAGGAGCTGTAAGTGAAGCCTCAACTTTTTAAAATGTTTGTAGGTCCCTTCCACCTTTGGTGAGTGGGAACATTTGGGTTACAATGAAATTAGAGCAGCAGGGTGGCTAAAGCTGCTGTGATTGAGAAGGATGAGATAGTGTGTCTGGGATGCATGCCGTTTGGAGGGGCTGTGTAAACAGCACAATACCCGTGCCCAAACTGCCTCCTTCAAGAGCTGATGTTTAAGTAGTCTGTTTTACCTTAGCTTAGGAGAAAATGTTTTTCTTCTTGTATTCATGTAGGAAATGTGAAAATCGGCGTGGTGGCCTTGCCTGCTGTGAGGGCAAAGGAAGAATCCTGTATGTCACAGAGGGATGGTCATCAAAGGCTCAATTCTTCAAACAATGTAGTGTGATGAAGTGGCATTGACAAAATAAGGCTCTATCTCCTATTAATGTACAAGTCTTTTTCATCAGTTTATCTTAAAAAGACAGTTGGGACTTATTTCTGAAATATATTCTCAAGGAAGTTTTAAGGTCTGAAGCAGTAGTTTTTTGTGTGGAGAGAAGCTGAAATCCAGTATGTGATTTAAGCCAGTAGTTCAGAAAGCTTTTGGTGCGTAAGGAAGCTGAAAGAGAAGTTGGATCTTTCCATAGTTATCTGTGCTGACTTCAGTCCTCCTACCTTTCATTTAGGTCACCTCCAAAGAGGTGACTATTTGGGTGACTGCTCCATCTTGTTTTCAGGGTATTGGAGAGAGTGGCTCATAAAGAAAATGATCTTGCCACTAAGACTCTGTTGGATTGTGGCAAAAGAGCACAAACTTGCTTTCTGGGGCAGTTTTTTTCAAGTGGTAGGGCTGCACATGGGCTGGGAATCCTGCAGCTGAAGCTGAAAGGTCTGGTGAGGCTAGGTGTGAGGAAGATGAACTGAAGCCTGTTGCAAACATATCTGTTGCAATTTCTTATTTCTGAGGTTTGCTGTTCAGAGCTGTGGGCAGCCTGGTAGGCCTAGTAAGGTGTATGCTGGCAGGGTATGTGGAGATGTATTGCAGTGAAGATTTAGGGCTGAGTACTGCTGAGTGTTTAGTACAGGAGGTGGGAGAAAGCCTAGCTGATGGGGAATTGTATGTTAGAAAATGAAAACAAAGCATTTTCAAATGAATACTCAACTTTGGTGGCCTTTGCTGGATGTAATGAGGGAGGATTCACAATTTCAGAGGTTATTAAGGGATTCACCCCAGGCTGATGTTTGGTAGGGAGAACTTGTTGGAATGAACTGTGTGCAGAGGCTGTGGCTGGTTCTGCCATGAGCAGGCAGGATGTCCGGGGCCCTCCCTGGTGTTAATAGTTCCTGATTAAACCTGCTGCCAGCGTCTATCATCAGGTCTCTGCTGTTTTCTTACATCAGTCTGCCTAGGTGACAGAAGCAAGCCACCTGCAGTTCCTAATGTGTAAGATAAACTGCTATTTTCATTATCAGATACATTAGTTTCACCTCCCTTGAAGTGATCTCTTTTTAATTTCATAAGCAGTTAAAATAGACACTGCCTCATTAGCTGTTTATCTAGAGTTTTTTAGACCTATCTGTACGGACGTAAATACTTTTTCAGCATAGTTTTGTCTTCTTGATAGTTATGAGAAGCTGTTGTGAACTGAATAGTTTCATGTAATAAATATTTTAGTGAAATTCATATTTTAATAGATACAGAGTCACATCATTGTGGGACTCAAATAAATAAATAGAGTAGCTCACAGGAGTGTAACTTCATGTGTTACTTCAATTCATCAGTGATAGTAGCAGCCACTTAGCCTTTCTACAAAAAAAGACAGGATGAAACCATCTTTAGGCACTGCTGCAATCTTCAGGCACTTTAATTTGACATGTCCTTGTTAGAGGAATCACTGAGATTAGAGGCTTTCAAAGTCTTTGGTATCTAGTTGCTGTTGGTCAGAGTGGACACACAGGCATCCAGCACAGCCCCACTGATGTGCAGAGCTGCCTGTTGCAACTCCCTGCTGCAGTGACCCCAGGGATTGTGTCCGTATTTCCATCCGAGACCGGTGCTTGTCCCAGTGCTCACCAGTCTTACCTGGCTGAGGAACTGTATGACATGCTTGGGGTGGGAAGAGCATGGCCATGGGAGTAGTAAGAACATAACGCTGATGGAGGAGCTCTGGTGCTGGAGGCTAGGACTCCACATGTAGTGTTGGCTGCTGGTACACTGCGATTGCCAAAGCCAGGCTCTGAAGGTCTGCCCTCTCTATTGTAAAACCTGCTTCCAAAAAAGAGCTGTTACTTGAAGAATAAGCATTCACTCAGGGTCACTTTACAGAACATCTATTGACTGATTTTACCTCTTGGAGTGTTTGATGTGGGGCTGCTGTGGCTGGCAGCTGCTGGCAGGAGGCCTGGAGCCTCCGAGTAGGGAGCAGATGACTGTCGCATTAAGAGAACCCTTTCCTTTCTCAGCTTTCTTAACTGAACATTTTTGCATGTTTACAAACTATTTCTGTGGCTCATTTCACTGTTTACGATTATCCTTTTTTTTCCCCCAGTTGTCATAGATGTCATTTTCAAGTTCCATTTATAATGGGAAACATATGCATGACTTTGTCATTGTTGGCATTACCTGGCTTAGTAGAAATTATTATTTTTAATCAAAGGCAAACATACTGATTAAGGATGCCACAACACTCCTCTGCCTATGGGGAACATTAACAGTTTATAAATTGTTCTTGGTGACAGTTCAGTAGTGAATTACTTTGATATATATGGCTAATAAATTAATATGATTAAGTTAATGAGTAGTACAAGTGTTGCCAAACTCCACTCGTTGGGCTTTTAATGCTGCTCCACATTTGCAGCTCTAGCTTCCCCCTGTGGTGAGAGGATCAGTGCTACCTACGCACTGTCATTGTGATAAATGGCATATCCCACAGTGCCCTGCACTCCATCTGGTGTGTCCCCAAAATGAGAAATATTTTATACAAATCACACACTCAGAAGCTCAAAGGACTGTAGAAAGATCTATTTTTTCAAACAATAATAAAAATGCATACATCTCTTTAGCAACTCTTCATTTTTACTGTCATAATGAATGCATATAGCTTTGGGAAATGAAAGCTCGTGTGAGTAACATAGTTAAGTTATCCACTACACAGTAAAGCTGACAAATAAGTTACATGCTCACTCTTACTTTATCATGAAATGTTCTTAGATAAAAAATGATGTTGGAACATCTATTTAACTGGATTTTAAAATTAAAGACCATGTATGCTGCATGATTGAGTACCACCCTATCTCATGCCAGCAAATTTCTGTGCTGAAGGGAGCATGATTTGGAGTGAATGAGGAATGCAGGATCATATCATTACTCTTTAAAATACAGCCATTCACTAGAGTTCTGATAGTCTAAAAACTATACTTGGTGACTATGAGTCACTCTGTTCCTCTCTTCCCTTTTCTCTTTTAATGCTATCTTTCTTCAGGGAGCCATTTTTAGTGTCTGCTTTATCTGAGTGGGACATTGCATTTTTGACAAATGAATAGTTAAATCTGTTGAGAATTTACTGAGTGGCTAACCTTGTTGTAAATTTAATTTACACGTAGTGTCAGCTACTAATTATTGTGCAAGAAGTCTGAAACTCAGAAATACAATTTCTTTTTTAAGATTTTTGTGCAGATTTTTAAAAAAAAATGGATCCTACTGAGTTTGTACATCTCTCGAGATGACAAAGTACGACCAATGTGGTCACAGAGAATTAAGACAGTAGTCTTGACACTTAGGGTAGACCTGCACCAAATTTATTTTGACTTGAAGATAGAATGGAACCATTTGAAAAAGTTGGCTGAAGTATCACAGAGGTAGAAAATCACTAAGTTTTCATTTGTTTTTATCATCTGTGACGTTCTTTACTACCAGTTTATCTGTTAGCCTGCCTGATGGCATTGAGGTCTGTAATGATCATACCTGTCTGCTGCTCTCTGCTGCATCTTTAACTGACTTTGAAACTGTTCTAGCTCTTTTATGTCATCGTTAAGAGATGCCTTAAAGTAAAAAATAGTATCAAGAGGTACGAAAGACTTCAGTGCTCTCTGTTTTCTGGAGGACTGTTTTGGCAATAACAGCACTATTGTAATTGAATAGTTTCTGTTATGTTTAATTTTCCTTCACAATAACATGATTGAATTGAACAAATAGTTACAGTCTGAAATATAGATGTTTTCCATTTGGTACCTTGAACCCGTATCACAAGAAGTGTATTTAAATGCCTTATTGAGTATTTGTGTAAGAATCCTGGTCTGACTGCATAATGTACAGCCTTGCTTTTGAATATAGGAAGCTATTTTTTGGTTTCACTGAAGTTAGTGTCATTGAAGAACTTTTATGTTCATGTTAAAGAATAATGACTTATTAATTTAGTTAGTTATGGTGCTTATCAAATACACTTTGTGATAATCTGCTGGTAGGAAAACCAAGCATCCTCATATTCTGGGCTGTTACCTTGGATGACATAAGGCCTGTTCATGATTCTTCATTTTAAAAGTAGCATATTTTTATGCTAACAATAGAAATTTTAATATTATGGCATACAACATCAGAGGCAAGGCACATAGATCCTTATTGGCACCCCTGCTTTGCTTTCGATTTGTCCAGCAGGAGTTCAGAAGACCTGTTAAGCTCAAGATACCTGTACACACTTAAATTTTTATTCCTATGACTTTGAGAGGCCACTGTCTGTTAACAGTTTAAATAAAAACAGGTGTAACTGGCTGTAATGCACCTCTGGTTGCAGAAAAGTGTTGAGCCATCACCTATTTGCAATGCTAAAATCTACATTTACATAAACAATATTCTTTTAAAATGCAGCATTTAGTATAAATTAGTGTGGTTTCCTAAAGGAAAGCTTTGTAAGGCTGTATTTTGGTGAAATCCTTGGTATAACAACAATGCTGCAAATCACTTAGAAAAAATAGGAAATAAATCTCACGGGGTTACAGAGTAAGTGTGTGCTGTCCTTAGATCCAAGTTTCGCATAGTTACAATTCTGGTCAGGTATAAAGTCCTTCTGGTGTAATTCAACAGCTGCTGTGCTTCAGTCCTTGTCATACAGACCTCTGAAGCCTGAACAAGTGAAATACTTAGGCATGTTTTTAAGATTAAGCAAACAAATAATCCCATTGATTTTGATTGGATTACTTGTTTGCTTAAACAGAAGCGGGTGGGTGCAGACTGGGCAGTTGCCTGAGAGCAGACTGGTGTTTGTTCTCTTTTGCCCACATTGAGCAGCTCAGTGTGATGGGAGTCGCTTGCACCTGGAGTCCAAAGTGATGGATGCAAATCCCGCCTGAGGAGAGTGATTTGCAAAACATTGGTTCTAGTTCTCCTCCTGGAAATATTTCTCCTAGACTTGAGGCAGTGATAGCAAATAGAAATTTTTCATTTGCTGCTGATTTCTGGATTGGCCTTTGCATTGGTTTTGCAGAGGTGAGAGCTTGGTATGCTGAAAGCAGGAGGGGAAATATGTTCAAACTAAGCAAAGTATTGTGTGTGTGATCAGGAGTGGATAATTTGAGTCTGCCTATGAAAAGTAGTGAAAAATTGCCCTGGTAATCTGAGGGAGAAGATCTTGGCGTATTCTATATGCCTGTGCAGAAAATGGAGAGAAGCAAGTTCAGCAATGAAGGCTGCCTCACTGTCCTTTGTGGAGAAGCTGCTCATCTAGCTTATCTACCAAGGAGCAGACCTTTGCTATACAGAAGGTTACAGTGGCTGCAGTTGGTGTTTCCTCCTGTGCCAGAAGAATGTGCTCTTCTTTCAGCCCTTCCCAAGTAATAAAACATGATGCCAAGTGCTGGCAACAAATTAGGATTCATGATGAAAAGGAAACATCTCTTACTGAGCATCTTGAAGCTAGCATAACTAAAATAGATTTCATTGTCTGATCATTCTCATTAAGTGGCTGGGACCGTATTAAGATTTCAGTGGAAATATATTTGTATAGTATAAACTATTTTATCACAGTCAACATTAATTGGTGTAAAGAAAACCAAGCTGACTTAATGAGTATAGTATCAATCTCCATCCTTTTACTGAAGAGAGACCTCTTCAGTTTGCAGAGAGGCATGCTGATAGCAACTGGCATTGCTGCTATCCTCTTGTACTAATTTAAAGATAAATGTAATACCGGAGTTCTGGAGGATTCAGTCTAGAAACTGAATTCATCCTGAAAATCCTTTGCAAAGAAAAATAATTCCTCGAGCTCCTTACCTCCTGTGACTTGAATATGAAAGGCTTTACTTCAGAAGGAGAAGCATTTTATATAATTCATGCCTGAATGTAAATGACAGACATTTTATTAGGAAAGGAAAGCCTTTATTAAAATATAATGATCTACATTGTTTTTATGTAATCTAATGAATTACAGTAAAAGCCTGAGAAATGAGCTGGAAAAGGCAGAGTACTCTCCCATGAAAGCAAGCTATGATAACCTTTCTGTAATTCTTTAACATGTCGAAAGAGTATTTCTACACAGACTTATTAAATTAAGCAAGGTCACCTTTTCATTTTATTAACAGATTTAGTTTGCCAGATCACAGACTTTGATTCTGAAAAATGTGGATGAATCATGCAGTAACATACGTCAAGTAGAAAATTGGTTATCAAATGTTAAATAATTTTGATGCACATTATTTCCTTGTTTTTACCATTGCGCAATGGTAGAAAAAAAAATGCTTAATTACTCTTTTCCACATTTGCATATTGATTGGATGTGCTTAGGTCATAATAATATTTGTAAGTGGATTATCCAGACTGGGGCAGTCTCAATCTAGTATTTGCATAAAGGGAAGAAAATATTCTTTTCAATAGTAATATAAAAGTTTGTTCTTTTGCTATGCAGTATGCGATTGTTACTTTGAAAGGTTATCTGTAAATAATAACCACTGAATTGGTCATATGATTAAAGATGAGCACATATATTGCATTTATTAGTCTGACCTCAGTTCAGCAAAGCAGGAATAAAACTGATATCATGTCATGCAAGTTGTTCATATGCAATCCCAAATCTCTGTAAGTATATTATAGTCTTTTTGTATAGTATATGTGAGGAGGAAAATGATATTTAATAGGTGGTACATAAATTTAACACAAAATCTTGCTGTAATTTTTTGTAAAGAATTTCTTAGTCATTTCTCATTAAGACAGAAAAAGTTATTTATACTTCCAGTCTCATGGAATTACTTTTTTTCCCTGTATTTGCATTTGTCACCTCTCTTATTTGAGTAATGCGTAAGTTCTTAGCTGGTGTATGTAACACAACTGAGAGCATCCCATCAGTAGCTCCAAACCTTATGTAAGTAAAGGAGTTAATGGAATAGATTGTTTTCATATTGCATATATGGTTTCAAATGCAAATACACTAATGTACAGATGTAGGTAAATCTCACTGCTGTTAACAGCTCAGTAGCTCTGTACACATATGCAGAAGACTCTTGCTATTGGAGGCACACAGACAGGGAGCAGCAGAGTGCAGTTGACTTGGCCCTGGCAATTGCAGAGCAGGTGACTTGATTACACTGAAATCAGGCAGAAAATGTCCTCTTCTGGCCACTCAAGTGAATCAGTCAAATTATTGAGTGGCAAAACTAATTCTGTGCCTTGGGCCATCAGAGCTGCCACTTCCTATAAGTCAAGCTTTCACTTAGTGTGAAATTGTTTTTTATTTTATTCTTTTTCATTTATTATGCTTATTTCAGCTAATCCACTTGGTGAATGTGAATTACCCAGTATACTAAAGCTGTTTCAGATGTGCAGCCTTCTCATGTTTTAATGGTGAAATACGAGGACTGCTCTCCTTGTAAGGCTCTCCCAACTCTGCTATGACCTACACAGTTTAAGTAGTATTTCGGTTTTTCAGATGAGAACTCAAAAGGGGAGAAGAGTTGGAATTTGGTTTAAAATTAACTAGAAGTGCGTATGGTTGAGCTTTCTTTTAAAAGCAATTATAATTCAGATGGGTCACATTTTTAAGAACTAAAAACATAATTGCAATGATCTGTAGGCCATTAAGTGCTGGTTAATTTGCAAGAGTTTGATGAAACAAATATTCCTTTGGAAAGCATTGAATATTGTTTCCAACATTAAAATATTGCCTTAAATTCTGGCAGAAACAAAGCTCTGATCTGCTTAAAGCACTCATACAGGTGATAAACCCTAGGCAGTGCTTGGGTATATAATTCTGTACAAATGGCAGTTCCTCATTTGTCTGTGCCCTCTGGTACATAGCATTAACATTTTCCAATAAGGAAGAGCAAAACATATGGAATCTTTTATTTTAAGCAAAGAAAAATCATAAAGATTAATGAGAATAAAAAGTAAAATGCTTGTGGGCAAGGTAAGTTACAGGGGAGCTGCTACAGCAGAGTGCATCAGAATAGAAAAACAAAAGTAGCCTGAAGGTACCTCCCATAGGCACCTGCAGATAGGTTTCTTATGTGTACAAGTGCAAAATACATAGATGTATGTGTATTGTATGCTGAAACAAAGAAGTGTGATTCAGGAGAAACCAGTTCTATTGTTTTAGCTCCTATTCGCAGTGCTATGAGCTGACATGTGTCTTGGGTAGATGAGGGGACTTGAAGGGTGGAAGGAAGTAAGCAGAGCCTCAAAAAGAAAAGTTGAAAGGATCATACTGTGATTAAGATGGATGTATTGCTGACAGTGTCAGAGCAACAGCTGCTAAATCTAGGAGGCACTTGAAAGAGTCTCTCTATTTTGTTATATATGGAAGTCAATAGGTTATTTGGGCTAAGAACACCCTATTATTCAAATTCAGCTGACCCAGAAAGCCTCGCCATCTTTCACTGGCAATTCAGAGGGCCCTGCCATTTAGATGGTGGTTTTGGTATTTCCCATTACAGAATTGTTCTGTGTAGTCTTGAATAACATATGGGGATATCGATGTCATTTTTTTTCCCCCCAGAAATGTATTAGATTAGTCTGTATCAGGCTTCAGAAGGCTATTTTGTGTTTGCAGCTGGATTAGATTGCTGTAAACTTGTCACCAGAATCTCCTTTTCAGACCTTTAGAGCATCAAGGAAATGTACTAAAAATTGTTTGGCTTTCCTGTTTTTGAACTGCTTCATTAATTTTTTTAATTATAAATAACATTTCTTCACAGTAGGTGATCAGTCCTATGTGTTAGCTAAGTATGAGCCCTAATCCTGTTGAGAATTTGTGTTCATTGATGGGAAGTTTTCAGTGTGGATCTCAGGAAAATATCCTGAGAATAGGTGTTCTGCCCATTGATATGGACATGTCCTTTCCCTTTCTGGTATGTGTCCCTCTTGATCTCCATTTTTCATTGCATCATATTACTCTGTCCTTACTCTTTATTTTTTTGCCCTTGACTTTTATGTCTACACTACAATTTGTATTGACCTTGAAGTTGCCCTCAATTAGCTGAGCCATTTCAGTATCATGGCCCACAACAAAATTCTCTGCAACGTGCTTCTGGTTTGAAAAGCAGAGCCATCCTAGAAGCTGGCCTGTGACCATTTTTCTTTTCCTTTCAAGTTAGTGTTTATTTCCAGACAGTAAAGAGAAGGAGTGATACAAAAGAGATAGAAATCAGAAGCAATAAATCATAGCATTCCTTTTGGAGGGTTTCTTGTGCTCAAGCCTGGAGTGTCTGTGCCACCTGCAAAAGGAGGAGCATTAGGAAAGGTTTCATTTATCTCTGAAAGTTCAACAGACCTCTGAGGATCCAGAGGGGGTGGCTGCCAGGGATCAAGATCAGGAATTTGATGAATGGTGGTCAGAGCAGGTTAGGCTGGCCTCATGTTTGGCCCTATATAGGAGGAGGCCGTTAAAGTGGCTGGACTACAGTATGGTTGGGGTTCTTGGCTCTGCCACTGGTGACAGAAACCCCAAGATCCTGCTTGTACCTCTCCTTCTATAACTGTGCTTGATTGTGTGCTGTGCAATGGGTATGGAAAGCCTCTGTTGTCCAGTCTGCTGGGCTGTCCCCATTCTGTATTGGAATTTGTTCTCTGAACAAAGCTCTTTATTGACAACAACAAACCTTGCTCTCTCATGGCAAGGTGAGCAGTGATGAGTTTAGTTAGTGTTATTATGAAATATGTGGTACAATCAAAGTATGGCCTTCGATCTCCTTGGCTACTTTCTGTTCTTTTTTTGTGTCTTTATCATTCATCATGTATTTTTCTTGTTTTCAGATTCTGATCTATTGAGCAGTAATGGTCCAAATGTCTATTTGTGTCACATTTCTTTAACACTTCTCTGCTGATGAAGTAAAAATAACAATGAGTTCCAAGTAGTTAACTAGATAGTAAAATGCTGCTTAGTTTAGGATTACCTGGGTATTTTTAAAGGCTGATTAGCCACTATGTTAATTGAGGAACTGGCTGGTCTTGGTAGTGAGCTGATTTTCCCTGTTTTCCAGCTCAAGAAGATCATACTGATTTTTAAAAGAATTGGTGAACTGTGACATCTAATGTTACCACTTCCATGTCACACATGCTTTTACTAGATGACAGCCAGTAATATAACTCCAATACTTGTATCTTCGCATCATCATATTCTGGTTTTATCCATCTTCTGTGAAGTAACAAATGGAAAATGCATTCATGCTATTCAGTTGCAATTGGACAGTTAAAAATCGTGATGAAATGCTTTTTCACACATTCTAGCCAAGGGGCTTCAAGTACCTCTTTTTAAATGTGGTCAACAAACAGTAAACTGTTTCAGCTGCATCTTTATTGTTTTTAATTTTTATCTTTGTAGGTTTTTTATTTGATGAAATAAAATGAGGTTATGTGTCTAGCATCAGTTATCAAGATCAGTCATTTGAATGTGTTAGCTTTTGACCTGTCCTTCAACAAGAAGTTAAAGTAAAATATAAACAACTTCCTCTTAGCTTTTATGTTATATCCTAGTTTTAAAAGTTTTAGAAATAATACTGTCTGAAGTGAAAGATGTAAGTGATGTCTTGGTTTAACTGTGACTGAAGATTCATGATTTAAATTGATAAGATAAAATAGGTTGATATTGGTATCGTCAGTCCAGACTTGAAACCATGTCAGTATTTAATACTGATGAAGTAGGGTGTGTTTGCCTGTTTCTACACATTTACAAGCAAGGGCATGAGATCTGTGCTAGTCCTGTATTTTTTTTTTTTTTTTTTCTTCAGCGCCTAGATTACATTTCCCTGCATAAATTCAAGTTTCAGTAAAACTGGATTTCTGGTGTAAGTAGTTGTGATTTGCTTTTACTTTGTATCTGTCTTAGAAGGATTTCAAGTTGCAGGTTACCTCTGCAGTGAAATAGACTGGTTGCGGGCAGTTCATAAAGACAGAACATTTTGCAGCATTATTTGGATTAAGGGGAATTCAGGGACTTCTGGCAATTTATGCAGGAACAGTACTTTGGATGACAGTAGTTACTAAGGATAATACAGAGCAGGTCACATCTTGATCTTAAAAGGCTCTCAGAAAAAAATCTGCCTGCATACGAGTAGTGAGAGCAGACTTTCAAGGTGAAATTGTTGAGCACTGTTCTAGATCAATTAAAGTTACAGTTTCTCAACATTTCTGTTCTATTTGGGATGTCACTTCCAGTAAGCCTTTTAAAAACATAGTGGTTCAAATGGAAAAGTTTCAGCAAATGTTAAATGTAACAATGAAGACTTTTGTTCCTCATTAAATCATTTCTTGATGTTTCCTGATATATTTTCATCTAAACACTTGCTAATCCCAGAGCTCTGACAGGCAAGGCCTGCTGAATTAGGCCAACTACTGCTACAAATAGCTACTGCACATGAAACAGTAATCATTGCTTTCCAGTCTATTATTAGATTAACTTCATAGGGATTGCTTTTTTCTCCTGTGAGTTGATGCATAAATGACATGCTTTACCCTCCAATAAATCTAACAGCAGAGTGGCTATGACATGATGTTCATACCCTTAGTCCCATGACAGATTATTTTTGATGGCTGTAGAAGTTTACAGCAGCTTGAAACCATTAGAATTTAAAGGCATCATTGAAATTTTACAGTGTACCTGACTCAGACACAACAGGGCTAGTACTGAGCTAAGTTTGCAGCGTATTGGCTTGGTGTTGTGATTACTTGTCATAGGGTCTGTCTTAGTTACACAGCTCCCCAACTGTCATTCAGAGGAGGTAACCAGTCTTACAGCGCTGCACTCTTGTGGGCCCTCCTTGGACAGCGTGCAGTTGTGTGCCAGATGTTCCTGTGCTCAAAGCTTTCACCTGGAGACAGTTGAAGCAGTTGAACACATGTGGAGACCATGTGATGCACGGACAGTACTTCATATACTTGCATGGATGAACATACTGAAACACATTTGAACCTTTGTTGGTTGTTTTTAAGATTTTTATGCTGCTGACCCTTGCTTTTTCTCAACCTAGCAATAAATAGAAATTTGCATTCTTAGAGGGTGAAATTCACTTTCTGTAGCATGTATGTGCTCTTAATAGTTTTTTTTTTTTTTTTCCCAGGCCTAAGAGCTTTTGTTTTTCCTGATGAAACCTGAGCAAAGCTTGCAAAGCTCGAGACACTTCAAATCCAAGGTGTTTACTGCCATTTATATCTCATGTGAATGAGAGGGTCTGGTTCTAAACTGTGTTTACCTGTTGTTTCATACAGGTGTCTCAAATTTGCTGCATATAGACTTAAGAATCATAACTATAAAACTGCTATCTGACTTAATAGGAAGATACGCGATGATTTCCGTTGATTTGTATGTATGTTTGCACATACCTAACTAGCATGATACCAAATTGAGCTCTGCAGATTTCTATAAATGTCTCAATAGATTTCTGTTCTGCATGGTTCCTAAAAAAAAAATTAAAAAATTATATAAAGTCTTTTTCATCTAACAGCTCTGGTTTTGCATTCTGAACACTGTGATTGAACCTGCTTGTGTTCTTAACTTCTGTCCTATAATAGGTATGTCAAGAAGATTCAGGTCAATGAACCTGGTATCAAGTAGAGAGCTAATCTTAACAGAGATCTACTGTAGCCTGGCAGGTTTGTATTTGACAAATACCCTTTTTGAGGAATGGTATCATAAAGAATAAAATACGAAGGTAGCATCCGTGATACATACTGTCGGTAGATAAATATGAAATTCTCCAAATAAAGCTTTAAGGTATTTGCTCTAATTAGACTACACTCTTTTCTTAAACAGAACAAACAGATGTTTAGTAGTTACATGGGTTGGGTCCCTTAGTAGGTTGGTTTTGGAAATGAGTTCCCAATTCTGCATATACTGTGGTCACAGGCTAGCTTTTTCAGACTACTTTTTAGCATAACTGACCTTTTCTGTTGCGGAGAAAAAATAGAACAGGAAGTGACAAACAATTTTTGTTTGGCTGTGGGTTTTTTTTTTTTTTTGTGGTGTTTTTTTTTTTTTTTTTTTTTTTAGGAATTCTTAAGCTCTGTAGTTTTATATATCAGTGTGCTTCTAATGTAATCCTTTTGGAAATAGGACTGATTGTATTAGGGTAAATACTTATGCCTTAGGAGGAGAATAATTAAAAAAGATACTGGAAAGGCATTTTTGAGTTTCTAAATGTGAACTTCCACTACAGAACCCTGAGCATTAAAGGCTATGCTCATTAAGTCAGGAAAGAGAGTTAATGCTTTCTGTACCCAAGCATGTATTAATTTTGGTCTGATTAGAACATCTTGAAATTTGATTGCAGGTGTTCACAGCATTCTTGAACAGGCTTTGAGTGTTATCTCTGTGGTGCGGTTTACTTGTGTATCTGAATACTTGAGCTGCCTAACCGAAGTCTAGTTAGGGTTTGTCCACACAGTGTTGTAACACAGTACATACAGGCTGAGTGGTTTTTATGGCACTGTGCCTGCCTGTGATGTCTGCAGGAGGGACCCCTTTTTCTTTCTCTCATTATGGATGTTTCTGCCTGTTTTGTGATCTTAAGTTTTATAAATGATGATGAAATTATAATCAGTTAGGGTCTGCCTCAGAAAACCTTCTGCAGATGAAATAAAAGGTGTTGACAATAGAGGGAACCATACAGTTCCAGAATTAGGCCATTTTTCTTCTGACCTGTGAGAGTTACAACTGAAGGGAGTTGAGGATTAATCCATTGTTTATATCCATATGTAACCTTGCAACATGTGGATTAAATTTTCTCTGCACCTGTAGTATAACATTTTCCTCATGCTATGGAATCATACCTTAACTAAAACCACAGCAGCTTTCTAATGACTTCAAAGAAGTGAAAAACCACACTTGGGTTGAAAGCATTTTATTGTTTGTAATTTTTAGCATAGTGCATATAAAATGTAATAACTGATGAGTTTAGTGGAATAATCTCTATAACCATATGCAAGAAACATGCTTCATAAGTTATATACATCTTTAAGAACTATTAACTTTTATAGAATTTGCTGCAACGAATCATTCTGGAAATGCTGTATGCTTGTGTTCTCAATTGAGGTTCCAACATTTGGTTGAAGTATCTTCTGTTCTTCTATCATCTCATAATTTCCTTCAGAGAACAGACAGAACAGTCTGTGTGTTGGGTAGGAGGATGAGGGAATGCTAATTGAAGCCATGCAATAAAAAGGTAATTTAGCAAAACTATTAGGTTTGGGGTTTTTACTATTTTAAGCCTATTATTTTTAAAATTACATCTGTATTAAAAAGGTTGTAAAACTACACTGAATGTCAGCACATTGCATCTTAATTCTCATTTTCCTTTGCATGAATAGTAAAATCTTTATAAATTGAAAACTAAAATTAATTGAATAAACTTCAGTTGAACATTTTTATGTTTCTGTTTGAATTAAAAAAAGCATATTGTAGGCTTTTTCAAGAACATTTAATGGTTTCTAACATTGACCACACCTCAAAAAAGTACAAGGAAAAAGTGCTGATGGAGAGAAACAAAACCCAGAAGCACACGCTAGCTGGCACTGTATGATTTACAGCTGCATTTACTGCTGTCATGTAGTTGCTAACACCCATATCTATTGCTAGATCTAGTTTTCCATCCAGTGAAGAACCATTATCAGCTACTGCTTTTTTCAGCCTTTACTAAATCCAGGATACTCATATATAAACAAAATGTATTTTCATATGAGTATATTAATAAAGTAGTTCTACTGTTTGTAGCAAACCCCTCTGTTATTCTTGATGACAATGAATTAAAAAGCATAGGAATTCATTAGAACTGATCCCCACCATTCTTGATCTTGGTCTCAGCAAGGCACAAAGTGGAATAGTGCCAATTTCACAAAGCATTAAAAAGGTTTCTGAATCCATAGGTAAAAGGTTTCCATTAGCAAATCTTATATTAAACCAAATTACAAGATAGAGATTGGGAAATTCATATGGCAATTAGAATAATCTAAAGCTTTTATTTCCTGTTGATGATTATTGCATTCTGTAAATCAATAAACATACATATTTAAAGCTACCAAATAATTGATGCTCATGAACTCCTTTTAAATCACTGCGTCACGCTTTAAACAACTTATGTATGGAGTTACAGTTCGAAATGAAGGTGAGTCTTTTGAAAGTTTAAGTAGTTTGCTGCATGTTTACGTCTGTGAATACTGTCTGTATGATGTCAAGGTAGAAAGACACAAATCATCTAACATGGAGTTGCTGTACTTGTGAGGGCAAGGAACTTTTGCATTTGTTGTCTTGGCATTTCAATTCACCCCTGTTAGGATCCTGACAAACACATAACAACTGAGGTCATAGCAAAAGAGTAAAGTTACTTTTATTGTAGCGGCCTGTGTTTACAGGAAAGGCTGAATCTTTACATTGATTCCTGTTAATTACTGTCACATTTCCACCCCATTTGGCTTGGGGTCACTTTGAAGGAGTTCAGGAACCTTATGGGCTAAGTCATAAGGCAAAGTTGAAGAATGTTGCTCTGAATTTAAATATATGAATCTGTATTGTCTAAACTGAGAGGTTCTGGTATTGTTTTTCATAGTTTCTAAATTTTATAGGAAAATAAATGTGTTTTGTAAGAGTTTTAAAAAGAAATTGAGCACTCAAGTGAACTTGTTGAATATTTGCTGATGTGCAACCATCTATATTTCACTGCCTGCATACCCTTCATTTTTACAAGAAGCATCAGCATTTTCTATTGCAGGCTTGGAAGGACTGTGTAAGGTTCACAGAGGTGGAGCCTGTGGGCTTGGTTGGAGCCTGGCTTATAGGTGTGGTCATTAAATATTGATGGCTCTGTCTTCATGGGGTCTTTTCAGCTCCCCTACAGAGAGCAGTTGTCCCCTTGTAACTCAAGGCTCAGGACACTCTTTCTTAAGCCTTTTCAGTCAGGTTAGCTTTAACAATTTAACATTTTTTCAAGGGGTTAGGGAGCTGCTGCATGAGCAGTACAGCTGACACATCAGACAGTAGCGTTATACAGAAGCTGATAATGTGCTCCTGGTCTAGGTGGTCACTGTCACAGTCAGCAGCTGCAAACAATAAAGTAGAGCCAAGTTCTTTTAAAATCAGTCTTTGCCGTCCAGTTTTGGCATATGAATGCAGCCCTCTTACCCTTGTTTCACTTGCTGGGGATTTGTGATTTTGTGGGGGTGGGTACCCAAGTCCTGCTTATGATGCCCTTTCCTCTTTGTGACATTAGAAGAAGATACAGCACAAGACTGTGTCTTCTGGAGTAGCAGATGTTGCTGAGTAGGATGTATTAGCACAGGGCAAGTCTAGATTTGTCATACTGTCATATTTTCTAGACTGTTTTTTTCAGAGGAAGGTTGGGCTAGATGATCTTTGAGGTCTCTTCCAACTGGGTGTTCTATGATCAAAATACTGACATTTTCTTAATCTTAGTCAATAGAACTGTAGAATAGGAATAGTTTGTGTATATTGCCAACTAAAAATATAGTGCAATTATCTGTGAGAAGATTATCCACGATTTTTAAAATGTCAGAAAACAGCAAACTACAGTAAATGAGTGGCTGTGTATCAGCCAATAAGTAACAAAGTAAATGATCTATAGCAGTTTATTACAGTGGATTAATTGTTGTACCTTCTTGCTAGCTTTTTTAAAATTTCATTTGAATTACTTCAGTGCTGTCTCTTAGGATTGCCATTGATACAACAGTATCAGAGCTAGAAAATATATTTAAAGCAAGTTTTGCTCTGTTAAAAGAGCTGAACTTTTCACATATAAAATGTGAAAGTCAGAGTTGTGTCCACTGAGCATATACAAAACTCTGCTACTTTATTGACATCTTTCTCTCCTGTGCTTACAGACGCATGCCCACTCCCAGGCAATGCAGTGCTTCATCTGCCTTTGCTGGACTGCAAGAGACATGATGTGTTTGCTTTCCTAAGTGCACTACCCTGTTACTTCTCTAAACATGCTTGTGTACATAGGTGCGCATGTGTGTGCATGTGTGCACACACGCCTGCCGCTGCAGTGTTGACACAGCTTTTCTATTTGCGATCAGTTATAAATGCTGGGATTACCTGGGCGATTGTTTTCTCCGAATGCCATAATGTAATCTCAAACCTAATACTCCAACAACCGTGCACTAATTAAAACTGCAATTATATTTTTGCTCAAACAAAACGACTTAATAAACATTATCACAAATTGTTTACCCTTCCCAAAAACAATTTATGCTCACTAATACAATTTCCCATTAAAACTGCTGCCAGGTAAATTAAAAACTCTTGAAATAGTAAGTAAGTGGGAAATTAATTCAACAGTTTAATCTAGAGCTAATAACAGTTGCAAGCTCAGAAAAAGATTGCTACAGCGGGGAGTTAATTAACAGCTTATTCCCCATTTGATAAAAGTAATCCACTCTAATTCCAGTGTAATTTACCTCAATGTAATATAAAACCACAAGCTGCTTCTGGTGCTAGTAATTATTAGCCTTGTCCTGTGGCCACATTGACAATAAAAGTCAGCAGTATCTTAATAATAAGAGGCAGTCTGCTAAATGCCCACAATTAAAGATGTAACGTGAAATCCTGAACCTGCAGCAATCACATATACTGTTAAACAGAAGTACAATTCCAACAGAAAGAAGCATGCCTAATTGCTGTCCCTAGTCCTAACAACCAGGTGTCCTTTCATAAACCCAGGTTGTTTGCTGCAGTAAGTTCAAATAAATGCACTAAGGAGGCTCTAGGATACCAGTTACAAACAGCTCGGCTGGTTGTTTCCACTCCGAGCCAGCCAGAGTGGATGCATTTTTATTATTTTCTCTGTTGCGCAAATGAAATACAAACTTTGGAACACTTGACCTGAAATACCATACTGGGATCATAAATTTAGTGTGGCTCTTTTGAACTCAGCTATATTGAAGTCTCTTTTCCTTTCTCTTTGTGGGGTTACAACTGAGGATCAGATTTTATACATTCATACATACATATATGCATGCAGACACACAAGCATACATACAGACATTCATCTACACAAATATGTGAGAAATACGTTTTTTTATAACTGTTTTTTTTTTTTTTATCCCAGGGTAGTATTTTGATTTGCTCTTGAGCAAGCATGACAGACTGTCATTGGGGAACTCTTAAGTACTGGCAGGTTTTTTAGTTTGATTTTTAAATATCAAATATTTTTAAATGTCAGATAGGCTCCCTGGTTGGCTTGCATGATGCATTCTCAGCATTTTTGCATTGGCACTGACTTAAAGATGTCGTAGTAAGGGTAAGGATAAGTTAGTAGACTGTAATCACAGTTTAACTTAAGTGCATGAAATGAAATGATCTGTTTTGTCATATAAATACTGATACTTGAAATAAAAAATGTATGGCATTATTTTACCCCATTGGTTATTAATAAGGAGTGAGTGGCTTTGATTTTCTCCTGTCACCTAAAACATTTGTTTACAATATTGATGTACTTGAGTAACTTCCATGTGAGGCTCTGATGGATTTCTCAGAAATAAGATGCCTGCTGGGGCATGCTCCACTGGGTAGCAATTGCTAACAAACACATCTGATGTTATAGTTTTGAGGGGTTTCTAATTATTCTAAGCAGAGAAAGAATTAACTTTGAAGGCTTACTTGGAAAACACAAAGCACAGGTTCTAGGATTGTGTGCTTTTGTCATTACCAGTGTGTCAGAGCTGGTGACAAAGATGAAAACAGTGGCTGTAGTGATCATTCGGTTGCAGATTCTTTCAACATATTCTTCAAGAAATTTGAATTTTCTTGGGTTAGAGCAGAAAGAGGTTTAGAACTGAATTAATGCTATTAGCCTGTCTGAGATCTGGTAGAATACTCTTCATACTGCCATTTTTCTGCTGGTTAGCAAAGCCAGTGCACTTTTTTTTTTACATAAATATGGGGTTTTTTTAAATATTAAGCTTTTGCCTACTTTCAGTCCTGATTTTCAGTTTGACAGAGCAATCAGTTCTTCAGTTCTTAGACAAGGAATGTTTTCCTGAGGAGAGCTGGGAAGTAAAACTGGAGGTTTTGGTTTGTTTTGTTTTTTTTTACTTCCAGGGTGTTCAACACTGGAGCATCCAGTGGAGTGACATCTCCAGCCTTGTAGGTACTTGAAACCCGTCTGGACACGGTCCTGGGCAGCCTGCTCCATTTGACCCCTTTTTGAAGTGAGGGGTTGGACTTACCATGATCTTCAGAGGTCCTTTCCAGCCTCAGCCATTAAGGTGCTAGAATTTGTCCTTAATCTAATGGCAATTTATTGTTTTAAAGTTTCTCCTCCAGACTTTTACTATGAAATAAGACAAGGTAATAGCTGTTAGCTGAAAGAAACGCAGGAGAGAGCAGGAGATTGAACATATGAGATGATAGTGTTTTATTTCAGATAGCAATGATAAGAACTCTTAGGAGAAACTGCTAGTATCTGACTATAACAACACTTAAACTATGGTACCCCTCCTACCTCATTTATGTACGTGCTGACAATCAAGTCTGCCAAGATTGAACTTAACTTACAGTTCTGAGTTTGGAAGGATTTTTGTATTTTTGTTATTAAACAAAACTTCAGTAAAATAAATCATCTTGACTGTAAAGGATTTTATAGAAATCATCCATAATCTGTATTTTGTCTATACATAAAATCTTTAGTATGAGTGAAGTGATGCTTAAAATTCTGTAGGTCAAGGATGAAGCTCACTCATTATGGATGCTCAAACTAGATGGACCTAGAAATGAATTAGCACACCTCATCAGGTGCTCATCCTTGCTGACACACCTCTCTGCTTTCATTGCAGTCACTGTGTCCACACTACCAGAGCCACAGCAGAGCCAGGGCAGACTTAGGGCAGCTCTAGCACAGCAGCTTGAGCTGAATTATGAAGCAGGTTAGGGAGCTGCTCTGCAGTGCAGCTTGGCCAGATAAAGGTTTAGATATAAGTATGATTTCACAATTGATTAATGTGTATTTTTTATTTCATTGCATTTTACAATTTGAGGGAAGAAACATTCAAGAAATACTTGGGGAAAAAAATAGTTTGGTGTTCTTATTGCTTATTCTTCAAATATATCTACAAGGTTATCGTTATGAAGACTTATGTATAAATTAATACAATATTCTTCAGGAGTGTGGTACTCTGACAGATTTAATAACTATTTAGTATTTAGCATTTCAACTAGTCTGGGAGGGTATAATTGTGGAGGAGTGAGACTTGCAGGAGGGACTCAGGGTACTGCCTTGTGTGTCTCATGATGAGTTGAATGAGGAGGCTCCTCCCAGGCTGTGGGCACCATCTGTTGTGTGGAGATGGCCAGAAGAGCTGTGTCCACTTTAGAAATGCTGCAGTGTGGAAACCCCGCAACCATCAGGGTTATGGGTTTTGAGCAACCCTCCTTACCTATTACAAATGTACATTTCTAAAGAACCCTAACCCATTGGGAAGAGGGCATATGCAACTAAAACCAAGAGACCATTGGAATAAATCTTAATTTTCAATTTCACCAAAATATTTAAAAAACAAATTAACATAATTATTGAGTATAAACAGTCTGTTTACATCCACAGTACATGAAAACAAAGTTATGCTGTGTTCCAAGGAGTTCACCATTTGCAGTGATTCTAACTTCCACAAGGAATTTCACACTCAGTGGGGTGAATTTGCAGTGCATGTGGCAGCCTGGGGACTGCACACATGAGTAAATAGACATGTGTTCAAGGACTATACTGGTAATCGGTGTAGGCCTCTTCTGTAATGTGGGCTATGAAATTTCACCAAACTATTCCTGTGTTAAGCCTGCAATTCTGACCAAACTTGATCAGTATCTGAGCAGCATATCTGGTCACAGCTCAAAGATTCAAGTGATGGAGTATTCATCCTATGCCCAGGTAAATTGTCACAGTATTTATGTATTTATGCTGTTAGAACCTGACCTTTCTTTCCAGCTTATATTAAACTTTCTGCCTATTGCTGCAAATTCATTGAACTTTATTTCCATGGCCAAGTGCTTGCTGTTTTTCTTTCACCTGTTGCCTTTTTCCCTCACTTGACCCTGAATTCAATGAGGTTGTAGCAGATGTACCTAGTGACTGGAAAGGTGCGGGTCCTGACATAGGAAGAGGTACTAAATGAGTAATGTTGGTAACAAAATGTGATGTGGAGTACAGCTACAAGCAGTGGGGCAGGTGTTGGGATTGGCCGTGGGAAGGAGGACTTAAAAGCTGTATGCTCAGGGAAGAGCTGGGTGGTGCAGTTCATGATTTATATACAATTTAAACTCATGTTTACAGTCATATAACTTGTTAGCACATTTTTAGCAAGTAATTTATTTTCTTCTACCCAGTTTGCATGGCCTTTCAGACAACTTCCATTATGCTAATGTAATTAATACACATTCTAAAAAAGAAGGATTAGGGCAGTTTATTTCAGGAGTGTCTCCTTTGCTTTTTTAGGTTTTTTTTCTCCCATGCTGCCACTCAACATTTCACAACTCCTGCTAAAAGAACCTGCTTTTCTGCAATTCTTTCTGGCATGGAAAGGCTTTCCTGTATTTCTCTGCCTCATTGACTCTCCATCTCATTTAAAAATCTTTGCTGAAAATACATCTTTTTCCCCTTGCATGACCCTCATAATTTTTATCTCTCTCTGCTGTTATTTTAGTACGTAATTTTACTTTTAAACTAGCTGACGGCCCTTCATTTGAGAAAGGGCAATCAATAAATTATGTGCTGATTGTGGATATTCTTCATCATATTTTTGTATTTCATTGTCCAGACTGTAACAGTTGATATATATTTTTGTTGTACTTTTTCACCTTCTTTAGGGTATCATTATTCTTGGCTTTTAATAATGGAAAGAAAATTCAATCTTTCTCCATCATGAAAAAGAGAGAATGAAGGAATGAATCTCTACCTGCTAAATATCATTTATATCAGTTAATGGCCTTGCTGAGGAAACAGAAGCTTGACCAAACTTGACATGGGTTGAGCATTGAAGGTTAATGTTTTCCTGAATATTTTTTAGTTCGTGCCACTAAATCATCACCCAGCAGCTTCTAGAGGTAGTAAACTTCTGTGAAAAACTGACCAAGAATTTCTGAAGTATTTCTTTTATGAAAACAGAAACTTTTGGGGGGGAACTTACATGGCAACTTTAATACTCTTTCTCCTTTCTTTTAAGAGAGGTGTTTAAGACCCACCTTGGTCCTTTCCCCAGGGTGTGAAGGGGAGTTCTGCATCCTTCGGAATAAGTTCAGGATAACCAGGATCTGAGTGTGCAGACTGGGCCGGGCAAGTTTTGGCTTCATGAGTATGCTTTTCCATTGGGACAGGTTTGCATGAAGAGAAGCAGATGTTCGTGGGAAGCCTCCTAACCCAGAGGGTGTAGAATAAGTAGCTCCAAGGGCAGCTTAAACAGGAGAAGGGTGGGAGATGATGGTGTAGCACAGCATCGCACTGCTGCCCAGGTTTTGACATCCTTTCTGTATCTGCAGAGGCAGCCGTCATGGGTGTACTCACTCCATGTTGGCCAGCCTTGCTTCTTGCCCAAGTTGTTTTTTGTCTCTGACAGAATCTGTTTTTCGGTGATGAAAACTTAATCCAAATGTTCTTAAACAGGGTTTGATATAATTTTGTGTGGCTTCATGGTGGTTTTCGTTTTTTATTGTAAAGAGTGCACCAGTAACTGCAATTACAATTCATAATTAATTGTAAGTTTTCAGGAGTGATGTTCACAGAAATAAAATTCCACCTACAGTAAATATGCTCAGTTCTGACAGCACGGAGGTGTGGGTATAGGCACAGGTAATTAGGCGTAAATAATACCATCCTCTACTCTCAGATGTAAACAGGTATTTCTTGTAGGTTAGTCTGTGGTCTCACTACATGCTAATTAAGGGGGGAAAATAGGACAACAGGACTGAGCAACTTTTGGTCAGTTTTCTGCCCATGAAACTCCATATTTAGCATTTATGTCAGCAGCTCTGTTTCCTCTAAAAGTATGATTGGAACATGTATGATAAGTTAGACATAATGCTGGGCTATGGTTTTTTTATTTAATATTAAATATCTGGTTATAGTAGCACCACCTATGTATGAGTTACTTTCTCCACTCTCAAGAATGGTTGGTGCTGGTTTGGCTTTATGCTGTCACTTGATAACTAAATTGTAATATGTAAAAAAACCGGAACATATTCCTAGGTCATCTCAATCCATGAATCCAATCTCATAAAGATTTTCATTATCATTTGAGGGATGAGATGTGCATCTAATTAATTTGCTCATAGAGATTCTAGCTGCTGCCCCATTCATCAAATGCATAAGTCCAGGCCAACAGGAGTGATCTCTCCAAGAAAGATAAAGAGCAGAAATTTCAAATGGAAGACATTGTTCTTTGTACCAGCTCACCTCATCTGCCATCACTTGTAATTGGTGTTATCTAGCTTGTCATCTGCCACTGTGTCTGAGCACTGTATGCTAGGAGAGCAGCTGGGGGAAAAGGGGTAAATAAGAGCTGCAGAGTTTATAAAATAAGGAGAACTCAATTTCCCAAGTGTTTCATGCGTTGTTAAGGGAGTGCTGGGATATTATTTAGAAGCCTTTCAATTATTTCAATCTGGCAATATCTGAAAAAAAAAAGTTCAAGCAGTAACACATTACTGGCAAGGGAATGTCATCAGTCAGCCAAAAACAAACGCAAAGGGAGACTACCTTGCAATCTGAAAATGCTGATCGCACTTTCTGTGAAGCCAACAGCAAAAATATGATTATTTTATTTCTTACTTTTTGTAAACAGCTTAATTAATTAATATCTCATTGGCTAATGCTCTGCCTGCAGCATTGTAAATGAATGTTTGACTGTTTGACTGTTGGAGCTCCCAAAACTGTGAAGCTGGCACTTCAATTTTGTAAATGTAAACCAGCAAGAACTTAGTATGGTACATTTTCAAACTCCTTAGCAAATTAAAAGCGCGGCTCTTACAGCCATAAGCATTAATTACTAACTTTGAAATACACTCACCAGTAAATTATATTATGAAACGTGTAAGTATATCTGGGGTACCTCTAATCATGCCAGATGATTTGGTAACAAATAATCAGCACCAGTCTGGGCCAGAAATCTTTGCTATGAAAGACTGCTGCTTAAAGCTCAGTTTCCTGGTTAAACAACAGTTATTGTATTGCAGTTTGCTGAATAGCTTGAAAAACTCTGTCTTAGAGCTTGCCCCTCCAGCACAATTCCAATAAAAATTTGGTAAGCGATATCTCAGGAGTGAGCAGTGCTGTGCTGCAGGTAGCACTTGCAGATGTGCAGCATTCCTGAGCTCTAGTTCATTATGGTTATTTATTTAGTCAGTGTTTTCAAAATCTGTGACAACTTTCGTTGTGAGTTTGTTTGTTTCTTTTTTGCCAGTATTAACATGAGAAACCCTGATCAAATGGCTGTCATTTCTTAGGAGAGTGGGGGTGAGCAACGAAGAGAAAACGAATTGTTCTAACTGCAGTAGTGCTGCTCTCAGAACTTTGTTCTAACTATCCTGAAGTCTCTTCAAGTTGGTAATAAGACTGTTTGCAAACTCCTGAAAGCGGATAGCCAAAATATTTATTTTAATGTGTATTTTTATTAAACTAGACAGCGTTATTACTGCCACGGATTATAGACCTGTAATGTGTCTTTAATATTGTTATTAGATGTTAATGTCTTAGGATGGTGCTCTGAAGATGAAATACTTCTCATTTGCTTTTCCCCATAACGAATACTAATGTGTCAGGGGACAGTAGACATCTTTGCCTTCTGTTCTGTTTGGCCAAATAGGAAAGACAAGAACAGAAGATAACAATTAGTCATCTGTGACGGAATGCAACTGGAAGTTGTGAGTAAAGCCAGTTGAAATCCAGTTGTACAGATCTCTCTCCTTCTGTTTTGACTAAATAGAATAAGAAGCGGCAGTACGTTGTCCAGTTTCTAAGATTTCTGGTGGGAATTATTCATAATAGATTTATTATTTTTACAGTGGTTTACAATACCATTTCATCTCATTATTGGTGGTGCTATGCTCATCATATCATGATCTCTTTCAGGAAGGGAAAAATAACTAATTTCCTGGAGAGAGTTTGTTTTCTGCACTCAGAACCAGCGATTAAATATTTTTGCTCTAGAACAAAACCATTTGATCTTCTGGGCAAAATTAAGTGATGGTCTCTTCAGTAAATCTGCGTACCTATCACAGGAGTAACAGACAGAACAAGATTAGTTTTATTGGTATGTATGTAGGATTGTGTCTGTTCACCTGTCATTAAAATTGTTCAGCATAGTTTTTTTCCAAGTTAGGAGCCAGCATTTAGTTACCAGAACTTGTTCACTCTTTGAATCCACAGTGGAGTACCTTAAATATAGTCTGTAGTAAACAACAGGGCCCTATGTTAAAGTTGTTACAGATTGTATTTTTATAGTCTTACAATGTTTTGCTGTGGCATCAAAAGTTACATTTGGACTTGGCACAGATGCCATCTCCTTCTCACTTTGCCCAGCCTAAAGGTCTTCACAGATGTTGAATAAAAAAGCGCTCTTCCTCACTGATGGACATTTGTATGACTCATTTCTAAGTCCATAGGTTTGGGAGCTCTAAGGCTTCCAGTCAAATTTGCTGTCTGGAGAATCAGCAGAAAGTTTGCCTGTGCTTTCATCACGCATACATCATCGTTACAAAGAGGTAAAGAGTGTAATTTATAGAGGTGTTACTACTAAGCATTGAAGAGCAGCAGTGAAATTCATTGGATGCAGTTGTATTTCATCACTGCAGTTTGGAGTGCTCCTGAGTCTGGAATATCCTGACAAATCAAACTGAGTCTATGTCTAGTTGTGCATACAATGTAAGAGCGTATCTTTTCAGTGTTGTGGTTTTCTTCTCACAATAAATAAGCAATAAATAGCAGCATATGTTCTACTAGGCTTTACATTATTTAGGAGAAAGCAGATTGGTGGGATATTTTAATCATGGAGCTGGTAAACATATTTTATTTTAATTAAGACTGTTACATAATGAATATTATTCTTTCCGAGGACTAGCATTTTATCTCAAGTATAACTGAGACAGCAGCACAGTGCTGCTGTGTCTGCCCTTGCCTGTTACCACAGGGTCTCTGCACCGGCAGCCAGACTCACCGTGGGGAGAGTGCTGAGGATGCCTGTGCCGCCCACGAGGCCCAGGGTTAGTTCTGTGAGACCTTTCTGTGCTGCTGCTTTCCTCTGGAAAATTTCTGCAGTTAAAAAGAAAACAAAAGGAAACCTCATAGCGATAATTTTTAGTCTCTGGCTGTTATTTTTTAAAAGGTGCAGTTATTGATGTCTCCATACCAGATGGTGTGATCCCATGATGCCTCTTATAAAATGTGATATATAAGCATGTATCTCAGTAGTTCAGTGTTCATAATATAAATCAGACTTACGATATGTTCCAACAGATAAGGCTGGTCCTTTGATATTCCTACTAAAGACCAAATTAATCAAGCGCTATTTTGCTTAATTTTTGCTTTATATTCTTGTGTATCTTATTTGGTAGAAGATCATTTTCATCCATAAATACACCCTTGTTTTTTAATGGGTTCCTTTTCTTGCATAGAACCAGACACAGAAGATCATGAACAGTTTGTTTATTTTGTTACTTAGAAAGCATGGTATTTTGAAACTGGAGCCTACCAGCAGAACGGTTGGAGGACTCAAGAGATAACTTTGTTTACCATGTATCTGAATTATTTGTATAGTATTCTACTAAATGGTTTAATTCTATTTTTTTTTTTTTCTGTCATGCAGCAGATTTCTATATATTCCGTATAAAGGATTCCTTTCTGATTTAAGTTTCTTTCTTTGGAAATTCCAGTAGTAACAAATTCCCTAGTTTAATCTGCAGATAAACTTACACCTTCTCTGGGAAATGTGTAAAACACAAGATGTAGATTTGTGCTTCCAGACAGTGGAAAAGATGAGACCAAGACCTGTTGTGGTGAGAAGTAAATCTGCTTTATAATTAATATTGTAAGCTTCTGTGTCTTTCAAGAAAAACAAGGGTGCAGCATAGCAAGCCTCTGGCTCTTGAAATAAAGGAAGTTATTTATTGAAGTTCTGTAGGCTTAATGCCTTAAGGGTAGAGAAGTGAAAATAACCCTAGCTTCAGGAAGAATAGAAAGTTTTCAATGCCTGAAGGAATATAACTGAGAGAAACAGGGGAGGGACTCCATGTTGGGTGCTGTTTGTTGATCAGCAAGCTGCTGAGAATGGAAGCACATACATTTATTTGCTTTTATGTATGTGTATATGTGTAGATAACGCTTTAATTGTGTATATATGTATGTATGTATAAAAACCCTCCATGAGTGTGTATGTATTTACATAAGTACATATGTAATTACTATCAACTTTGAGATTATCTTAAAACTCACATGAACTGACAGTAGGTCCAATAAGTCCCCGTGTTTGCGCCGTCCCCCTTCCCCTGCATTTTTTTGAGATAAAGGTGTTTAGCCGATATCCTCGTGCAGCAGGCAAGGAGGCTCAGCCCTGACTGTCCCACATTTTCTTGTTTCTCCTTGTCAGGTTCTTTTGCATCCTACTTCTCTGTTGCTTACAGAGACACAAGGGGTGGGTATGCAGCCTCCCTCTGTCTGAAATGCACATCTGTACACTTCAGTGATACCCTGCTTGCTTCCATGGCTTCCATCCTTTGTGTATTTTCAATGTGTTCTGTCCTTGCATACCAGATATTTTAATACTTCTCTGAATAGCATTTCTGTGTTGATTTAAAAATTAGCTGTCTTTTTTGATTTCTTTTTTCCTTTCACTTTCTAATTCTGTTTTAGGGCAGGGATTTTTAGGCATCAGGTAGATCAATGTAGATCAATACTGGCTTGTGTTTGAAGTTGGGTAGAATGTGACTGATAAGGTTCCGGTTTGGCTGAAGGCGTCTTTTGGTGGCAGTAAACAAAAGTACCTGAGGTGCCAAGAAACAAAAAAAGTTCATTTGTGATGTATGGCAGGGTTTTGCAGGTTTAGTACATAAAGGTAGGTGCATATTTGTAACATTTGAGAATGACATAGCTAAAATATTGCTGGGTGCAGGTGTTCTGTACCTGGGAGAGTCGGATCTACGCTGACTGGGTTTTCTGTTCTGCAGAGATCTCCAGTGTCCAGGTGGGTTCAGCAAATCATGCGTATTGCCTCAGCAGCAAAAATACAGTACATAAAGTAATAAATAATGAAAAAAGGGTAATAAACCATGCCTTTTTTTAAAAAAAGAAGGGAAAGGCCTGTGATATTTTCCCCTTTTTAAGAAATAAACATTATGAAGAAGGAATGAATGAATTACTGCTTTGTGTGGTTAAATTTGTGGCTAGATGTTGGAGGGCAAATGGCTGAGGCTTCTTGTGCCTTTTTGTTTCGTTTGAAATGGTCCGTGAGAAAGGCACTGTGCCATGTGGAGAAGTTTATGGGGAATCACCTCTTCCTTTGCTAGGTTCCTTTTGGGGTTTGTGGTCAA
Source organism: Lathamus discolor (assembly GCF_037157495.1). Taxonomy (NCBI): domain Eukaryota; kingdom Metazoa; phylum Chordata; class Aves; order Psittaciformes; family Psittacidae; genus Lathamus; species Lathamus discolor. The sequence goes on from NC_088892.1 coordinate 16,517,083, forward strand.
ATGTACCTCCACCATAGATGATAAAGATCTGACCTTATAATTTTGGAATTTCTTAGCTCTTTATCAGTTCTTTATCATTGTTACAATATGGTAATATAAGAATTTGAAAGTAAGCTCAGAAAGTTCTTCCCTTGTGTATAATTTCTGTATAGGCCCTAAGGCTAAATGTTTGCATAACACAGATACAGTATTTTCTATTGTTATGTATTTTGTGGTGGGAATCATTGATTCTCTTCAAAACCTTAAAAAGGCAGTTTGAAACTTGGGGTTGGGGTGTTTCCTGCCACCACAGGTTTGGATCAGAGGGCTGAGCTGGCTGGGCTGTGGAAACTGCTTTCTAAATTCTATCTAGTCTCCTATGTGGTTTATAGGGTTTCACAGTGCTTCTAATGGCTAATGAAAATTAATTTTTTCTAACAACAGTAATAATTCAAGCATATTGCTTTAATGAATGTTATCTCATCTTTTTCCATAATTAAGCAAGTTGTCTTTAGTTAGCAAACACCATTATTAGTGAAGAACTTGAAAGTAATAGTTTGTAGATTGTAATCCATTTCTCCCTTACTACTGTTTATGTTATAAATTTGGATGTCCACAATACTTTTTAGGAAGAATAGAATTGTGAAGCAATTTAGTAAAAGGATCTGATATGCGCTTTTGGCTAGGGCCACAGTTAGTTGTTTTATTTGAGTGCTTCCAACAGCTTTTCTCAGTGCTCTGCACTTTAGAATTTCTTGCTGGGAATACTGGTGGATAATATGTCTTAAATTTGCCTGTGATTAGGAAAATGTATTCTTAAAATCATTAATACATATCTAGCATTAGCAGCAATAGTTGGGTTTGACCTGACTTCATTCCAGTAAGAGAAAAACCTAGCCAAATACTGAAGAAGTTTCTCCAAATGTTGTTACATGTTAAAGTCTTACTGAACTATTAAAACCTCAGGACTTCAACCAATTCATTTTAGTCATGATACAGCCTAAAGTTGATGTATTTTATAAAAACTAAACAATGCCAAATGCATTTGGTTGAGATCAAAAGCCAAACCTATTTGTTCTCTTTCATCTTCAGTGTTCCATTTCCTGGGAGTGTGACCTTAGTCAAACATCTATTAAAGTTAGCTTTTGATCTTACTCCCTTTCTGAAAAAAAGGAAAAAAGAAAAAAAGTCAATCTTTAAAATTTTCTTCCAGAGACAATCACGCTATTGTGTTTTAATGTTCCAGTAGTGTGTGGGTAAATAGGATTCTCTGATGTATGTGATACAACAGTGGTTAAATGGGACAATCATTTCTGTGTCAGAGACAAGAATCAAAAGGAAGCATTCTTCAGAAGCTGTTAACTGGAAAAATCCCCCCAGGTCAGTGGAAACAAGTTAACTGGTCAGTGTGCTGCCTTTTTTGGTCCTTTGATGAAAATGCCTTGTAATTTGACAACAGGTAGCTGTTCATTTGTAATACAATTTTCCCTTCAACAGTCAAAGCTGCCTAGTGATTAATCAGTAGAAAAGTTAATTTTCTTCTCAAGCATGAGCAGTTTAGTGTCTTTTTGAAAGAAATAAGGACAGATGGCATTGTGGCTATTACATCCTTTATTTCCTGAATAGTATTATATAGATGTTTCTTGGTCATCTGTAAGTTCCAACACATCAGGGCATCCTAACTGTTGCACATTCCCTTCTTAGCTTAAAGTGGAGTAGGTGTTTCTTAAACACATACTGGCTCCTAAAACTATACAGAGTAATAGAATTCCAGCTAAGATCTATGTATAACATAGTGAAACAGTCAATTACTAACTAATCCATGGAAAATATCCTATTAAACCCACTCTTAGCAATGTAGTACCACAGTTAGGAAAGTCCCAATTAAAGGATAATGTAGATAAATAGTGAAAAGATTTATATAAAAGCAATGTCTATAGAAGAATCAAAATGTGTCTTTCTCATAAACTGTTGACAGATGTATCACATATTAAACTTCTAAAGCCACAGTTAAATGCTTACTGGAAATATGTTGGAATATTACCTAGAGAAATTTGTAATAATATATAATACTCAAGCTATCAATGTGGAAAAACTATAAAAGTAGACTTAAACCTCTCAGCTCGAAAAAATAGAACACACCTCTCTGCTGCAAAAAGTACAGTATTAATATTGAGAAATGGCTGAAGACTGCAGAGTATAATAATTTTAAAAGGAAGGTGTTCTAGTCCAGGTTGGGCAGAGCCTTTGGTGACATGTTTTAGTGGGAGTTGTCCCTGCCCATGGCATGGGGGTTGGAACTAGATGATCTTAAGGTCCTTTCAGACCCTAACTATTCTATGATTCTGTGAATACTTGGAATACTTGAAAGGGGTTACTTACATAATGCAGACTTCTGGAAAACAAATATAAATAGATACCTGAAATATTTTTCTGAATTGGCTAAGAAAACCCCAACAAAACTTCAGTACATCTTGGCTATAATTTTTATTAAACATAATTTAATTTATAAACAAAATTAATTTGATTTGAAAGTTGATAATCTGTTTTAAGATCTAAATATACTTTGATTACTGAAATAGTCGCACAAAACCTAAGCTAAAAATGTTTGTTGCCATAGTTTTGGAAGAAATGAAACTGCTATACTAATGCAGACTCAGGAGTAAAGATCAGTACAGTGAATCTGTAAAGATTTGCAAGGGCAAAGAGAATATTTGCATAATTTTAGATTACTGAGTGTTTCAATTCAGTGACTAAATGATTCCTTTCCTCCTTGAGCCTGCATTTGGCTTGGAGGCTGAGAGTTAATTCAGCTTGACCAATGAGTAGAGACACATCCTTTATGATTTTAAAAATGGTGTAGTTCATCTTCTATGTGTTATTTTTATTCACCACCTGGAACAAGAAAATAAGCTTCCAGTCAGTGTCTCAGCTTTGAAAAATGTCCCTTACCTTGCATAGCATAAAATGGAAATAGCTATTCTAGCATAACTTCATAACCAAAGATTATATTAACTTGTTGGGACTAAATTACTTGTCTCCTGCTTATTTGTGTAAGTAAATGTGCATGAATAAGCTTTAACAAAACTATATGAAAGTAACTTAAAACCAGAGATATTGGAACAATCAGAAGTAAAAAAAAGTTAAGGAAAAAAGAAAAAGTGAAGGTGCACTCTCTTCTGTAATCACGTTCCATACAGCCTCTGGTGGTGTGATCAATAGTCATTAATTTATGCCCAGAGGAAAATGCAGCTCTTTGTGTTTCTTTACCTGTGTTCCAAACATAGCTAGAAGTTAAATCCGGTTTCTCCTGCCTACAGGCTGCCTCCTCATTTTTCCTTTGCAGTATTAGAAATTCACATATCCATCACCTGCTTGCAGAGGGAGCCCAAGGCAGCAACTTGGCTTTGACCTGAGGAAGCATGTGGGCATCATTCGCTGCCTGACGTGGTGGTTCTTGTCTTGCTGATATTGGCTGGAAAGTTGCATGGAAGCTTGCCCTTTCCCAAGTACAGCTGATTAGGTTGCTGCCCAAACCCTGCTGAAATAAAAATAAACTAATCTAAAATACCTGTTTTTCTTCATAGACAAAATTGCATGGCACAAATATGCCGTGACACAGCACTAATGCCAGTTCACCGCAACATCCTACTTAAAACAGTAATGTTGAAAGGGACTTTGTGGTGGCGACTGTGTGAAGCATCAGGTTATAACTCTTTGGATAGATGCGTTTTTCCACTCCATGAATTTAAAAAACTGAAAACAAGAACAATGACAAAAATAACCCTCAAACAAACAAAAAACTCCACAAAACCAACCAGACAAAACCAAAACCTAACACAGCAGGTTTTGTTAATGCCAAAAGAGATAAAGAGATCATAATATTAGAGTAGGAAGAGTTTTCATTTGAGAATGTAGAAACCTAGAATCTAGTCCTTGTTCCCCCACGTATCATTTAATTTTACATTGAACAATTAATGGAGAATTCATTTGGGAAAATTATAAATCAGCTATTCCGAGAAAATTCACATCATATTTCTATGCTGCATTCTACATCTCTTTTTCAGGTTGATAGTACTTGTAAATGTCATAGGTTCTGCCTTAAAACTGGAGATCCGCTTTGAGCCTGTACACTGATTTCCTGAGTTTTCACTGAACTGTTTTCTTTCTTGCAGAAGACATGACTGCTTTACTAGTCTGCCCTAATACCATCCAAAGTATTTTTCACTGTGAAGAAGCTGAGGTATTTTAAATGGTCTTAAAGTGATAATATTTTGATTTCATTCAACAACCAGAATTGGAAAGTGGTTGTAAGTCTCGGAAAAATTTTACATGAATTTATATTCCTAAGTGATACTGCTTTCAAACTTGCATTATTGAGGTTGCATTAATCAAATGCCATTTGGAGGGGGGTGCATGTGCTTGCTTTTCTCATTGCTTAAGTTCTTGTGCTTCAAATAAGTGTGATATTTTTGTGGGTTTTGTGAACTGGCACGTATTTCTCAGCCTTAAGTAACTAAGAGCAGTGGTATCTGTGTTATCATAGCATTCAGTTTCTATTCTGGCAAAGGTCTTAAAAAATGACTTACGTGAAAGAAATACCATATAGGGGATGATTCTATAAAGTTGTGTAAGTGGAGGAGTCTGGCTTAAATTTTACTACCTGAGCTAACGCTAGTTGCTAGCAAGAACTGGGGCATCACAGTGGCTGTGAAGGCAGAAGTGTGTCCTTAGTGAGTACCTCGTCTACACTTGCAGCTTAAATTTGTGTTTGAGTTTGAGTACAAATTTTTTTCCCTTCTCCTAGCCAGTGTGAACCATAGTGGAAAACAGTTTATTGTTCACAGTATTTCTGCTGTTTATTTCGGAAGTAGAGTTTCTATGGTGCAGTTGCCATCTTGAGTAAAGAGGGAGCTGCTGCTGCTGTTAGTAGCTTTGGTGAGTAGCAATGTGAAATTATTTAGTCAGTTTCAGTTCAGTGAGACAGTCAAGGGAAGACTGGAGTAACATTTGTCGCCTGTAACACTTAAGCTTCCAGGAGGGATTAGGTAAGGGATCTGAAAGCCATGCTCAGGCTGGCCCCACTGATGTGAACAGCAGCTAGCAAGGGTAGTATCTTAACAATCCAGGCCCTAACAGCAGTGCTGATCTTGACAGTATATAGAAGTTTCAGCTGAGCTACTGCAGCCCAGTGAATTTATGGAACGCAGTATTCACTTAAATTCTGGAAATACACCTTTTTTTAAATAGTGATTTGAGACAGCTGGGACATAGCTGAGCTGTGCCATCTGATAAAAAAAATAAATATTTGTATTTTCCAATCACAAGTAAGAAGTAGCTTGAAATCACTCACAAAGTCATCCTTATTCTCTGAAGACCTTCCAGCCCAATTAATTTTACAAACTCAAGAGATTTGTGCCAACTCCAGATAAGCTTTCAGACTTTTTGGTACTTAACTGAAAGGACCTCCAAAAACTTCAGCATTTTCCGTGTCATTACCATTTATGGGCAAGTGCTTTAAACCCGCAGAAGTTGCTTTAATGGGAAAAGAATAAATGTGGAGAGAAAAACATAACATCTAATTCTAATTTCAGATGACAGCACATGCACCATGACAGACTTCTGTGATTATAGAGAAGTTACAGAATGTCCATGGTGAATATGAGGACTATTAGGCTTAAGTGTAATTATAATGTAATTTTAGGGTCCTGTGAACCCAGATGTATGCTAAAATGGGTAACTAAGGCCCATTCTGCAGTCAGAAGCAAATTCAGTGAGCTCTGAAGCCTAAGAGAAGGTGGCCATTAGGCCCTGTTAGTGTTGTCCAGGGTGTTCTGAATTAGTCTCAGGTAAATCTGCACCTGCCATCCTCCCTGAAATCTGAGTCCTAATGCATGAATTTGTGACTCTTCTGATATATGAGCACACTTTTTAAGTACACCACATAGTGTAAGTTTTCATTTTATGTTGAAAACTTCCAGCGTTACTAAAATCGCATCAGATATGCACCAAAGAATGTACAGATTCTCTGTGTAAAGTGGCCATGCTCTTTCCAACAGTAGTTCAATGGTTTATGCATCTGTCTTATGTATGCTTCCATCTTTGGAAACCTTTAGATCAAAAGTGGGGTGGTCAGTCAATCAAATATACAGAAGTAGGTAAAGGTCACAGTAGTGCAGCATACTAAAAGTATTACACATTACTGTCTTGACAAATCATTCTCATGACATAGACTGTAAAAAAAGAGCAGAAATGTCAAAAATTAATCAATTCTTATGAGACAACTGGAAGAATGAAGGAAAAAGAGATGCTCTCAGATGTTCTTGGCAGTTCAGATTTTTCAGTTTCCCTCCAATAAGTTAAGCAGCAATTTTGTTTGGCATAAGATAAAGGCTGCCTTTCTGGATATGAAGCCATCTGTGAGACATGTAGCAGGGTATTGCTGTGGATCATCTAGAATATGAGTGCTCCTGTTAACACAGGTTTAAGGACAGGTTTGGGATTAAAATTTCAATATACTTTGAACTGAGCCCCTTAGGTGTAGACAAGAAATCTGACAGGTCATCATATCTCCATATGGATCAAGGATAGGAAAAATCTCAGGTACAGAAACTTGATAGAAAGTGTTAATGTTTAAAACGTTTCCAGTGTTTTGGATGGGTATTAGGGAGGGTAAGATAAAGCTATAGAAAACATAGAGGTTATAACTAAGCTGAGAAGCATAAATAATAGAGGCGGACATGGATGAAAACACCTGGAAAGCAAACTCTCCCCGTATTTTAAAGTGAACAACCAGATTGGTAAGCGTCAGGACTTTTGCTACTGTCTAAATGTGTGTGAAATAGGGGAATGGTAACCTGTTACTTACGTGAATTATTCTGTGGAGTGGCAGGGACATTTTGATGTGTAACGGTTTTGATCTTGTTTATGCTCATGTGAACTTTTGCATGAAATTATATTTTAGACTTAAAATAAGGTGAGCAAGCACACCATGTTAAACAAAAATTACAAGGGCTGCAGAACTGAGCCATCAAAAATTCAGAAACATTTGTGCAATCCTAATTCTGATCCCTTGAGCATTTGGCAGAGTCTTTAAATCACATTATCACAGACTGTTTTGTTCCCCAGCATAACTGCCTGGTTGATGATAGAGAATCGATTGACCTGTGGGGGAAGCAAGATTGTATGATGAAGAGACCTATCTGTAGGTCTGTCCCTATCTAACTGCTGCAGCAGTGGAAGCTATGTGGGGAATATTCAGGGGCTGCAGAAAGGCAAAGAATAAGGTCTCTCAAGTAAAGACTGTGTGACAGTTCACTGCAGAAGCAAGCAGACTGAAGCTTCCATGTGGGAAATTAACTTCTCACAATTCCTGACAAATACTCATAATATTTGTTTAGGTTTTTTTCCTCCCTCAAGAAGGTTCTTTTGCCATAGTATGATTTTCTTGACATTCTCAAGTGGTGGTATTTAAAAATTTAAGGCCACTCAAAAATTTTACCTATTGTCTGAAATGTTTTGCTGAGGACGATCTTCAGTAGTCTCTGAACTTTGAGTACGTGAACATGTTTAGAGAATTACTTGTATTTTCTCTTTCGCTTTGAACATGTAACTTGTATGAATACTGTGTTAATACTTCCAGATTTTCTGCTCTAAAAATCAATTTTTGCACCCTCTGCTTGGGGTGCTTTACTGTTGAAAAATGGGAAATAAGAGCATACTTTTAAACTGTGGTTGTATTATTAGAACAACTGGCTGCAGGTATCGGAACAGAGGAAGGAAACTCAGCTGTTGTAAACATTTTTTTGCTATTGACTACATTTCAGCTTGGCAATGTCAAATGGATGTAGCATGGATTTCAGTCTGGGCTCAAAGCGTCCTCCCAGGACCTGGGGTGAATACTCACACCACTTAGCCCATGATAAAGCCTTGTGCTATGGTGCTTTTGCTGAAATCCCATCCTCTGCCTGCAGTGGCCAATTACTCATCAAGTTCCTTCTTTACAGTCTCTCAAATGTTTCATGTTGATGGATTATCATGACCTATCTGAAATGATAGCTAGGATATCTTTGAACAACCATTGAAAGCATAACATGCGGTAGAGCTAAAACTTTCCTACGCTTTCTAGTTGAGTCAGTTTACAGAAATGGAAGAAATCTGCAATAATAAGACTGAAGTGCTTGGACCTGTGTCAGAACTGCTCTAACACTTGGCTTATTTTAAAGTTCTTATTCAAAAATGAGGTTCCTTTGTGTTCATAGCTGGGTTTTACCTACCTGTTTAGTAGTAAACAAGGATGATTCATTTCGGCTACAGAGAAGCCTCCGCTTTTGAATGTGAATGATTAAATTAATAAGTAAATTCCTGTGGGCATTCTGAAAACATGAAGTACATTATATGTATCTATCTTAATTCATTTCTGTATTGAAGAAAATGGGAAAGAAAGTAAATCCTTTTCAGCCTTCTAAGTCCTAATTTATTGGATGTTTCAGAATTGTTTTCGCTGTTTGCAATATGGTATCTCATACTAACATTTCATACTACCAGATGTTTCATTATTCCTGTTTTAGCACATCATACTTGACCCATAGCAGCTTTGAATGCAAATAACAGACAAGCTGATGCACAATGCTTGACTGTTAGACTGAAATAATATGGCAAGGCTAAACTGGTTTTCATTTTTCCTTTTGGATATTATTAATTGCAATGTGGTGACTGTTAATTTAATTAAATGTTTTGTTTTAATACCATTCTTCAGTTCACTGACTCACCGTTTCATCTAATTAATTGCAAACCTCTAGATTTGATTACTCGTAGCTCTCCTTTAGTTAATTTACTTGTTCACAGTTTTGACAGAAAAGCTTTCAAACTAAAATGAAGGAGGGGCACAGTCTAATCAGGGAGCTGAAAAAATAGCTGTAACTAGAGTACAAGATTAGCAGATACTCAGGGTCACCTTAAAATGCTCATAGTCCTTGTGTTCACCACCAAAATCCAGTTGTCAATGACTTGACAGTCATTAAACATGAAGGATTCACTTGCATTTAAGATACCCTACATACCTCTCTGCAGGAATGTGATTGAGTTTTGTTTTTTTATGTCACCAAGAAGCTATGTGCTAATGAGTAAATGGTGATGTTCACTAGAAGCAAGAGGTACTGTCCCCTCATGTCCTGGTGCTCGGGAGGTGGGTGCGTTCAGCACTGCCCTGTACTGGGGTACTGGCCCTGGGGGGAACAGGCTACAAACAACTCTGGAGTTGTGAACTTAGGCCATGCAGTAAAAATGTTGGTTTTTTTTTTTTTTTTTTTGTTGAAATAACTCCTGAGACTTCACAGAGGAATAATCTTCGGTAGTCTTTTTGTGTCTGCATAGGGGGTATTTGAGTAAACAATTAACCACTGGCTTTAATATGATGCAGAGAAGGGATGGGGAAACCTCACTGGTCTTCACACCCTCTGCACTACAGTACTACAGGTATCTGGGCTTTAGGAGCAAAGGTCATGTTTAGTGGGTTCAGCCGTAACAGAAGCAACCAAGCCTCACAGTACGTTCAGGGCTCCTGTATCTCCTATACCTTGCAAGCAGTGGGTCTTCCCCAGAGCAGTGCAGTGTGCCAGGTTGAGTAAACTGAGCATGGTCCTAATTTGGATCAAAAACCTGAATTTAAAAACTGGTGCTTAGGTATATTTTAACCGTGGCTCAGAATGCAATTGCAGAATTGTCTTTTCAGTGCAACCTGAGCAAAAAACATGCTGGTTTGTGTGTCCTTGACTGGTTATTTCAAGGCTAAATTCCTGTGTGGTATAGCAGTTATGCAGACTTGTCAGGGGGAGAGTACACAGTGTCCTGACAAAACTGAAATTACGGAATGAGGATTACTAATGGCAGTTGGTTGTTTTGCCATATGCACGATGCAGGTGTACTTGAGTACACACCATCGCAATCTGTTACGCAAATGTAATGGAGATTCATATTTAGAGACTGACCCAGAACGTGGCTCTGAGGTCTCTGTGTTACCACTGATGTGCCTCTCAAAGATCCTCATCAGCTCTTTGTGGAGCTGCTGCCTTTCAGCTGAGGCAAAGGGTGGGTTGTGGAGTACTGCTGGCAGGAGTAGCTCCGCTGGCCACATGGCTGCTAGTGGTTTGGAAAACACATCATGGCTACAGTGCTGAGACTCGCCGGTTGTTGTTAGCATAAAGGTTGTGTGTGTTTGTCTTAATAAGTGGTACATAGTTAATTTCCTGGGTGTTTAGTGACTGATCACAGCTGGCAGAAGATAGCTGAAGGAAGGGAAATTTAAAGTGTAAATGGAGAGAAAAAAACAGAAGCTTTGAAGTGTGTAATCCAGCATGTCGGTTTTCCTAGTGATCCCTTTTTTTGTAGGTGAAAGCAGAGGGATAGATGTATATGATACAGCTGGTTTTAAGCACATTTTTCAAAGTGAGGTACTCTATGAGTGAGATTCTGCTGCTGATAATGATTCATCTGAGAGGGTGGAAATGATTCTTCAGTTCTTTGTAGATCTTTAGATAAGTCAGTTGAAGAATAGCCCTCTTTGCTACAGCTAGCCAGAGCTGAGTCAATTACAGAAAGGAGTTTTATTAATAGTCAAATTAAATGGTAGCTTCAGTAGCATTAGCCACAGCCATAGCCTTAATTGAAGATTATGCCAGTGGGTGATTTGCTGTACATTTTCTTCCGTCATTTCAGTCAGTAGCACACCCTTACTGCTGAAACCATTTGCTTTAACCTCAGTTTTATTAGCTTTCAGAAATGCTGAAGCATTAGTACACCGTTTTTAGAGTGCCTCGTACAGTTAGATTCTGGGGCTTTTGCTGCTATCACAGCTCAAGTAGGAAATTGTGTAGACTGGGGAGTGAGTAAGAGAATGAAGACTTTGCTGATACTGAGCTTAGAGATGGTATTGCCCATATCTGCTTCAACTTTATGCCTGCCTGCTCAGGATCTTCAGGTGTAGAGCTTTCCACATTAGGACTGTGCTTTAAACTTCTAATGCTGAAGTAGAGTGACTTTGGTGTGGCAGATGGCACAGCATAGATTCCCGATACATCACTGTTTCTTGGCTGTTGTCCTTATGACAGCTGTGTCTGGTTAGGGAGCTAAAAATGCCTGACAATAATTACCTTTAATTTCTGCAGGTGGCATCATGGTGATTTTAAGACTGTGTTTATTGTTTTCTGTTTGCTCCTCAGTGCCCTTTCTGCCTTCACTGTGCTGATATGACTGTTCAGTAGGCTTTTTTGAATTTTGTTAGCTTGAGGGGGTTTTATACAGTGCAGTGGATAAGTTTTTGTCTTGCCTTTTCTCTGAACATTTTACTAAACGTCTGAACTTACTTTCCATTTCCTGTTTCTTTACTCTTTTGTGTATTTAAACTAAGTAAAATTTAATGACTAATAGTATAAGGAACCTGTATAAATACTGACCCAGATGAAAATACTTACTGCAGTAGTGGTTTATCTATGCATATTTGGGTACATACAAATCATAAAATGTTATGATAAAAAACTTCATGTTCAGACTTTGTATTTTTTGTAACCCTTAAAATAAATGTGAATTCTTTGCAAATGGCTTAGACATATACAGTGAAAATAGAGTAGGATGTGAGTGGCTACAACTTCTGAAAATGCTTTAGTGATAGCAGTTCCTCAAAACTTGGAATTTATTGGGATAAGCAGGAAAAGTGTAGCTATGCAGGTACGCAGGCAAGGCACGCACGTGCCTGGAAATGTTAAAAGCAGCAAATGTTAAAAGCAGTAAATTTTTCGGAAGGCTTCTGCTGATGCTGTTTCTTGAACTTCCTAAAAATAAGGTGAAAAAAAAATAGAAAAGTTTATAGACTATTCCACCTCTTCCAGAAAGTGTGTAGACAGTTTTATCATTGAAGATGCATTCTTTGATAGATTAAGCGTGAGTGATATCAGCTAGTGAATTGGCAAAAACAGGAGTTTAAACATCAGGATATTATATCCGCTTGATACAAACCCTGTAGCGTTTGCAAAAGAACTTACAGGATATTAAGAAAAATCCTGGTTTTTAAATAAAAAGTGACTACTGTTACGGTATTGTGATCTTCTGTATGCAGTGAGGACTGCCTTAAATGAATCTTGAAAGACAAGATTCCTGATTATGTTTTCTGGACTTATTTTTATATGATTGTATTTAGTGTACATTAATAATGAAATCAATGAAGTTTTTCATGTACCAATGACAGAGCAGTAAAACAAATGCTGAATTGGTGTAGGTAATATTTGTTGGATCTGGCGTGAGAGCTTTGTCAGTACAGGAGTATGTGATTACAGATTGTTTTTGTGAATGTTGAGAGGCTCTTAGGCAAGATGGGATGAGGAAGACAGCCTGGAGAAAAGGGGGCTTGCGTAACTCCCACCTCCTTTTTTCTTGTCTCCAACTTCCTGATAGTAATCAGGAATATCTTTGCTGAAGTTAAGCAAGTTGATGTATCCATATGTGATAATACACATCCCTCCTCCATGCAGTTGGAGCCTATGGTTGCTTGCTTACTGAAGTCTTATTAAAATAATGAGAACTTCTGTGAAGCCTATTATAGGAGCAGTAGAACTAAAACTAAATGTCAAATACATAGCAGCTTTTAAAGTATTTTTATTTATGGGTATGTGGCAGTATAGGATGTGAAAATTACTGGTTTCACTTTAATCCGTATCTGATCTCTTGGTAAGCAGGACTTTCCAGAAACAGCAGATTATTTAATTCTGGTTTGATGTATGGTATCTCGGTGGGTTGATACAACATGTGCCACCAGCAGAAAATCATGGGCTTTTTGATAAATGCAGTTCAGTGAATTTGTGAAACTCTTGCACAATCAATTACAAAATAGCTGATACGAAGCATTAAGGTTGCTTTTTTACAAATGACAAAAACAAGTCATGCTATACAGGGAGGAAGACAGTAAATCTGTTTAATGTGTAACTGAATAAACAGACAGTTATACCCATAGAGTTTGTTTTTTGGTTACATAGCCTTAGCCCCTGTAGTTTCCTGCAAGATAGATGAACTTCAGATAAGGTATTTCCAGTCACATCTTGCCCAGAGTAAAAGATTTGATACTGTTTGGAAGAAAATCTGGTCCCCTACTGACCAAGTCAAATGATAACATTTTAAAAGTATATTCTTATAAAAAAAAGGTAATGGAAATCAAAAGAATTTTAAAAAGGCTTATGATGGTAACTTGTAGACTGACACTGCTCTACTACTGCTCTTTTGCTATTGGAAATAATAGTGTTTTAGTCACTGGAAAATCTACCACTAACCCCCCTTAATTCTGTAAATTTGTGCTGGTATTAATGGTCTCTTAAAGGTGGGCTCGAGTTCGTAATTACCCATATTCTACTTGTCTAAAATTTCCAATATAATATTTTCCAGTAACAATAATACTGATCCCAACCAACAGACATCAGAAAAAGACAATAATATTTGGATATATAATAGTACAGCACTGATTGTTCCAGGTTAATTGGCTTTGAACTGTTGAAATTAAGGAATGCTGTGTTTTACCTAATGTATTTGGAAATTTTGTAGCAGCTAAGTAAGTCAACCAGAAAGTGATCAAAGTGCAAAGTGATCAAAGTGAAATGGAAATGATATGTAAAAGTATAATCAAAAGGGCTACCATTAAATAAACATTTTGGAATGCTAGACAAGTTAAAAAAAACCCAAAAAACAAAACAGAAAAACATGAGAAGTAAATGGTGTACTGAAATAGCTCTAAAATAAAATCAGTGTCCAGAATAACATCGCATAACAGACTAACAATGTGTATTGAGTTTATGTGACTTTTTCTCACTGAAGGGAATTGTTCTGTTCTTTATCTTTTTAGTGCTGCATTGTCTGGTTTGATGTTGCATTTTATTTATTTATATTTTTTGCAGGTCTGACAGCGGCTGCCATGGCAGAGGCTATGAAGTTACAGAAAATGAAACTTATGGCGATGAATAGCCTTCATGGAAGTGGAAGTCAAAATGGAACAGAGTCAGAAAATGAAGAGCTCAATTCAAATGCAGGTAAGCAATGCTGCGCATGGGAAACAAAATCAAAAAGCTGTCTCAAATTCTTGTGCTCTTTTATTTTGCAAGCTTTGCTCTGCCAGTGTCTAATCAAAATTCCTGCACCCATTCCTGCAGTATTCCTCCAGTTTTCCTCCTAACGGCCCTCTTCATTAAGTTTTGGAAAAATATTGGTGAGGGATTGGTTTTCTTGCATGAGAATGCAGTCATTTTAAACTGTGCCCTAAACATATTTGTACTAACAAAAGACTTCTCTATTGGTAGTAATGCAGCATGTCTAGAGTTTTCCTGTAGATGATGGAAAGTTTCCAAAACATCAGGTTGTTAGAACACATAATGAGATCCACAGTTCACTAGAGAAAGGTAAAAAAGGGAATGTTAAATTACCAAATCTCAGGCTTTTCTGCATTTTGTTCTGTCCTTACATGGATGTTTGCAAACCACAGCTATGAAGGAGAGTCCTGGTAAACATTTGTTATGGCCCACCTGGCTGGAATAGCCTGAGGTAGAAGGCACTGAACACATGTTTATACTTCTGTAAGCATTAGTATAAACTTGAACTAAGGTCCCCGAGTCCCAGCTACGCAAGAATAGGGTTCAAAGTTTAAGTAAGAAGCTAATACTTCAAAGAGGATCTCTTTGTTTATTCTAGTGTCATTTTCGGGTATATGGAAGAGATTTTTTCTTGGATAGTGTAGAGAACCTGGAATAAGAAATCTGTTGTCTCAGAGAGTTGCTAGATACCTACCTTTGTTAGGCGGTTTCACCTGGACTTACTTTTCTGACATAAACAATCCTACAATGCACTCTTATTATTTTGGAAGCTTACGCATCCTTTGTTTTCATTATCAATTCAAGAACGGAGGCATTGTGTAATCCCTCACTGCATTCACATCTCCCATTGGCATTCACACATCTCTGAAGTCACACATGCGTCTCTAAAGATGAAGATGCTCTAACCGTTTGCTTGCTTGGATGGGGTATAGTGTATATGCATTGTACCATCAAGATGGTAATTTATTAGACCAATAAAGCAGCAGCTGGGAGGTCTTAGATTCATTTTCTAAAGGAATAACTTTGAATTCGTGACAAATTATGCACAAAGCAGTCTTTCCAAAAGTAGTATTGCCTCTTGCTAATTTTGTGTACTCATCTGTATTGAAGAAATCTGGCTTTCAATTCATGCATTAAACGCTTCCCCAGTTTTCTGTTATGTAGGATATGTATTTCTTATTCACCTCTCAGACCCTAATTACTTAGTGTGTATTGAATTCAGAAAAAAAGCACTGAGAAGGCTTATTTAGTTTGTGTAACTCTTATACTCTGTATATAGTTCAAAATGAACTATGAAGTTTCACTAAATGCTAAGAAATATGACTGAAGGTAGAATTCCTACAGGAAAGCAAGGAAACTTCATACAGAAAAGATGTACTGTTAGCATTAGGGGTTTCAAAAGCTTGCTAATCTGAATATTCATGGTTTCATGTGTTACCTGATTTGGCAAAATTTGTATACTTCATTTAGTGAGAAACTAGAGTACCTTGATATTATTACTTTAGGTACCTTGTTGACAAGTTTTATAGGGGACTATCATACCAGCTTTTCGGCAGTACATCTAAAGTATGAATATTAAATGAATGCTCTCTGAGATTTAGCAATTCAATGAGTTCTATAACTGACTCAATACCAATTTAAATATTTGGAAAAATTCCTGCTGACTTAAGTTGAAGTTCCAGTGGGGCCCAAGGATAAGGATATGGTGTCAGTTATGTAAAGATCTTTTCTCAGTTCTTTCCATTGCCTAATTGAGTAAAATTGCCAAGAGGAAATCTGCTGGATCAAGTTGCTTGCAGACAGAGAAAAAAAATCCTTAACAAAAAGAACTACTACTAATCATACTAGAGATCACGATTTCCCCTCTTTTTATCAGTGCCAGCATTAGGATCATTTACTTAATGCATGGCTTCTCAATGTATTTGAGAATAATTTTTTAAAGATTTACATTCAGAAGGTACAGCAGGATGTGTCACCACCCCAAAAGAAAAACCCCACCAAAAACCCCAAAAAATGAATGGAATGTAAAACTTAACTAAACTGCTCACTGTACAGAATAACTGAGGAATTATCAAATATTCACTACAGGAAACTCATTGGGGTGTGAAGAGAGTGGGCATTTTATTTAGAAGTTGATGCATATTTTGTAAGTTTGATTCACTGTGAAGAGAACACCATAAGATGCATGAAACCTTTCCCAACTGTTTGTTTTGCTCTAGACTCTTTCAGTTTAGTTGACTATTAAAACCAGAATGGGGATGTGAAATGAGAAAGAAAATTGAATTTTGAAATTTTTTTACCAAGAAGATGTAAGAAAGAGCAGAGCAAAGGAGTCAGAAGCCTCATAAGTGAGAAAAACATTTTATTTTAGGAGAGAGACCTACAGTTTCTTTGATTTGAGGTTGTGTTTAATAGCTTCTGTAATGGCTGCAACATGACTCTGCATCTAGATTTCAGCATGAATAACAACCTGTTCGTGTTTCATTTAGCTCCAAATGAGAAATTCTGTCTTTTATTGTTTTAGGAAATTAGTCTGTGTACTATTGCTCCTGGAACTTTATAATTAATCACTAAAGGTTATGGCTAAGGAGAGTTTGTGGGAAATAGATGTCTGAATGATTATAATTGTAGCTGTCAAATCAGAAATACAGTTATACAGAGCAGAGGACCTTTTGCTTCCTTTGATTATTTTTTTTTTCTTTCTACTGTAAAAACTGCAGGGTTGCAGTTTTACTTAAAAAATCACAACTATAGAGATTGTTGGGTTTCCACCTCAGTGTTGCACATTGGCTTCCATTGGTGAACATAAGATACCACCAAATAGCTCACATTAGGGTGTGTGCCTTCCTCCTAATTCTGTAGTCTGATGAGTGGAATTGTTTCTTTTGCTGTAGCATGCTTTGAATTAAAAATGTAGTTGATCTGTATTAGGTTTTGAAATTTTATTGCCAGATTTTTTGGAAGTATGTCATTATATACAGGCCTTTAGTGTAATAAAAAAATGGTGAGGATGGCCTGTCAGATTAATTTCATTCTCCATCTGTATCTTTTGAAGTTGGTACGAAATAATTTTGGATTTGCTTCTTTAGCAGTGACTAGAGTGTCGCTTCTGTAGTTTCTTTCTCTCTGTGTGTGCACCTATGATGATGGAGATTTTTCAAGAATTTCTTTATCTGAAGCCAGAATTCATGCTATCCATTTAAAATATGATCTCTAACTCTCAGGATCACTGACTAAAATTCCTCATATGATGTATTGTCCTCTGGGAAGTTACACGTGTGGAATTGAGTCTTACAAGTGTGTCTAAGACTCTGGGGAGTAAATGTGCCACTTCTTTTCCTGCTTATATTCCAGCTGGCATGCTTTTGCCATGAGGTTCTACCTACCTCCTTTTTGTGATATTCCAGTGATCATCTCAGTAGTGGTGGAGTTTAGTGCTTGAATATTCTAAATAACTTCTTAAAAATAAATAAATAAATAAATGCTGCTAGAGACAATGCTGCAACTGTGAAAAATGTACCAAACAACCAAAACATATGCACGTATTTTGTAATTGAAGTAATGCATTAGTTCACAGTGCTGTGAGGAATATTGTTATACATTGGAACATTAATGTCCTCCTTCCACTCTCTCCGCGGAAGAGAGAGATTTGTTTGCACCTTCCTACTCATCATATGAAGTGTTGAAGCAGACTTCTCAGGCAGTTAAACCCTCATATTTAATCTGGCAATATAGGTTCTCTGGCCCCAAAGTCCAGCTGATCTGTGCTAGCTGTTCCTTGTGGCTTAGTGTCTGTCTCCATCTTATTGTAGGATCTGGGAAAGAAGGTTGAATTTCATGAACCACCTAGTTGGGTCCATAGGTGTCTGAAAGAGGGGAAGATTAATCCCTCTGTAATTTCCAGTGGCCGTAAGTCTTTCATAAGCCTGTTACTACTTTTTGGCTACTCTGCCTGAGTCCTTGGAGATGAGATTGTCTGAGGGTTGTCCTGAGTCCAGAGGGTTGCTATAGCTAAGGCAAGTCATGCTGTAAAGCATGACAAATAATATGTGCCTTTCATATTCCACTTTGGAAAATGAGGAAGATTACAAGTTTGAAGCTGGCAGCTGACGCCAGGTATGATGGATGCCTATGCAGATCTTTGTAAGTCCAGCCATGTAATCAGATTCAGCGTTCTATAGAAATAAAATAAAACCTCTCTGGTTGCACAGAAGTGTTTATAAAGATCATCTGTTTCATCATCATGCAATACTAAAATTAGGTGAAGTGTAGTCTGGAAATTAGCATATAATTGCCTAGGTAAATTGGAAACTTACTTTAAATCAGCGGTGTTTTTTTTTTTTTTAATAGTATGGCAGCAGGTAATTTGTACAAATATGTGATACAAGTGGAATGTGAAGGATAGATTGCAAAGCACAGCATTGGTGATATTGCCTGATCGTCCTGTAAGCTGCATAAGCAAATAAGGATCAGTGCATAGCAGTCCCTGACAGTACCTGTTTGTTCAAAACCTCAGTGCAAAGAATAAAGCAGTTATTTCCTTCTGTTGGCTTTTGGAGTTAGCATGCATGATTTAATAAATGTGTTTTGCTTTCCCAAGAGAGATATCAAACAGTACTAACTGTTTCAGTGGTATTTCCTTAGGAAGTCAAAATGTTATTCTGTATGTAGAGTCTTGTTGCTTAATTTCCAGACAAGGAGCTAAGTTAGGCAGAAAAAAAAGGAAAAACACCCCAGCTTTTGGCATATGAGGATCAGCGAAAGAGCTCTTCATAGGAAGAAAAAATAAAAAGTGTTATCTTTTAATCCTTTTTTCCCTTCAGTACCTGCCATGCAGTTTTCTCACAAATGCAAACATCCTTCACAATCTGTTTAAAAAACCACAAATACATCACTCAGAGGAATATTTAAGGAACCATCAGGAGGGAAAAAACTCATTGGTTTAATGGAATGCTGTCAAGGAAAATCAGCATCACAAACGACACAGGGGCAGAATTGATACTTTTGCACTGACATGTTAAAAGAAAATCCCATGCATTATTTAGAAAACCCAGAAATCTGTCAGCTGTATGATTGCCGAGTTAGCAGAAGCAGGAGGATGCTGCTCAAGTTGAAAAGAAACGCGTAGGCACAGATCCATATTGTAACCTTTCATGTTCTCCACCCACCATGAATACCCAGCTATTACACGGTCAGCATTTTTTAGTTTTTCTCTTTTAAAATTTTCAAGTGCTTGAAAAGTCAAAAGAGGTAGGACTTTTATTCAAAAAAGCAGGATGCCGAGGCTGTTATTTTATTGTAAGAGTAAAAATGACAAGACCAGAGAACAGATTTTTTTAATCCTTGAGTGCTGTGCAGACTTCATGAAGTCATTTTTCCTCTTGCTAAAGCATTTTTGTTACATGAGTAGAGAGTTATTGTTTCAAAGATGATAATTTCACTTAAAGAATACAAAACATTCATGCCATTTTAAAAATATAAGCAGTCAAAACTACAATTAATATTTTCAGGATCAATTAAAAAGCTACTGAAGCATACATTTAATTTTCTTTAATTGTCCTTTCTCCAGGAGGAATCTAGTCTTGAAGTAAGAGAAAATTCAATATGCTTTGTTTTCTGTGCCACCTCATCTAAAAACTCAGCTTGTTTGATGCCAGCCCTAGCAGATATATTAAAACATTTTATCCTAAAAACTGAGACATCTGGGCTGTTTCTTTAGACACACACATAGGTTGGTCATGGTGAGTGTGAAGATACTTGATTTTCACAGTGGAAGTTGTGGCTTCTTCACGGAGTGGTGAAGGCAGCGAGCTTCTAGTCCACAGCCCTCAAACATGAATGGATTGAGCACTGAGGTAGGTCGGACAGGTAGGAAAGGATGAAACTTTTGATCTGCCTGTGTTCCTCAAGCATGCAGATGACGTTGTACTTGCGAGTATGGCCCATGGTATAGCACATATTACACAGCTGATGGGACAAGGCTGGAAGACAGGAAGTGGTGGTCAGTGTCATGCAGAGACAGAGCTTAAAAGATCTGGAGATCAGAAAGAAGTTCAGAACACTTCACAGCTCCTGTTTGACCTCTCAGTCTGAGATGTATTTCTCTGGGGGAGACTGGATGCTGCAATAGCACTGGGACATGTTAGAGTGTTTGTCTGAAAAAGCGCCCAAGCTTCTGAAGCCCCTGAGCAAGATACTGGTTCCTGTGAGGGCTGACTCACAGCACAGAGGCAAGGGAGCAGCATACTGAAGTCTGATGAGTCTCCTCTATGTAATAAAGGCATGTATGGCCCCATAGGTAACTAGCTGTGAGGACAAGCTCTGCATAGGAGTATTTATCTGAAGGCCATAGTACTTGAAGAAGATTTGTATAGTGATGAAACTCAGTGGCTTTCAGAGGATGCACTTCCACCATAGGTGTGAAGTTGGGGTTTCTTGGAAGTTTCTTGAACCCACTTGCAAGAAATTGTAAGTTTTTTTACTCAGTGAAAATAGAGTGAAGGGATGGAAACATTCACGTAACACTGAAGCTTTAAAAAGCTTTACCTATTGGTGCTTGTCAGAAAATTCCGTGGCTGCTGAAAGATACAGGGCAAGGAATTCCCTGCAGATAACGTGAGGCCTTCTTGGAGCCTTTTTAAGATACAGCTCCTCAGATACTAGATAAGCCATTTGGTTAATTTGTGCCTTGTCTGTATTCTGCTTTATTCTCTTTTGTTTCTTCCTAATGGTCATGGCTTTCATGGGCCCTCTCATGCTGAGAACCTAGTCTCCGTGTGTGAAGCTTGGAAACAAGGTGCACATAGATCTGTTTCTTTGGCACATAGGGGCAGGGGTTTGGAGAGTGAATTACCAGTGGTCTCTTTCTGCTGTGTTACCCTACCACTGGGCAGGATTTAATACTGTGAATTTTAGCATGTTTTAGTGGACCATGGTTGCAGTGGAGTACAAAAGTGAATTTGTTTATCTGCAACCTATTTTAAGGTCACATTTTAGATTCTTGAGCAGTTAGCTGTTGAATGTGTGTGAATACTTTAGCTGTCTTTTTAAGAACTATTCTTCTACATCTAAATATGTATGTAAATACTTTATAGTAAATGTACATGATTCATACCTAAATTTACGTATGTTGTTTCATCATCTAATATTTACATATTTGGTTTGACTGACACCCAACTCTGAGAACTATGAAGTAGCCCTGGCTTTAGTTTTAAAGCTAATAAAGGGAATCTTCAGAGCACTATCGGAAATGGAATTCTCTGTGCTTTTCTCTGTAACTGTGAGGCAACTTTTTATTTGAGAGGAATTTCTGTTTCAGAATTTGATGCTTGTCTAACATGATGGAATCACTTGATGTTTTTATAACATCATAAGGTGATGTAAACTTTGAGAGATTAATCAAATGTAGGTATTTTCTTGTATAGACTTCTTTCTAGAAAACTTCTTATTCAGTGTTTAAGCTCCAGTTTGTGTAAATGCTTTTGAGTGTGTAATTCTCAAGGGTAAATTTTAAATACTTTTGTGACAATTAGGTGCTGCTAAACATTTATGAATTGAGATTATATATATATATATACTTGTAAGTTTATATTTCAACAGTTAAACATATCACACAATCTGCTTCCTCGGTATACTTTGGCTGTTACCTTATTTAAAGTCAAAGATCTGATGTTTCTTTTTTCCAGAGCATAAAGTAGTTTGGGTTTTCTTTTTCTTTTCGTAAAGAATTTTGTACAATGATTCTCAACTTTAGCTGGAACAAGTTAAATATAGAAAATCAAGATTCATACCAATTAAAAAAAACACTTCCTAATGCCAAATAATGTACCTCTGGGTGCACACAGTGTAATCACAACCTCTCTAGATTCTTGCCGTATCTACTAGCAGAACAAAGTGCAGCAAAAGATAAACTAATGACAAAATGCAAATGGTATGGCTAAACTGCACAGAATGGAGAGCTTTCACGTCTGTCACCTTTCAGGTCCTTTACAAATTTATAGTCTTAGAGTGCAGAGGTCTAAATCTTCAAAGCTTGAAAAACAGAGGTGCAGCATGAACTAATCTTCATTTTTTCCCCTATCTTCTTACAGCAGCACTAATGGAAATGTATTTTGTTTAATGACTCTGAAATCCTGTTTGTAATTAGATGTGGGAATTGGTCTTACTTTGTAACAGATGATACTGGAATAATAATATGAGAGATGCTACGCTGAGACCACTATCCTCCTAAATCTATATCATTTTTCATTTTATTGACAGGAAATGTGTTCCTGGAACAAAGAGATTGATTTTGAAGAGTAGAAAAATAATGTCTAGTAAAAACTCAAATGAAAACACTTTAGCATTACTTAAGTGTATCAGAAGAGTACATTAACCTTTTAACTTTATTTTTAATTTTAGTAAACAGTCTTGTAATTGTCACTTTGTCACTGATACGATGTTTGAATTAATGTACCAAAAGGTAGGGAGGTTTAATTAATGGCAGGGTGCATACAATTAAAATGCATATCATATTTCAGAAGGATTATTCAAAATAACTACTTTTATCTGTTAAAACACTTTTACAGTCGCAAACGAAGTAATTATGAGTGGGCACAGAACATGTGAGTGCAGGCTGAGCAAACCCAGTCCCTTCTTCAGAGTGTTAATCCTCTTCACCAGGTCTTGATGTCATAAATCATTTGGGCCACTGTAGAGCCAGGGCTAAGTTTTTGCCTTGGCTGTAACTTTCACTTTAGTAGTAGCAGATACTGATGGTCAATATCAACCTTTTGGAGGAAAGCATGTTGCTCAGAAGTCTCTCACTGGCTGTTCTCTGCAAGGCACAGGAACTGCTATAGTGCTCTAGGGAGTGATATCAGAAATGTGCCAATTTTAGGACTTAGAATGGTTTGGATTGGAATGGACCTTAAATATAATCTAGTTACAATCCTCCTGCCATGAGCAGGGGCACCTTCCACTTTTTGTGTACATTTTTATTAAGACCAATACAGATTAGACGCACTGTGCTTTAAAAGGAAAAATCATTCTAGCCAGGATACTGTAGAAGGCTCTGTAGCTGGTGAAGGACATGGTATGAAGAGTACTGTCCTGCCGGTTGGGAAGCAGAGCTGAGCTCTGCAGGCAGGTGTAGGGGAAGAAGGCATCTCCAGTATCTCCACCTTTCTGGTCTTGAGGCTTAGTAGGGAAGGGAAGGGAAAAGTGTGATTGAGATCTGCCTCTCTGAAATATATTTTGTATTTTTCGTTAAACCATTCTTGGATGCAAGCAAAAGCAGTCTTGGGAGCAGGAACCATCAAGTGGTGATCAGATGAACTCCAGTGATCAGGGATGCCCCAAATGCTAAGAAGTACGCTTAGTGATTTGCAGATTTTCCACAGTTCTACCACAGAACAAGAACAGTGAAGTACCATATGTCCTGTCCTCTGTTTTTTCTTTCTTTTTTTAGGTCTTTGTATGTTCTCAGCTTCAACAAAATCTCATCTGCCTGTCATTTTGCACAAAATAGCATATTTGTTTAAGTGCTGTGGTGTATTAGCATGCTTAGCCAGTGTGGTTTAATTTCCTATTTCAGTGTGTAAAGATGTGAGGCAGCCAGTACGTAAAGAATTGCAGTATGTTAGGAAAAGCAAGGATTGGTGATAGTTGCTTTTGTGAGTCAACTTCAGTCTCACATTAATGATACTGTAACAATAAAATGTACTTTAATATTTTAGTTGCATTATAAAATCTGAAACATTCTTGTTAAGGCATATGTAAGTTTAAGATTAAAAATGCCATATTACCTTTGATGCAGGACACATGCTGAGAGTCCCCCAAAGGATGTCATTGCTAGTGATACAGCTGCCAACAGCAGGAGTCTCATGAATTCCAATTTTAATCAGATTAAAAAAAAAATTCCCCTAGCATACAGTTAATTTACGTTAGAGGTAGGACATGTTTGTGGTGTGATCATTTGGAATGTTTTTGCACTCAAAAAGAGTAGCATTAATCCAAAAACCCCATTTTAATAATGTGGGCTTTTAGTTAAGGATTCAGTACTAGATTTTTGCAGAGTGCCCTGAACTGACATTTTTGCAGCTGAGATTCGATAGCAGTTTTACTTGGCAACAGTTGGCACTGTTTAAATGTCTAGCTGATTTGTGAATTTGATGAGACAGAAGTCACAGTGGTCTCAAGTAATCTGCTTTTACTTGCACCCACAAAGTAAGAGGCATCCCTTAGCTCTGAAGTAGGGACTACATGGATAAACGGGACATGCACAGATCAGAACCTTGCTACTTTTTTTTAAAGTACTGTGGCTATCTTGAATAGTTATATTCAAGTTTTGTTTTCCTTTAATAAAGTTTTGATCCATAAGAGAATCAGGATTATGCATTTATTTCTCTGGTTTCGAAAGTAAGCATCTGACAGTTTTGCATAATAGGTTATGCTTTCTGCTCCATATTCTGTTTTTAAAAAGCTGGAATCCAAAGCTGTGAGTGACATTTTGGTAGAATTTTAGCAAGTACAGTCATTACCAAATTAAAAATAGATACAGGTGGGTAGTCTGTGTTTTTAGCTCCTTATAAAAAAACCCAACCCCTAACTGTATACAAGAGCAGCAGTTTATCAGATCATTCTAGTTACAATTAAGAAAGACTAGCGATGTCTCGGACCATGAGTAAATGTACTTTTATCACCAGGGTATGTTAGAAGTCTCTAATTTCCATGGCTGTGACATCTTTTTCTCAAACAAAATTCTTACTCTTGATTCCTTCGAAGCTTAATATAAATCAATAAGATCACTGAAGAATATTAAAACCTGGTCCATTTAGTCATAGAGAAGAAACTCTTGTTGGCACCATATAATTGAAGCTACTAGTTTGTCCATAATCTAAAGGGAAAATGCATGGATTTTCAGTATGTTTCAAACGTCATCTTAATGTGTTTGTTATCTTGGAGATGTAACAAATATTATGTTATCAGCTAGCTAGGATGTATTTTAGGATGGCCAGTTTGTGCATTAGTTTTTCCAGATGCAAGTTTTGTCTTGGCAGGCACAGAAAGCATGCACCTCATGGTTTTAGAATAACAGCATCTTCTCAAACCATGGTGTTTTCTAGAAGAGTAGGTAAGGCTTTACCTGAACCATTCTTGTAGCTGAAGAAGAGACCATAATGTAGGATTAACAAGCCTGTGTTGTGGACAAACACTCTAGGCTGTACCCTCCGATTTATTGTGTTGCAGTGTACACATCTAGGTTAGGGAGCAGATGTAGTTTAGCAGTAGCACAGTGAGTTCAGGGTGGGCCATTTCACCCTGCAGTTTGGCACTGCCTCTGGATCCCACCTCTGTATCGCAGTTTGCAGTTTTTAGGATCATAGGAAAACAGCGCTTTCAAACTTGTTTTCTTATCCACAATCCCAGTGAAGCACAAACTCTGCCAGCGTCATGCCTGACTCATAGCTGTCCAGCTTGATTTTAGAAATTTTACAGGCTTACTAATCATGGCTGGTTTTCCTGATGTTTAACCTAAGCCTTCCTTGTTACAGTCTTTCCTTCTACTTCTTGCTCTGTACGCTGTGGCTATGGAGAACAATTTATTCTCTTGTATTGCTGAACATGTCTTTTATCTAGTGAAGACTATTAGTGAGTCTCCTAGCTGTCTTCCCTTCCCTGCATTAAACAAACCTGCTCTTTTGAACGTGCCTCATACTGGTGATTTTCTAGGTCCCTGGTCAGTTCTCATTGCCCTCCTCTGGCCTTCCTCCAGGTTATTCATATCCTGCCGGTTCCCAGCCCAACACAAGGCTTCAGTTCAAGGCCATGCCAGTGCTCAGTTTAGCAATGTAGAACACCACAGGGCGAAAGAATTTATCCCAATTGTACATATAGCTATCCTGTATAACTGTGTGAAACACTTAATGCTCCAGTCATTTCCTGGAAGCAGGGTACTGCAGACTTGTGTTCACCTGCAGTCTACTGTAGATGTTAGATATTTTATTTCATTTTCTTTTATTTTATTTCATTTTCTTTTATTTTGGTTTGGTTTCATTTTTTGCAGAAGAGCGATACAGGCGATCAAACCCCATTCTGAATTTATAGGATGGCTGATCCAGCCTTTCATCTGTCCTGACCAAATTTTCACATTGTATCTCTCTTAAACGTTCACAAAGGTTTAGATAAATTCTGATAAAGATCCAGAATTTGGGGTAGATTGGTTGATTGTGCTATATATTCCTACGATATAGACTCTTAATGTGCTAACGTCTGCCCATGAATGTGAAGCATTTAATTCAGTTGCATTTGGCCATTTTATAGTTCATTCCATCTTTACAGGTTGACTGGAGGTACCTTCTGAACGTAAATTATAATTGATAGCTGAAACTGAAAGTCAACATTTCCTGTTTAGATCATGTACATTTTTTAAGCTGTGCAGAGCCATCTGCAATTAATGCTTTGTTGTATATCTTCTGTATTTACAGTATATTTGACAATAAAACCTTTTTTGACATTTAATCAGTAGCAGAGTTGTTCCTCTCATTATATATTCCTGAACTTTATCACCAAGATAAGACATAAATGTTGAGCTTGCCTTTAAGATCAGACATGCGTTGGTATTTATATATGCATTGATATTTAAATAAATATTTAAATGCATTAATATTTAAAACCTAGAAAATTGGGGTGTTTTTTTTTTTGTCTGTTCTACATTGGTACAATATAAAAATGAGAATACATTCTTTTTTTTTAAAGAAGATGCTCTGTGAGGATGGAGACGAGTGACTTTAGCACTAGTGAGACTTCCAGCATACCGGCATACCTGTATAAGAGCTGTATATTCAATCACTAATGGGGCATGAGGGACTGCTTTTCCCCATTTTTCTGTAAGGCATATAATATTAGTTAAACTGTGATTTATTTTCTCGTATGTCAGATGGAAATTGGAAAGGTAATAGGAAGAAGTGTCTTTCAAGTTCCTATGATTCCTATGGATCTTTTTTCCTAATTGACTTTTCTCTAAGAATTTGTTGTGATGGGGGATTTTGGCATTTCATCCTTGAGAAATATTCCCCCTCACTTACAGGACCTCTTGTATTTTTGTTGATTTTGACAAAGTAGGTATTTATGCAAGTTTAATCCAACTTTATTCCCTTTCTCTGTGAAATCCTAGATCCAGGGAGAAAAGTCCTACTGAAAATGCTAGAGTAGCTATCCATGAGTAAGATTTTAAATTAAATTTTTATAAGTACCCAGTGTCTGGGTATATACTGTGTATTAAATAACATTTCTGTGTTCGTGAGAGATTGAACTTTAATAGAAAAATTTTATCTAAACAAAAGGGCATTTGTGTGAAACTTGTAGGTATCTTATTTTTAGGAGGATAATCTCTAATGAACCTCTCTGAATTTAAACACAGTGATTTTTTCTGTAGAAGAAATATTTGCATTGGTCTATTGCTAGTGACTGATACTGATTTTTATCCGACTAACTAACAGCACTTCTTTCTTTGAAACTGCCTTGAATAATTACAGCACAAACCCTGCCCCTGTGCTACATAAAAGGAAGATCCAAGTCATCAGATAGTAGTGAATCTTCTGTTTTGATTAAAAAAAGTATTTTATTTATTAGATGCAGTTATGGCACTGAAATAAATGGTTGGTGCAGTTATACAGCATCTCACCTTCAAAATTTAATCATCTACAAATGCCATTTATTTTTCACAAGTTCTTTCCCTTTTAATATGATTCATTAAATATCCCTTCTTTTTTTTTTTCCTTGATATTTGTTATCTGGTTTGGATGTAGACTCTTAAGTATTTATTTCCCCTCAGTCTTTATGTGTGGTGTGATGATGTCAAAGTATTAAAAATCATATTCACATTATTTAAATAATTTCAAACTTTAAAGTTTGAAATTGCACATCTCTTCTGCTGTAACCTACTTCTTGCACATCTGTCCTGGAATTTTCACTGGGGCTGATTTTTTTATTTTTCAAGAAAATTTGTATTTTCAGTATCCTCCCATTATCAACACGTGTTTTAGAAAATTCCCCAGTAGATAGGAGCTCTTCCAGCATGCAGCAGAAGGTTTTGCAATGGGTGGAAAGCTGTGCATTTCCAGCCCTCATCAGGAGAAGGGCACTGATGGAAAAAGATACCTCAGCAGAAAGTGTGTGTTGCTTTGTAGGTGTAGCTGTTGGGCGGCTCCAAGCCAGAGTGGTTTGGGAATAACGCAATTTCTGTTCACCCACTGTTGAGCGTAACTTTTGCACAGTCGTCAAGAGCCGAGGCTCTGTAGTTTTACATGGCTTTTTCTGGTCCAGTGTGTGAATTGGCGAAGAGGGATCTTATGAGGATCAAGATGAATGATTTTTTTTAAGGGTTATGGATAGTCAGTATTTCCTCTCCTCTGCATGTTTGCAGTTGAATATGGTCTGAATTCAGTGCTTGAGTTTGAAATTTGAACTTTATGTGTGGCAGCACTTGAAGTACATGACAATGACATGGTCTAGCTAGACAGTTGCCTCACAGCTCCTCCATTTTTAGTTATCTTTTTCTTAATTGTGTACCTGTAGTAACTTTTAATTCAATTAAGACTAGCAGTATTCCACATTAGCCTGCCTGTCAAGATCCATGCGGTATACTATAAAAAAGTCATTAGCTTGGTAATATGAATTTAACAAGTTTTAGCTCATTAACCTTGACACCAGCAGTGCTGGAGAGAGGAACTCTTTGATATTGTTCTCAGAATATGGCAGGGAGCTCTGAAAATCTGTTAATCTGTGGCTGTTATTCTCTACCATGAGTTAGTGTATTAGCTCCTTTATGCAAATACCTCATAGTAAGCCACAAATTACATCTTTTTAAGTGAACTTTATAGATTGGGGTAGCATCTATTCAGAAAAACCTTTTTTTCCATTAGGAACTTCTTGTGGTTTTTAAGAAGGTCCTTCAAGAGCATTGCCAGCTCTTTCCTGTGTTTCATTGTTCAGATAACAGACCATTCCAGCACCACTTTTAAAAAGCTTACCTGAAGCACAGCAGATGAATATTCATGATAACTTTTCAGTAAGCTAAGAAAGATGCTAATTGCAGAAATACTTCTTTTTGCTTTCCCAGTTCGCTTTTGAGAATTCATGGTTACCTTTGTGATAATGTTGTTTTAGCTTTAGAAATCTTACATAATACTGCTGTAGGTGCCATTATAAAATAGGAAAAAGAGCAAGATTTATAAGTAAAGTACAAATAAATAAAGAAAACAATCCTCTAGCAGTCAAAAGGCTCTTTTTTATTGTATACTTACTTTCATACTTGGGTTGGGTACATCTGGATTTCAGAATTGAGAAGAGGTAGAGATGAACTCATGTTCAGCCTCGTAATACAGCTGTAATCACAGAGGCATTTGAAAAACAGTGAGAAGGGATTCTGTAAAAACACTCTGTGTTTTCTTAGGGATGGCTTCACTTAATCGCTTGCAGTCATCGTGTCACATTTTATGATTTGGGGATGGGAGTTTGATGTGAAGAGAATTAGCACCCGCCTCTAAGGAGCGACTATATGAAATGGAGGGAAGAGTGACTTACCCAAGTGCTTTAATGTGGAAGTGGGAAAACAAAGCAAAATGAACATGGAATACAGAATATTTCATTTTCAGCTCTTTGTCTTACTCATGCTAGTGTAAAAATTTTCATGTGTGTATTTGTGTTTTATCACCTGCCTTTCCTTTGTTTCCTGGCTTGCTCTGGCAGAAACTGCCTCTTGCTACCTTTTAGGTTATGGAAATATTCTTGGTACTGCCATCCTTTCTGTGTCCAGTAACCTACTGAAGCTAGGGAACAGTTTACATCCTTTTTCTCCTTTTGCTGGTACTTAGGTGGGTCACTGTCCAGATTTCAGTCTCCCCATTGCGTTGCAGCTTCTGCCCTTTCTGCAAATCCCCCCTGACCTTTTTCCTTATGCCTGGCTGGAGCGTGTGGCCCTCAGCCAACAGTTGCTCTTCATACAGCAGCTAGTGCCGTTGCTGCGAGTGAAGGGCAAGAGGCATGCTGAGGTGTAAAGAAACTGGGCAAGTTTTACAGTGGTTTTCTCAAATGCGAAATAAAAGGCAAGTGCTGGATTGGGCATTGGTGACTGCAGCAATGCTGACACACATCAGGAGCACCCACAGAGATGTGTGTTTTGGCTTTGTTTGAGAGCACTCAACTCTGTGTGATCCCAGGAGATAGAGGCTACCAACATGAGTGTTGGTAAGTGTGTACAGCTGTGGTGCAGGTGTGAGGAAGCAGGACAGAGCTGGAGGGAGCCGCTGCCATCTCTCCAGCCAGGACATGGGCATTTGTTCCCCAGTGGAAAGCCAAAGCTCTGCTCAGTGTGACTGACTCAATGTGTGCACTGTACACAGTCAATCACAAGATTAAAGATTAACTTGGAACACTTTGATAAAGTGTCAAGCCAGAAGATAGGCAGCAAATAATTTTGCTCATTTACAGTGTTGATGAGAAGAGGGTTCCGGTACAAGATCAGAGGTGTGATGTATGCAATGTGAATATTGCAGACTAATTGAAAAAAATCACTATTCTGAACTATTGTTAAAAACTTTTGTTGCATAAAGGAGCAATTAAACCTCTGACCAGTTTTCAGTGTCAGTAAGACTCAAGTACAAACTATTCATTTTCCTTTTCTCTTGGCATTTTTGCCTCATAAAAACTGAACCTTTTTTTTGTCTCTTGTAGAAATCTAATCCAAGATAAAAAGCACAATTAGATAAAGCTAAACAGGAATTTTGGTTGACCTCTAGGTAGCAGGGAAGAGTACGGTGTTGAAGTTGAAAAAGGTTTTTTTTCACATGCAAAAAATCAAGGAGGAGACACTACTTTGCAGAAGTCCTGTGAGTTTGAAACAGGACAATTGTGGGTTTAGCCTTGAGAATACACCAAAGAACTGTACTCTTCAAAGTAACTATTTTGAAAATTAATATCACAAAATAAAGCTATTAAATATTGTTCTTCTAAGACATTAACATTTTTGTTCCCAAATTTACCAAAATCCCTTCTATGCACAGGAGCTAGACTTTGTAAAGAGCATTTTTCAAGTGATCTATAAAATAGTTTCTTAAAATAGCTGAAGACAATATGGATGCAGGAAAAAGTGCTGTTTAGGAAATCTTTCATCTAAGACCTGATTCAGATAGAATCACCTATATATGAAAGCAGAAAACTCTCATGTGGTGGGTAGTTAGGCAAATGTGTCTGTAAACCAAAGCTGCCTATGCAAATACTAGTTTTATTTCCAAAAGCATGTTACCTTTTTTGACATTTATGGAAAGTTATGTCAGGATATTATGTGAAACAAACATTTCTTGTGACAAATGTATTTTTTTGTATGTTTAAGTTAAACCGTATTTATATGTATGAACATATCTCAGTGTATTTGAAAGAAGAACTACAAATTAGGCTGCAGATATGTGCCTTCTGATTTGGAGGTTTGTAGTCTGACCAGGTTCATTTTGGATTTAAATATGTTTCGAGGTATTCAACCTTGATTTCTTGGCCTCACCTGAGTAGTGTGGCTTAGAAATAAAGCTTATATGTGGGTAGCTGTCTTCTTATTATATTTATGACTGAAAATACATCACTTCTAAGATTCTGTAGAGCAAAATGTGTATTGTAGACATCCCATTTAAGGTTTTTTGATCAGTATTTTTCAAAGCTAGCACAATTTAAAATGGAGGTCCAGCTGCGAAATGTAGGGCTACACATTGAAGAATCAATATGGCAGGGGGATCATGTTCTGGAGTGGTTGTTAGACCAGTTAAATGGATAGAGGGTGTTTACAGAGTAAGACACCAAATACAGGTATCAAAGACATCCTTGTGGAGCAATCAATGCTATCTGTAGCTGTTACGAAGTGCGTTGCTGTTTAAAAATCTCAACAGTGAGTATGGCTGTTTCTCTCTCCCTCTCTTTTTTTTTTTTTTAACTGAAAACTGCCTAGAATCTCAGAAGTGAAAAATCATATCTTTAAGCTTCCCAAACTAAAGAGCTTTGGGAAGAGTGTATTTGTCATTATGTTTAATTTGCACATACCTCACCAAAGAAAAGGCCAGGGGAGCTAGGCCGAGAACACAGCTGTACAGGCAGCTCAACTAATTGCCTCTCCATCCTCAACCTCATTTATCTTCATTTCTTCCCAATTATACCAAATTATCAATAGTCTCTGTTGCATCAGAGTCTTAATCCCCTTTATTCAGGCAGCATTAGATAGTGGCAGATGAATTCTTGGAGGGAGTCAGGGTAAACAGCCATGAAATGCCACCTCTGGCAGATGGCATTGCTCACAAGAAATGTGACAAAACATTTGGAATTTGTTACTAGGCATTGGTATGAGAAGGCAAGCTGTCAATATTTTTTTAAATGATAATCAAGGTGGTGCATACTTATACCACAAGCAGAAATGAATCCTGTCCAAAACCTCAAGCTTAGTTAGGTTTAGCTTGGCACTGTGCTGTTGTATTTTGTTGCTGAAGCTTCTTATTTTTTCTTTTTCAGAAATATTTTCACTTCATCTGGTATTAATACAACATTTTAATAATGTCTGTTCTGATTATAGTTGTTAGTTATGGGTTTGTGTGCCTCAGAAAGAGCTATCAAGACATGGAATATCCTATACACACAACAGATTTAGGCTGTGTTTTCTTGAATAGTTTGTTAGGCACTATTAGTCTTTTCTAGAGGTTTGATCCTGCTCCTTAGAGAAGCTAATGTAAAACTCCCACTGAAACTCATTGAGAATTGCACTAGAGATTAAATGAGAGCAACCTAATGACTAGGTTTGCTGAATGAGACAAATATTCTGAAAATCAAAGATAGATTGAACCTGTAAGATGTCCAAGTGCTGTGGTAGGTATGTATTCTGTTATTACTATAAGCAAAAATGAAAGCGATTTTTAAAGGAAGTACAAAGTTGGCTGCTAGTATAGTACAGGATTTTTTTGTGTGTTATTTTTAGGCTGCAAGTAAGTGAAACACAGGAGATTTCACTGCTGACCTTTTATGTGAATTAGGTTTACTCTCAGGCTCTCCTGGTTTTGGCAGCATTCTGCATTTTTTGGAAGTCAGTAATAACTTAGTGCAAGGAATCAAATGCCAGGTATAAAAAATGGTGCATCTTCAGAATTAGTGTATACCTTGGCAATGTTCCTTGTACTGACACAGCTTGTTGAAAGTGTGCAAGTGTCAGCACTTACTGATCGTTCATGGGACCCAGGGCTGTAAAATCTCATTGGAGAGCTTCTACAGTCATTCAGTTTGAACAGAAAAGGATGCTGGATATCCCTTTTGCAACCTCTCATTCTCTATTAAAATCTTCAGTGTCACAAAGTTCTGTGTAGGGGCTTCAAGTTGGCAGAGGTTTGGAATATTGTCCAGATGTATATGTAGGAGGTGCCACAAATTATTTAATTCTTTCAAGCCATATTTTGCATGTTTGAGTTCTTTCAATATTAGGAGTTTTTGAAAATATTATAGAGAAATAATTCATTTATGTCACTACAGATACTAACTCAGAAGATTACAACTTGTAACATGAACTGTTCATAATTATTTAAAAGAAACAGTAAATGATAAATTGTTAAAACTTGAATGATCTGATTTTGAACCATGGTGGTAACTATCTGCCATGGATGGCAAGATGTTCTCAAAGTCTCTCAAAATCAAGCTAAACTATCTGGCTAGTTACAGTCAAAATATGCAATACATGCATCTCAGTGGTTGTTTCAGTAAATTGTTAAACATGGGAAAATAGTAAGTAAAAAAACCACCAAAACCAGAAAACACTTGGTTTGTGGAGAGTAAAGGGTCAATGATTATCATCACCGGAATCTGAATCCTAGTTCCTTGCTTGCTGGCTGCAGTTGTTGTGTTTAGGAGGATGTATGTTTCATCCTTTCTGGCAGGCAGCCCTACAAACTCTGTTCAAGATCTGAAAGTTAAGCTGTTTTGTTTCTGGCTTGTGCATCATGAACAGTAACAAAAACATGACAGACCAAAATCTTGACCTTACTTCTATCTGTGAAACACACGTTTCTGACAGCAGACTTTGCTTTTGCAGTAGGAGAGAGTTAATTTTTTTTGTTGGTGGTCCTTAACGAGGATACCATGTTCTAGTACAGTACTGTTATCTTTGTATAAGAAAATAAATAGGGATAGGGTTACAAGCCAATTACTAAAAATGTGAACAATAACCCTTTAGAGTGCAGGAGCATCCTGGGTTCAGCAGTAGCAGTCATTTTTCTCCTTAGTAGCTGGTGCACTGCTGTGGTTTTGAGGCAGATCAGTTGTGCAAGAATGAATCGTAAACCTTTCAAAATAGTTTTGAACATTTTGTTTTCAGAATAGCGTTGGACAATTAATGGTTGTCCTCTGTTTTGAGTTCACCACCATCATGTCTGTCGAAAAAATGATCTGTGCAGATTTTTGTAAACCCTCTTTTGTCTAAAGCATAGTCTGTATGCTGTCAGGAGTACGGTCTCCCTGGCCCAGCTTTCCAGTGAGAATGGAAAGGTACATTGTCTGCTGACTATGGTTTGCTGAGGTTCCTACAACAGTACCTGAACATTAGAAAATAGAGGTCATTTGTTATCTCTCAGGAAAGGGGTTGCATATGCTTCTGACATTGACATAGCTCCAAAAGAAAGTTCAGGTTTTAACTCTAAATCAACTCCAAAAATAATACTGTATATTGTATAGAAGAAACTGAATAGGGTTTTATTACTTATTGTTTCATCCACTGTAAGAACTAGAAGACATCAAAAGAAGGCAGCAAATGTCGAGTTAACCCCCCAAACCTCTCCAAATAGTAAAAGGTAGTTTTTCATACAGTGCATAGGCAAGCTGTGGGACTTCTTGCTACGGGATATTGTAGATGCTGAAAACTAACATTCATTTAATAGAAAAAAAAAATCTATTCAAGGTTATTAAATTCAAAGAAGACACCTCTGCTTTTGGAAGTTTCTAACACATAAATTGTTAGAGAGTATTCTGGGAAATTGTCACTATAGGTTTTCTCTGTGTTTAAACTCCTCAGTAAGGATTGCTTTTGGCCCATGTTGGAGACAAGGCATTAGAGTGGATGGGCTGTAGCTGTTTGTATGCAGTAATTCTGGGAGCCGTTATTCCTTTAGTTATATTATTCCTCCATCCTGAAATACCATGACTAATTTCCATTTTGGAAGCCACACACTTTGAGTGGAGCTTTTGAATATTCCGGCATTTTAATGAAAATTTATTGTAATAGTTTGCATCTAGAAAGACGACATTTCCTCTTGCTAAATCTAACTTCAATGGGGTGCTTTGGTGGTTTAAGTTGTTTGGTATTTTGAGTTTAAATGGAGATCTTGCCTCTTTGAGCAGTTTGTATTTTTATAAAAGTAGTTTCTTACATTATACTGCATTTTCTCTTTTTTCCTGTGTCTTTTTATCCATTTTGCAACACTTTCACATTTTGTTCATATTGGTTACATGAGGAAAAGGTCATTCACATTTTAGCAGCTGTCTACAGAAGACTGTTATGCCCAGAAGTTTTTGTTGCTGCAGCCAGTAGTTTCTCTACACTTGCCTTAGGAAGTAGGAGAAAACACTCTGCCGTATGTTAGTATCCATCAGCCTTTTCATGTATGTAATTTGAAGGGCCGCATAACTCAGTCTGTTGTTCGAAAGAGAGAGAGAGCAGATTTTGTACTGCCCATTGCAGGACATTGCTGCTTTCCAAGGTAACTGGCAGTAAGGAGTTGCCTTATTGTTCTGGTATTGTGCTTTAGCACTATAATCACCAGTCATAATGTAGGAACTACAGTGCACATTGTATTTACCACCACCTTATTTCTTTTTCTCTTTTAATTTTAAAGGAAGCAATTGATGATTTGGGAGGGATGGTTAGGTTCCTAAATAAACATGTCTGTGCTTTTATCTTCTAAAATATTATCTTCCTGGAATTATTTGTTCATAATTAAATTGGCATCAAATATTCTGACATATTCCCACTTATCTTCAGTATCCTGTTTGCTGTGAAATAAACTTTGATTTTGCTGTCATTAAGACTTTTCAGAGTTTAGAAATTATATTCAGATTTCAGATGCCTTCTTATTGTATAATTATCAACAGATTACTTCACCTAAGTTCTGACAGACATATTTTTTAAGTATGACTGACTGATGGACAGATTGGGAATTGCTGAATTAATGGGCACATTTCAAAGCTTTGGCAGGGCTAAGCAGTAATTACATCTGCTGAACCACTTGATAAGTTTTTGGAAGTAGCCCAGTAAAGCCATCACTGGATTTCTTGAGTTTTAATATCTTACCCTGCACACTTCCATGGCTTTTGTGAAGGACATAATCCAGAAGTTGCTAGAGCTGAATACACACAGCTAAACAAATCAATGCATTAAAGCATTAAATGCATTGCAAATGTTCCATTTAGATTTTCAGGTAGGTGTCATGCTCTTAGGGCTGATTAAAAATCTCATTCCTAATTTAAAGTAAAAAAATTTATTTGGGACCACAAAAATTGTCCACACTTGCATGGTCTCCGTAAATAACATCATCTATTGCCAATATGAGGGACAGAAGTTGGTCATAATCCTGACCAGGAGCGGTTTTATGTTTTTCTGACATGAAAGTGAGTTTAGCTGGCATATAACCTGGGTGGCATCTTCATATCCTTACTGTAGTGAGACTCTCCATTTATCAAATATGACAGAAATTGTTTTCTACCTGTTCTTCTTCTCCTTGGATATTCATATGCTGATACCATGAGTAGAGTTGATGGAACGTTGTATGTAGGCTGAAGTATTTTCAGCAGAGGATATTCTGTGCAGGCCAAAAAAGTGGCCGTTTTTCCCAGTATTGAGGTGAGATAAGGATATTGGTAAAAACAAATAGTCTGGGACACCTGAAAATACTGGGGCTGTGAATGTTGGCAAATAGGCCTATGTTGTTTCAGGAGTACTGGGCTTCTAGATAAGCAAAAAAAAAAAAAAAAAAAAAAATTCGAAGGCCTTGTGTGTGCTGGACACTTATAAAAGAAGTTAGGGGTGATAAATACTTTGATATTCTCAGTGCTGAAATAGCAGTGCGCTGAATTCTTTTTCCTTTGCAGCTGAAGTTACTTTTAATATGCCCAACAGCTTGAAAAATAAGTTAAAAAATAATTTTAGACTAAAATTGGGCAGTGGAGATGGTATTGCTTTTCACAATTTGAGTTCAATTCCTCAGAAATGTATCACAGCAAAAAAATAAAATGACAGAGATTGAAGCAGTGTGGTGGTTCAATTCAAAGGTACCTCTGACAGAGTGGTTTTCATTTAGCCAGACCAGACAGTTTTAAGGCTGATAAAATGAATTTGAAACCAAATGAAAAGAAACTGTCACCAAATTGGACTTTGATTACTTTCTGGAGATCTTTCAGTACTCAAAAACAAGACACTAATTTAATCATCACGAACATATCTTCACCAAAACCAGTTGGTTTGATTTTCCTTTGAAGAACAGAAATGCAGAGAGAGGTTTATTGCTAGAAAACGTGGCGCTTTAAGAGTTTTCTTATAAAATTACTAAAGTGGGTGAGTAGCAGCAGTTTAAGAAAAATGAAACTGATCTTATCTCTTGCATTTCCTTCAACTAAACAAAATGAAGCTTAAACAGAGGTGTTTTGCTTACAGACATGTACAGGACTGTAAATAACCTTGCAGAGGCTTTGTGACTATAGTGGATTTCATCGATGGCATGCGCGTGTATTGCTTAGGCTGATTTTACCTATTCGTCTATGTTACCTACGATTTAACTCCCTGTGCATCTGAACTCATCCGAATTCACTGTTCATAGGGATGTGGGAAGAGAGACATACAGGATTTGGCTGCTGGGCTGTAAAATGACATTAAGGGAATGCTTACCTCTCACCACATTTTAATTTAGGAGTGAACGGACTGGGGTTTGTTGCATTAGTTTTGCTTCTCCTTGGTTAAACAGAAGTGTAATTCATGCATTGATAACTGTAGGTGCTTTCAAATAACCAGTTAAGATGGGTAAATACCAGACTTTAATTGTTAAATATACTCCTCCTTTTATCAAATCCATATAAAGTCCATCTTTATGTATGCCCTACAAAACAGGCACTGTGTTTCAGGTAGGTGACTGTGTATGGTGCAGTCAGGTAGGCTTTTTTTTTTCCATCCACATTGTGCATTTAGCTGCAAATCTGAGATCAGAAGTGTGCACCACACATCTGTGTGGCCTGAACCCAGGTGGTTGAAGCAGGCCAGGCTTCTTTTCAGCTGCTTCAGCTGGGCAGCCAGTGCTTTCTGCAGCCCTTTAGAAAGCTGGACAGCTAATATCTCTGCCTTTTTCTTCTCACTTCAGCATGGCTACATTAAGGAAGCCATAGTCAGTGTGCTTGCTTCTGACAGTCATCAGGAGCTCTGGAAGATGGAGGTTCTCGTCTCTCTTGCCCTTTTTTAATGCTGAGTACAATCTGGTTTGGGACAAGATTGACTAGAATGCAAACAAGATAAGGAAAAATTACCTTTTTGTCCTTTAGTTTTATCTATTGGAGAGAAGGTCATACAGGTAGTGGGTAATAGTGTTAAACATAAAGCTTTCTGTAAAGCGTATGAATGATGTATTGGCATTTTGACAAATCAACAGACTTCTGAGTGCTCTAATAATATTCCTATGGCACTTATGAATCAAGTTACTAATATTTTAAAATGGGATATTTTTTCTCATTTAAACAAAAAGTTACATTTCCCCTCATCTAAAGAAGGGAAGTCCAATTGCTGTCATTTCATTCTCCTTAATGTTGTATGTTTGCTTTCTTGTTGCATGTATTTTTTTCCCCTTTTGTTTCATATATACCTAAAATCAATCACTTGAAGTCCATCTCTCTTTTTATAGTACTGTGGATCATTGTTTTAGACTCCTTTACCCCTATATTAAAAAGAATGAGATCCTTCACTAGCTTAGTATGGACAAAGAATTTGTTTTCTTCCCTAATACAAGTTTCTTCAAACCAAACCTTTGGAATAATATGAGAGAAGAAAACTGAGCTCCCATACGTCTATTTCTCTGTGGTGTATGGTGTGACTGACGTTATAAAGTTTCATTTCAGTTTCAGCCGTAAGCTCATCATACAAAAGCCAGCATTTAGAATCAAAACATGACATCTTTACCTCATACCTGTTTGAACAAAAACTGAAAATGAACAGAAATCTCCTGAAAAATTGTGGCTAGACCTAAATTTAAAGTATTAAGAAGGATTTACTTTTTTATAGGTATATTCGCTTCTAACTGTTACGGTAACAAAGAGTTTGAATATATACATTGATATGCATATATGTCAAGTATTTGCTGATAAAAAATGCTGACAGCTGTGTTCCTAAATAAGAAAACGTGTATGCTCAAAAATAAATACTTTCTTTAAAAGCTGTGTGACAGTAAGAGGAATGAGTATATTACCACAGGCTTGCATTTTACATATCTGATTTATAATGTGAATCTAGTTCTGGCTTGCTGTTAATTTATATGTAATTTTTTTCTTACAGAAATAGATAATGCAGGGAAGGATGCAAGTTTTCTGTTAAAACTATTCCTTTTCAGCTGTGCAAAGCAGCTGTGGATAGGATGAGTTGACAGTGTTTGTGGTATACAGCACAGGAGCAGGACCCATGAGATCTGACTGCTCTTCCAGTTTCACCATTAGTCTACCAGGTAGGATGGAGGAAGTTGCTTCATAATTCTGCACCTCAACTTCCCACTTGGAAATAATCATACTGCCCTTATAAACCACTTCACAATTGAACAGTTCTAGGTAAGAAGAAGTTCTAATTATTATTTTCTTTTTAAGAGGCTTGATACTGCATAGGATATGCAGTCCAGATTAAATGGTGAAGCTGTTATCTTTGTGGTATACTGCAGACTACAGGATACATTTCATTTAACATGCTCCTTTATTATACACCATGTGCTCAGCAGTATTTTTTTACTTTCTCTAAGGAGAAGTGATAGGGAACATAAGAATACAGGAATGGTCTGTAGAGATAAGTGTGTTGCAATTTATTCTTGTGTTGCTGGCAGTGAATACTGGAGCAGATTTACAAGTGAAATTTGCAGGAAAAAAGTTATTACTGTCCCCATCTGTAAGGAAAACTGGTCCACTGATTTGGACTGTACAACATGATTTAAATTCAGTTTCCTATTCCATTGGAAGTTTCCTGTATTCCCTTAATCAAGTCACTTCTTTTCGCAGTGCAGTTCTCCAACTGTAAAATAGGAGTAACTGTGCTTTCCTATGGAATGTGCATCAGTTTTAAATCTAGGCACAGAAAGCTGGTAGGGCACTCTGATATTGCAGCTTCAGGGCTACGGAAGTATGGTGGGTAGGTGCACAAGGCTTTGGAAAGAGAAGGGAAACTTCCAGAAGTAAGTAAGTGAGCTGATTGGTTAGACCATCTGTGCCTGGGGTTGGGTATTGGAGAAAAACAACTGGGTGAAGAAGACCTTTAGATTTAGAGATTTTTGCCTAATTTTTGTGGTGTCTGCCCTGATACATGAAGTTACATGTATGAATTTTGTTTCTAGGCAAAAAAAGGTCACACTAAGGTGCATGTCATATGTTTTTTGAGGAAGAATAAAATGTAAACGTTAAATTTACTGAAGAAGCCCATGGGGAAAAATAAAGCTCATTTGGTAAAACCAAACTCTAAGCATTTCCTCCGAAAATCTTTTCAAAATTACACATATAACTTGAAAAATACTTTACCAAATAATACCACCTGTGTTTCACAAGAGTCAGAAAGAACAACTTCTGTACTAAGTAGCAATCAAATGTTATTTGAATGAGCTGATATACCAGTATATTAAATAACAAAGATGCTGACGCATCCTTAACTGTAGTAGTTCCTCTAATTACTGCACTATGCCATGTTGTATTATATCACATGACGTAATTTAGCGTCTCTTTCTTTGTCAGTGTATTTCTCATCATTTCACAAATTATAAATCTTTTATAGGAAGGTAATTCATACTTGGACATAGTGCTAAAGTGATGGAGTGTTTTCCTTTTTTCTCAATCATTGATCTTTCAGACTTTTGCATGTAGCAGTATTAATCATGTTTATTAGCCAAGTGTTGTCACAAAGAATGGAATTTTTCTGTTACATTCGTATTCAGTTAATATGTTTTTTGTTTGCTGCCTCTGCCTCTATCTGCTGCATCACAGTAATCTACTTATTCTTATTGAAATTCTTGTTCTTAATTCTTTGTTCCCAAAACAAAGTCAACACTGCAGTTAGGCATTTTCATAGCAATCTATAATCTAGTTGAAAATGTGGGTGTATCTGGGATGGGAGTGTACTGAAAATATCTTTTAACTATAGCAGTGCTTAATGTTACTTTTTAGGTGGCTTGTTTTTTGGACCAGATGTATTTTAGAATTCACTAACATGGTCTGCTTAACTGCTGTTTAAAAGGAACTTGTTATTCAAGTGTGTAAGTGTAATACTGA
The DNA here is from genome assembly GCF_037157495.1 of Lathamus discolor. NCBI lineage: Eukaryota > Metazoa > Chordata > Aves > Psittaciformes > Psittacidae > Lathamus > Lathamus discolor. The sequence goes on from NC_088892.1 coordinate 16,558,725, forward strand.
AGAAAACTATGATCTGTCAAATTGCCTCAGAAGTCCAAACAAATATTCTAGACCAAACATGAGTGCCTAGTTTGCTATGCTGTTTTTGTTGTAGGCAGTAATTACTATGCATAATAGATATCTGGACTCTTTAAATTTAAATTCCTGAATATTGATTATTTCCAAGCCTAACCTAGTGCCTGGCTTGTTTTACCTAGCAAAGTGAAGTGTTTCACTTAGGACATCCCCAGGATCAAACCCAGCAGTGGAGGGAAAGCTCTTCAAGCTCAAAGATAATGTAGCAGCAGGGTAAATTGTTGTAACCTGTTCAGGGATGAATTTAATCTAGTATGCTTGCGAGCACGGAGGAATTGAATAGCTGAGTGACCCTCCAGTAAGATTAACAACAGTGAGAGACCTGACAGGCCCGAGGGTGGACACAGATTAGTGTCTGGCAGGGACTGGGTGGCCTGATTCCCTGTGATAGCAGGAAATAGTTTTCAGTGTCTGAGATGTTCTCTTTCTGCCTTATTTACTTAATTGTGACTGATGTTTACTTGGATGATTTTATCCTTAAACATTTAGGTTTTCCTGTTTCCAGAAACTATGAAGGTAGGTGATGCTGAAAGTTTCTAATAATATTTTTTGCCTGATGTGTATTTATTACTTCATTAAAAAATCTTCAGGTGTCCTTTCAGGTGCTGTGTTTGTCCTTGGTGCTTAGCCATGCAAAGAGTATTAGCTTGCTGCTAACCAAGCAAAATGTCTTTTAAAGAAAAGTAGATGCCATTTATGGTTTGTTTGTACCCTGTTTTGCAGGTGGAAGTGAATCCTCCTGGGATAAAGACAAGCTTCAGTCTCCCATCACAACGGGATCACAGCACAGCATTGGTCATCCCACACTGTCAGGGCAGTCAAGCCTTGGGAGTGCACACCCACTCAGTCCTCTCCAGCAGAATCACCTGCTTACCAACAGTATGTACTGTGCTCTTAGAGGGGGGAAAAGAAGTACAAGGAGCTCTGCTTGGAGGCTGGGCTTGCGTTCCTTCCCAGCATCCTGGAGGTGGGGAAAAGGATGGGAGGCACATGAGTTGACAGAGGGTCAGTCCTCTCATTGTCTGCTGCACTTGCGCATGATGTCATAGCCACCCACTGGGATACAGCCACCCACTGCTGGGTTGGGGACTGTCAGTCCTTAATTGACATTTCCGTGTCCTGGGTTGAAGGGAAAATAGCCATAAAGCTGCTTAAAATTTTATCTATGTGAAAAAAATTCTCTTCCAAGTGAAAATGCTGACCACCAAATAAAGATATGAGAGTCAGGAATATATGCAAAATGTCTAGTTAAATGCGAGCAGAAGCAGTCCCTCTGCCTTGTTTTGCCTTGTACCTGCCAGGTGTGGGCAAGGTTATCCATTGAACACAGCTATCCAAAGCAAGTAGAACAAAATAACACAGATGAAGTTTGGATTTGGAACGTAAAGCTCCCTTTCAAACCTTTTTCTCTCCTATACAATAGGAAGGGAGTGGGTGCAAAGGCAGCAATTCCCCTTCTTTGCACCCAAAGAGGGAAGGAAGGGAAAATTATTCCAAGAAAGATGTCAAGGATTAATATTTTAAAAATTAGTGAGGACTTAATTCTAACAGATGATGATGGATGAAAAACAAAAGTCTCACTGTCTCTAATTCTTTTTGTTTAAGCTCTTCATCCTCAGAGTTTTGAAAGTTGATTTTTCGGTATTTTAATGAAGGAATGACGCAATTCTAGGAGCAGATAGTTTTTTGTTGCCTGTGTAGGGCTCCAGACTTGAACAAAGCAAAGCCATTGAAATGACTCCTACAATATGGATCTGCTTTGTTCATGGGAAGGTATGGACTTGGGCATTTTGTGTTAGTGTCAGTAGTTAGGAATCACTACATCATAGGACCCAAGATCACTGTGGTTTATTCTGTCATTTTAGATTCTTGTATAATTCTATACGTGTATATATTTTGCATACAGGTATATTGTGTTCTTTGCAGTTAAAGAAAACTTTAAAGTTATTTTCCAGTAGATTTTGTAGTAGGCAAATGTCTATAGGCCATTAAAGGGTTTATTGAATGTCAGACATTATGTCCAATGATTTGCAAGTGTAGGATATATTTTCTTCATAGTCCTCTGAAATGTTTGACGGATTGTGTCTTAAAACTGGTGATGTGCTGTTAAATTCTGTTTGTAGTTTGCATTTAGTTTGCATGTCAATTGGACTTTAAGTAGACATACAACTCAATGTGGCCAGATGGTGTCTGGGAGTTTTGGAACTCTATAGAGTATAAGGAAAGATTATTGGGCTGTTAAGGGAGACATGCAGGGGAACAAAGGCTTATGGATGTAAGCACTGAAGGGAATTTTCAGTATGGTTTAAAGTGAAGGGAGATGTATGTGGGCTTTGCATATTACTTATCATAATTAATATTGGCGTGGATCATCATATAAAGTATATAGTGAATCATAAGACATCACAGTTGTTGATCATGATAAACTAAACAGAAATAATGTGGGAGCTAAGAATAAAAACGTTTTTGCCTTTCGTGGTGGGCACAGTGGTGGTTTTATATCGCTGTAGTCAAATCATATTGAAATAACATAAACTATATCAGTCAGTGATATTTTTTGTTGTGGGTTCTGTCATACACCCAAATAGTGACTGGTCTTCTCATTTAGAATAGTTAAGATAGAGCCAAAAGTTGAAAAACTTTTAGAAATTATTAACATCAATAGCAAATGGTTAGGACTAGTTATATTATTATGTTATTCACTACTTGTACCTGAGATTTTTAATGAGAATTTATAATCTACATTTCATGTAGAAAAATTACATTTTCTCTGGGTGAGTGGGCCCTCTTTTTTCTGAAAAAATAATTTTGGATACCCAAGGGTAGCTTCAAGTGGTCTCTTTAATGAATTCTTAAATGTAAAATAACCCTAAAACAATTTTTTAAGTGGATTGATGTCTTGGCCTTGCTTTCCATTGTAGTAATTACTAAATACAACAAGTAATACACATGCTGAAGTAGATATTAATGAAATATGAGAATCCAGTTCTTGGTAGCAGTAACATCACCTTTTTGGCAATGTCAAGATCTGCAAGTTGATCCAAATGAATTTAGTACTTTCTTGAATTGTTTTATATCCGTAGCAGAAGACAACTTAAAATGACTTTTTGGAAATTAAATAAACCTCTGGCAACTATTTTAACCTCTCATTGCATATTTCATTTCGCAGACCTTCTGTATAAGAGTTCAGTACTATCTGTAGTCCAACCCTCAGCTTCCTGTATTCAAGAAATTGTCCTAATATAAAAATCTAGTCTCAGATTGCTGTGTATGTGAATTAAGAATTCAGTGCTCAAGTAAGAGGACTTGGTAGGAATATATTGTCAGGTAAAATTATTAATAAATATTAGTTGGATGAACAGAAAGAATATGCAAATATCTGCATTTTTTGTGGTTTTTTTTCTTTGTTGCTCTCAATAGAGATCTCTGAACTTACACAGTTGTATGTTCATTTTGCTAGTATTGTGTTACTTTACAGGTAATGCAAATCATACAGCCTTTTCTGGCATGCAAATCCCTGTGTAACATCAAAATTATTAACACAGTAATACTGAGTTTGACTAATCAGTGTTCCAGTAGAATTCAGAGTCTTAAAAATGAAGGTGTTGGGTTATAAAATGAAGGACCGACACACATAACCTGTCCATGCTCTCTTCTAGGGATAGACCTGCCGTTCATGATGATGCCCCACCCTCTGCTTCCCGTCAGCCTACCTCCTGCTTCAGTTGCAATGGCAATGAATCAGATGAACCACCTCAATACAATAGCTAACATGGCTGCAGCAGCCCAGATGCACAGTCCTCTTTCCAGGGCGGGGGCCTCTGTTATAAAGGTAAGAGTAACATACAAGACTTAGAAAAAAAAAAAAAAAAAGCTTTTCATGGCTAACAAAAACATTTACAGCGACTTTCTTAAGGAAAATAACTAAGAGCTTATACTGCCTATAGCACACCTGTTCTGATGTTCCTGATAGTGCTTCAGTCTGAGGAAATGCCCATGAGTACAGTCAAAAAGTTAAGATGATCCGCTCTATCTACAAATCTGTAATGTAATTAAAAACAGAAACTAGCACTCACTAACAGTCACTAGGGGAATTATCGGTGCTGCATCTGTGAAAGCTCAAAAGCTGCTCTAAAATGTTGTTTAAAATCAAACTTAATGTTATACTCCAAATGCTATAGAAAGTAACAGAAACTCTAGTGCGGTGCAATTCCAGAACAGGTTAGTAGCAGAGAAAATAATCAGAAATACCTTAGTGAGTACAGTCTCTGCTGGCCACACTAAATATCTTTCTGGCTGGATAAAAATTGTTTCCTACTTTGGAAAGGCTTCTGGTAGTCTCTTCAAAGCAGGTTGCTCAGAAAATGTTAAGCCTGTGTTGATTGCTGCAGAACTGCCACATGCTAAAAATATGTTAAGAAAATTTCAAATTAGAAGGATACAGGATCAGTGCATGCGAAGGACTGGTGCTATGGTGTTCTCTAAAAGGCAGTGTGTCTTCTTCTTATTGAGCAAAAATGAAAGGGTTTATGAGTCTTTTATGTGTATTTTCAGGCAAGTGCATGTTTCTTGTTGAGAAAGTAAAATTTTGTCACCTTTGGAAGGTAGTTACTCTGATCCATTTGTCTTTCTTTTTAAATATGTGAGTCGGTAGAGCTGCCTGTTCTGGAATGTACAGGTCTTTTTGCTTTGATATTTATGCTTATTTACACCTATGTGTCCCCGTCACTCTGGAATCCAAAAATTCCGAGTTAGTTTATTATAATAACTCTCACTGATTTGCTGAATTAATCTCTTATATCTTTATTGTAAAACATCTTAATTGTCAAATATAATTATTTTATCATTGAGAAAGCTTCTGTTGCTAATATTATATGAACTTTTGTTTCTACATCAAGTAGGGAAAGAAACAATTAGTACACAACCACATTTCTTTTTCCTGCATGTATTTACTGATGCCAACATCCTTTCAAAGAAGAAAGCAAATCTTTTCTGTTATGTTACAGTGGCATAAAACATTATGTGTCTCTGTTGCTGAGGTTGTGGAGATCTTTGGTTTTCTTCTGATCTTATTCTTGGCCCAAGCATCTCCAGAATTGTCTTAGGTTGTTTCTCTTATATACTGAGACTAACATTTTGGGTTTTGGATTCTGGGAGGCTGGTAAAATTCAGGGGGGGACTATTTAGTCCAGTTAGGGACTATTTAGGATTAAGATCTACAAAAAATCCTTATCATCAGTATGTCCACACAGTTATTGACTGGGCAGAGGGAAAGTGATACCTCTGATGTCCAGCTATGCATTAGTTAATGCAAGTCACTGGATTGTTAGAAATTAATTGAGGTTCCATTTGTTTCACTCAGTGGCCTTTTCTTTAACTGTTCAGAGACCTCTTGAGAAAATCATAACTTAAATATAACAGTGGAATATGCTTTTGATTATATTTGAAATGCTACCAGTATGTCAAAATTAAGGTTAAATATGTATTTGTAAGCAGTGCTAGTTCTTTCTAACATAAAGTACAGTTTTTGCAGTTAGGTTTAGCAGGTCCTTGCTGATCCTAGTTACTCATTTACAGCTATTTTTACTCCAGCACCTGCACTAGAGGATACACAATATCTCCACAGCAACAGTAGGTCTCACTAGCGCTGTAATGGGAATTATATCCTCTACATAATGTAAAGGAAAATACACCAGTAGCTAATGTGACAGAGGGAAAATGTGCATCCATTGCTGTGTTACTCTTGCCTGTCAAGTGATGCTGCATCTTCCTCTTGTTTGTTCCGAGTGCTGAAACAGTAAATGTATTTTATTACAGTGTGAGGCTCCCTTTGTCCTTTCCTACCCTTATGTACAATCATCTAGTTCTGAGTGATGACCAATTAAGGCAAAATCCTTGTCCAAAACGGGTAAAAGAAAGGCATTGGCACTGTTGTTATGTCAGCAGTATTACTTATATTAGATAACATTATTTAAGTGCATTTAGTAAGTACAAAAATAACTAGTTTTAGATAGACTGCAACCTCATGTCATTACTTAAAATGGAAGAAATGAATTGAATATATTGAGTGTGTATCTGTTTCCATACTCTGATGACTAAAACACCACTTGGCCTGTTTCCTAAAGGTGTGAGAATCAGCTGCTTTATACAGGTTTTGAATGAAGTCATTATGCTTTTTATATCACATTTGCCATTTAGAAATAAGCTGTTCTACCAAGATATGCATGATCAGCAAAGTTAACATTTAGTGCTCCAGAAAGAAATGTCACAACTATGAAACTTGATTTCTTCCTGACAGGAACTCTGTAAATTAAGCAGGCACAATGGCCAGGCTCACTAAACCTTCTTAGCCATCTATAACATGATCTGATGTGATTATAGCAGCATCCACTAGCACTACTACAGCTACAGTTCTGACAATGCCCCTGTAATAAATCCCATCTTTCAGGGATTTACTGTGTATCTGAAAGATTCTTTGTTTGAAACTTGTCTCAAATGGTTCTGGAGAACCTGTATAATGGAGGGTCTCATGTGGCAAACACAAAATTTGACAGTAACTCTTGACTTCACCACTGTCTCTATTCTCTCTCTTGTGTCTACTGTCGTGTTAGTTCTTTTTTTTTTCCCAGAACTATTCTTCAGCTGAATGAACTCTGCCATCCAGTCACTGTGTAAAAGGCTTAGGTATAAAATGCTTTGCCAGCCTGGTCTTGAGGGCCTGTCTGGGGTGGAACTTAGCTGAAATACACCTGAATCATGGTTTAGGATAGAAACAGTAGTGAATAAATATAGTAGTTTACTCTCATCCAATAATTTTATTCCTGTAACTGTGCTTGGTGACAATATTCTTAGGTCTTCAGAAGCGAAGCTGGGATGGGCTCTTTCCAGAAAAGAGAAAGGATTTCACTGAAGGTTATGGAACAACTCAACTCCAGAGAGCAGTAACTATATAACATTAAGATTTTTATTTTACAGTGGACCTATAATGAAGATGATAGATTATGTAACAAATCACATGACTATTATTATGCATTCACAGCATATTATGCAGTTTATCATAAAGGTGCTGTTAACATGTATGCTGAGAACACCAATTTAACAGAATGCTGAAAGCACACCTAAATCATAACAGATCATTTAAATGAAATCGGGTCCAAAGGAGTTGAGACCTCACAGCATGTAATGTGGATGGCAAGTATGTGAAGATGCCTCACAGCAAAAATGTGACTAGCTCTTCTGTTCACTGACAGACCTTAGAATAAGACCATGCTCATATAAGAACTCTGGCCATAGAGGCCTTGAGCAGTGGATCCTCAGGCTATGTACAGGAAGGGTTGTAGGAGTATTAAGGTAGTGTCATCAGTTCCAAAGTATTTATGCTGGTTAAGCCAGAAGAGTCTTATGTGATTAAAAGCATACTAGCTTGCACTGCACAATTTCAGCCAAAAGGCTGGGAGAGAGGGCAGGGAGAGGTTTGGGGACAAAAGAATAAGGAGAACTGGAGTTTCTGGAGCTATGAGTATGTGAAACTGTAAGTACTGAAAGGCCACTTTCCCAGATGTCCTTTGAAACAGGTTAGTGGGAGATACTGTGAAATTGTGAGAACAAAATCCAAACCAGGGGCTTTAAGCTGCTCCCTTTTGTGTTAGATATCAAGAGTACTGAGGTAATAAGCAAACTTTTATCCCAGAGTTCTGAGAGTCTCTTTTCCCCTTTTATCCCAGTTTTTCCTTGGCGCTTGTTCTATTCACCCAACATGTTTTACACTTTCATTGCTTCTTTTGCTTATGGCTCACCCTACCTCCTCCATCTCTCCTCTTTTTCATTCCCTCTCCCTTTCCTTCTGGCTCTCCATCAGCCTCTTCTGAGCCACTAAGAGATGTGCTTCTGAGTAGGAGTTTTCTGCAAATTGGTTTCACGGTGTCCATTTTTCTTCTGTCATCATTCCCTCATGCTTGCTATATTCCTACTTTTCTCTTACTCTTTCTGCTCTTGTGCCATTTGTCCCTAATTGTGAGCTGGCTATTTGTTGAATACAGCTGGAAAACCAAGATGAAAAAAGTTAAAATGTAAAAACCCCACCACCCTTGCTCCAAAAAAAAAAAAAACCCAAAAGGACATTTTAGGTGAAAAACAGTGTTTTGTTTTGAGAGGGAAACTGGAATCTTGTACTTCACAGCAACCCTACACAATTCACAATTTCCGGCTGAATATTTTTGTCTGCTGATAAACAGAGCAAAGTGTTGTTTGTACAGTGTGATCTAGACATGCAGTAGAGATTTTGGAGTCTCCCTTTCTTTGTGTTCTGTTCTCCTGATTTTGTGGGATTGTTAAAGCATTTGTAAAGGATGTATATGGCATGATTTTAAATTCCCTGAAGAGAATACAGATGGGCTGTGTAATTATTGCTGAGAGGTGCTATTTTCTGTGTGCTGTACAACTCACATTCATAATATTTACTTGACAGCCAGAAAAATGTGGCCATCTCCGAATACTCTGAAACAATTCTTCTCGGTATAAAAACATTTCTCATTACAGAATATATAACATATTTATTTTCATATCTCTCTGTGCATTCAATTCATTCTGAATTGCTTTCGATATATTACAACATTTATAAAATAAAACTTTTGTAAAATTTAAGATCTTTTTCTCATTATCAGATTTATTCTGTCCTGTTTCATAGCATGTGTTTGTTGCTGGCAGGTTATTGCTGAAATGGGCACTAGAATATGCTGGGGGAGTGACATGTGAAACAGTAATTTGAGTTGGTGATACCTTGCAGGTGAGTAGGAAGGACTGGCAAGAGTTTCTGCCCCTGGTCTGGCTGGACCTGTAATGCAGCTCCAGTTGTGTAGTCACTGGGGTAGCTTGTGCATAAAGAGGCTGAATTTTGCCTTGTGCCTTGTGCCTCTATTTGTATGAGAAGATGAGTAGTATCTATAAATGTCAGCTGTTTGAAAGACAGCGTTACGTCAGTGTGGGCAGAAAACACATGTAGCACATAGCCTCCTTTGCTGAATTTGTTCCAGGCCACAGACATGGTCCAGCAGTCTTCGGTCAGATGCTGTGCTTACTTTAAGCACAGGCAGCTGGTATAGTTCTTTTATTTTAAAGTAGCAAGCATATTTAGCACTGTTAGGTATATGGTTGGACTTAATGATCTTAAAGGTCTTTTCCAACATAAATGATTCTGTGATTTTGTGTTTCTAAGTTTGCTTCTTATAAGGCTAATTCTGTGTCTGTATTTGTAGTGAAGGCGAAGTTAATGTGCTGGTTTGTATCTTTTTATTCACTGAAACAGAGAAACTGCTATGTTGGGTGATGTTCAGGTCCTTACAAATTGCACTAAATACCGTTCTGATCTCTACTTCTTTGAAGGGAGTCATATCCCTCTTCCTGCAATGCCAAGAATGCCTCGCTTGATAACTCTTGAGATACCTAGTTGCTATGTTAAAGACTAAACAGGGAATACTTACACTTGGAAATTGAAAAAATACAGTAAGAAGTGTCTCTTTGCAAAGCTTGCAAGGGAATATTGCGAGGTCAGGCACATACTAGCTTTTAGTTTGGCTCAGGTCTTTTTAGTATTGGCTTAGTCATTTGTATTTGTAATTAATAACTAATATAGCTATAGCACAGATTAGATACAGCTTTATCATCATTAGTCCTGGGAGTGCCTTTCTTTCACTCAGTAACAGTACTGGGTGGAACAATTCATAGGAAGGGTACAAGTAGAAAGTTTCCATTATCAGTTCCTTTCCGATTTTAGTCAGTATTATGCTTTCAGATTCAAATTATAATGTAAATGTAAAATCTTAATGTATGAGTGAAGGCTGACAGTTTTCAGAGACTGCTGATTTAAGAAATGGTGAAGAAGGAAGCTCTTTGGCTCTTTACCAATACCATCGTATTAGCTGCAGGTTTCTGTTTGGCTGAACAGCTGGCAATTAATGAATTGATAGGAAGTAGTCACAAGGTAATGGAATTAGCAAGTGAACATCTGGTATTAAAAATTAGTAAACATAGAAAAGTTTTTATGAATTTTCAAATTTGGTGGGAAAATAATTGCCAGTTGACTACAACTGTAACAACTGTATATACACAGTGAAAAAAAAGGGTATTTTAAATGGCAAAGTAGATATTTTTAAGTGAATGACTTCCCCATGCACTGCAAAAGATGAATGGAATCCAGCTGGCTTTCAGACATACAGATCCTATCTTAGTTTTCAGACCAGCTGTTTACCTTGTTCATCTTCAGTTCTTAACAACACTTGGAGATTCTATAAGTAGCTCACAAGACCAGCTCACACATAGTCCTTGCATGTGTCCATTTCCAGACTGAGATGATTCAAAATACAAACCACTGTTCTCTTGCCCAGAAATTGTAACTCTAATCGTGGTATTTCTTGTAGGCCACTCTCCGGCATCATTTCAGATTTAGCACAGCTCCTGCTAACCATTTCAGGATCATTCCTTTTCTTTGAAAAGCCTGAATGCCAGTTATATACTGCTTTTCTCAATAACGCATTAGTTAAAGACTGTAAACTTCAGAACGATGTTAAAAATGTACTTTATACTAGAATCCAAATAGTACTGGTATCAATTAAGTTTGACTGGAAAAAAATATGTGCCTTAGTGTTAAGTAAAAAATAAATAAAAATTAAGAATATTTCTTTCCTGACTGAAATTGTGTTTTAACTTCTCTTTATTTTCCTCTTTTATTGAGGATGGAATTCAGCCAGGAAGATAGGAGCAGCAGTGTCACAGGCACGGAATTGTGGTGGTCTGGGATAGGAGATGAGGAGGTTTGCAGCCATTCTGCTGGTTGGCTGCTTCTGGCTTCACAAACCCCTCCAGAGACATGGGGCTCAGGTTTCTAGATTTGTTTAACTGTGTGGTCCGTTTTGTGAATCTGAACGGTGTTTTGGCAAACACTGGGGGATTGAGGTGAGGCACAAGAAATATTCCAGTTGGGAACTAGGATGCAGATTAATGTTGGAAAACTTAACTCTGCCAGAGCCTATGAACTCCCTGTTTTTCCAACATGATCATCAGCTCTAAATCTTTCTTACAATAGGTGAAAAGTCTAATGTAGACCTAGAGGCAGGAGAATCCCTGTTTTTTCTTTTCTCTCTGTTTCATTAGCAAGGTCTGGCGAATTCCAGCTCTCCTGCCACTGCAGAGCCCTTGTAGAGTACAGAAGCAGCACCTCAATTAAATATGAAACACCAAGATAAATGTCTGAATAAAATATCCAGGACTCAGACAAACTTCCAAAACCTGCTTGTCAGCAGTGAAATGCCATTAAATCCTCTAGGAACTCATTAATAGATTAACATTTGGAAGAGTAATTACAGCTACATTAGAACTAAGAATAAAGAAAAATAAAGGAAAATCCAGCAGCATCATTTCTGTAAACTCTTGACACAAAATGAAGATCAATACCATAAAAAAATCAGAGGTAAGGAATTAAGGTCAAGATGATTATGTCAAAAATAGGTAAGCTGTTCATATATATTTCAAGAAAAAAACCCTACTCTGGATGCAAGTGGCATGTGGTGTTTCATGTTATTTGTGTGGAATACTACCTCACTGCATAGAAAAAGGATATTGAGGGGAAATCAAGGATGTATCTAGAAACTGGAAGAGTTGATCACTTCAGTGCTGTTAACCTAAATCACAACTAAAATTAACAATGTCAAGCTTTGTAGCTGCAGTTTCTGAGCCAAAGCAAGACACTGATCTTTAGTGAGACAAATATATTACCCTTCAAAAGGATTAAATACTGCAAAAGTCTTCTTTGAGAATTTATGTTACAGCTCTGTAGTGGAGAGAGAAAAGATAAGGTAAAGTAGGTACTGTAGTGAGATAAATAGGTGAAATCTTGAGAAATGTTTTCATTTTTCATAAAATTCTCACTCTCTGCAAATTTTATATATATAATTCATTCCATTATAACCTGGAATATGAATCTTGCAAATTTATGAATAGGAGGAAATACAAGTGGAGAAAATAGGACTTTATTTAGAAATGCTTTTTTATTACTGAGTGTATCTGCTGTAGAACCAGGCTACACAGCACTCTTGCCAGTGGGAACTGAGTTATTTTCAAAAGGAAGAAGATTAAAATATATGAAAAGTAACAAGGCTGTAAAATACATAGATGACAAATAAAATGAAGTCATCAATGTGTAAAAAAAATTGTTAAGGTTTTAGATTTGCAATTTTCCTATTTAAATGCCCTCATTGATTTGTTACAAATACTGTTAACCCTGTGTTTGGAAAATGGTGAGGACATTATCACTTGTGTTCTCATTTGTAATAAAATAGATTAACTTGCTGTGAAATTTTAACTAGGCTGAGACACAACAGTAGCTACCTAATGAACCAGAGCACATTGCTGTTAAGTAGCTAAATAGATGCATACTGATTACAGGACTGAAAAATGGATCTGTTTACTTGCAAAAAAAAGTCTGTTCATAGCGTTATTCATTATAGTGGGGGAAATTCAGCATCACGTTTCCACACAAACATTTAGAAATAGACAATTTCTCCATCCATATGCAGTCTTACGTGATGACACTCTATCCTAATTTGCAGTACATATAATACAGGGAAAACGTAAGCTCCTTTGTTGCTTATAGAGAAAACTGTATCTTCTCTGTACATGTAAATTTTTATAACTGATGTTAGATGACATAATCAACTAATTCAGTTAGAAAGTGATTCACTGTGTGATTAAGAATGACATTATTATTTGACACTTTTATTTCTGTCTGAGCATTTCAAACCAAGACCCTGAGTTTGAAGGCAAATTACTTGAAGCAGAGATTATTTTATAGCAAGAGACAATGGGAAATGCAGTTACCAGAAGGAGCTCGAATTCTTTGCTTTTCCAAATCATCAGCTCTTGAATTACTCAAATAACTTCCATTTAAGATGACATATATGGCTGTTTGTGTGATATCTAAGTGTTAATTCATAATCATATTTGTTCATAGGGTTTTTTTTTGCAGAACAGTTGGCATGTCCTCTTCTTGGCTATTCATTTTCATGGCTGTAGTAGACAATGAAATTTACTTACACTATGTACTCTTCTGTTAAATTAATCATTTCGAAATGGTATCTTAATTGTAAATTGAGTGCTCACTGTGGTAAAAAAAGGGAAAATAGCGCCAAAGAGGACAGTTAAAACTGAAAGCCAGGCAAATAAAATTGTAGTCATAGTTGTAGCCTGTTAGCAGTAACCTATTTGGAAGCTATTGTTTACACAAAGGTATTGTTTACACACAATATTTATAAACTCAGGATTGCAGGTGTATGTTTCATCATTTAGAAGAATACTTCTTGGGGCAAGAACATGACTTGTACAAGCAACTTAGTAAGCAGCCCATCCACAGTCTTGACTCTTGTTTTACTCTTCTGCTTTATCTCAGCAACCTCTAAAACCATTCTTTAATGGTTTTAGGAGACTAAAATCAGTGACTTCGACTTTTTTCTCACCAGAATTTGGAAACTGTTCATTTAAAACCATTCAGTTTCCAAAATTTTAAGAACTTGTAACTCAACATAATATATTCATATCTGTTAAAACTTAATAAACATTTTAATTAGCATTCAAAAATACTGCAATTAAAAATATCCCTTTAAGATTTATTAGTTATTGTATGTTCATTAAATAACAGATAATTAGTGAAAACAGATCCATAGAGGATTAACAGCTATGTAATAGATACACATCTGTTACAAGATCTTGAGCCTCAGTTGTTATTTAATGTACAATAACTATCCTATTAAAAACACATTCAGTGCTACGTTTTCAGCTGGTGTGATTGGAATAGTCAAGCGCTATCCTTCGTTATTAGGAGGATCCAATCTCATATTGCCTTCGCATCATTCTCAAATGTATCTGTAAATGTGAAGATGAGTGTGGTTTAGAGAGATGGTTTTCATGGGTAACAGAATGCTCTTAAAATGTCAGTCCTACTGCCAGTGTTATTAATGAATTGCCTCAACAGGTTATGAACAGAAGCTATTCTGCTAGCTATTTATAGTGGAAAAACTATTAGAATCTACCATTCTCTTCCTAAAGCTGTGTTATTGATTTAGGATACTGTCTAGCAAAAGCTACATAAAAAGTTCAGATGTTAGTGAGCTTATTTTCAAAGCACACAGTAAGTTGCCCCCCAGTAGCCAGATTGCATATTCCTAATGAAAAATCTTTGAGAATAGGTTAGGAAGGCAGAGAAATTGCAAAGTTCCTTTGAGACAACTTCCCCAGATTATGCTGTAATTGTGATTCGTAATGAGGTGCGGGTAAGAGGATCTCCCTTTAAAAAAAAAAAAAAGGAAGTAATATTTCAGTTCTGAGTTTCCATGGGGAACAGCTGATTGCCGGGGATGAAGGTAACTCCAAATATGCAGTTTCTGGATTTCTGTAAAATCACGCATCCCCTCGTTAGCATCTCTCCTTTGGAGCCGCACCTTCAGGGGTCTGTAACAGAGGATTAAAGCACAGAAGGGTTTTTAAAAATCTGTAAAGTGTCTCAGGTCATGACCTGTCCTTTTCACCAGATTTGCATTTTTTTGTTGGTCCTGGGAACAGGAATGAAGGGCACTGGGATTTTTAATCGATTCAGAAAATTATACATGTGGAAGCACTGGGTTGGAAGGGATCTCAAGTGGTCATGTAGTCTGTTGCCTTCCTCAAGACAGGATGAATAAGTACCTATGCCATGCTTGTCTAACCTGTTCCTAAGGATTTTTACTAATGAAAAATCCATGGTATCTTCAGGCAATCTGCAAGTATAGATACACAGAACTGCAGCACTTAGTTTTGCTAAATTTTTAGAATTTCTTATCTTTTTTCTCTTTACCTGAAATACTGTGCATATTTATATTAGAGGTTAACATCAAAGTTTCTCAAGTAAATAAGAATTTGCAAGCACATTCTGATTTTTGTTAGTCAGTAATGCTTTTCTTGTAGAAATGAAGTTCTTAGCAGTGCCACAGCTTTTAAAATGTGTTTGAGTGCTACTCTGAGAAGATGCTGATGTAATTTCAGGTACTATTCTAGTGAGTTTACAAATTCAACTGCATTTAGTGACAGTTTGGTCCAAATCTGGATTATTATTGTGAATGTGACTTGTACATGTCAATTTTCCTATCTGTAGCTTAAAAGTATTTTGTGAGAACAATATGAAAGAACATTCTTTAGGTACCTTCCAACCTTAATAATTCTGTAATTCTTTATGTTCCTATGTGTGAAAAACTTAGAAAATAAAAAGTTACCCAGAAAAAAAAAAAAAAAGACATGGCAAATGCTTTGTCATGACAAAGAGGATGAAAAGCTGTTGCCCAGATACATTGCATGCAGAAGGCTATAGTCTTTTTAGCTGTAGATGACTACACTGGTCAAAAGGCATTTCAGTTTTTCTCAGTTCACTATTTATCTCGGAAAGGCCATTTATTATTGGTGTTTTAAGCCAGCTTCAATTTTTTCAGTGAACTTCAGTGAAGTTCATGAGTCAAATTGCACAGATCTTGTTTTATTTCTGTTCCAAGGAAAGGATTCAAGACAGCCCTTCTCCAGCTCCATCTCTAGAAGACAGTCAGCGGCCTGGGAGCCACGCTTCCTCCCATCAGAGCAGCAGCGTGTCCAGCTCACCGTCCCAGTTGGACAACACACCAGACAGAATTGGTTAGTGCTCTGCAGCCTCACACCTCTTTGCATTTACTGACCTCAAGAATTTTAGAAGTTTGTTGAGGCAAATATTTGTTAGCTGGGAAACTCAGGAAAGCACTCGCTAAAACCCACCAGAAAGTTCATCACTACAGTTTGTTTTATTAGGTTCATCACTATACCGAGCCCAGCCCCTCAGATCCACTCTATGCCAGTATCTGTCCTTGCACAGAAGATACCACCCCTTCTCTGGTAAAACCAAATTCTTTTGCTTGCTGGAGTATGAAAGTGCCTATGAAGGCACCTGGAATTGAAAAAATAGCAAGGTATCTTTTTCTTTGCAGATTATATGATGGCTTTTCCATCCCAGAAACCTCCTTATGCCCACACGTTCCATCATCACCATGAGGCTGAGGACTTTCTGATTTTTTTTTGGTGTCTACCCCACAGCTTTTACAGCCTGTGCGTTATTGACCTTGTGTTTAAAATGCTGATTCAGTCTAGGGAAGTTCAGATCCTATTCCTGGTGCTTCCAAGAGGGATCTAGGGCAAGTCAATTAACATCTCTTCTTGTCAGTGTATGTCAACACTGTTGTCTTCAGAATGGCTGGAGCTCATGCAGACACTGCTGAGCTAGATTTGAACTACAAAAACAGCGCGGTCCATGTAGTCAGCACAGACCTCACTTCCGTCAAATAACTACTCAACTGCTTGCTGGGGTTTTACAGTTTTGACTCTGGTCCATGCAGCAGCACCATGGCACTATATAGCACAGTTAGCTCAACACAAACTAGTCAGTAGAACCTGTACTATTTTCCTAAATGCATGCATACACAGGACATAGACTAGAAAGTAGATTCCCCTCAGCTTATTCATAGGTAAAATAGGGCTAGAAATCTGCAGGACAAGAAATGTGACTTCCTATAACAAGAGTGAAAAAGGGACTTTAGTCCTCACTCTAGCTTTTGAAAGCTGTTGTTAACACAGCAGTTGCACACACTGCAAGCCTCTGAGCTTCAGAAGTGGTGCTGAAATGAAAGTTTTTGAAAGATAACTAGGTTTTATTTATGTTGAACTGAACATTTCTCTGTGTTGAACTCTAATGCTTAAATTTGTAAAGATATATGTGTATGTTTTTTATCCATATAAATGTATGTTTTCACTTTTGCAATTTAAAAGAAAAAGAAATAGCTTTCCCTAAAATATGGCAATGAAGCTTTTAACAAGTGTTCTGACTGGAATAACTTCTGTAATAAATGTGTTAATCAAATAAGAACAAAGAAAATAGGCATCCTGAAATTATAAACGTAACACCTCTCACAGATCTTGCAGGTGTTAAGTAAAGAGGTTTTTTCAGCACTGCAGTGTATTGGGGTTTTGCTGTCATCTATCAATTTGGGTTACTAGCTGTCAAACTGGATTTTTTAAATTTGCTGCGTTACAGATAATTACAAATACATAAATCCTTAAATATCTCCAAAATGGTTCCTATGAAGTACTTCTCTAATTAGAGAATCTGAACATTTCATAAAAAAATCACATTCATCTCAGTAGTAAATTGGGTTTTATCTTGGTATTTTTGTTTTATCAAGTTGAGCAGATTTGCTTTTGGTGCATATTTTACTTGGCTCTAAGTGCCAAACTGGGACAGCAAAATGGTTGATTGTGGACAGCAAAATTGGTCAATTGCTTTAGAACTTACATAGTATAAACAAATGTTAAAATACCAAAATACTGAGAAAATATAATTAAATATTTTTGCTGTTCTGGCTTTTTTTTTACTGGTGGTGTTAAAAAGTTGTGCACTCTGACTTTTTTAGCTATGCTGACCAACAGCAGGGAAGGAGAGCTCATTGATCAAGAAACTGGGACCAGCCTAAAAAAAGTACAAAAGGAGAAAGGTAAAATTACAGACTGTTTTCCAGCACAGGCATTTAATTACGCTTATTATGTGTGTATTCCTTTTTCTAGGATTCTGCGTATGCAGTGGCATTATTTTAAAAATTTAATAATGCTAGGTGCTTAAATGCAAAGAATAATGTATCCAGTGAATTTATATGGTATTATCCTTCGAAGTGTAAGCAACCAGGTCTTTGCTTCTTGGTTTATGTAGTATGGGGCTAATATTTTGCTGGTCTTTCGGCTCAATTATTTATGAAGTTCCTAGCAAATATGTGATTAGTCACATGGTATTTCTTTGCCTCCAGGGAATGTGTGTGCAGACTACTCTAATGCTGGTACCTAGGTGAGGGAAACAAGCCATTTTTTGTGTCTAATAATACTGCATTAACTCACAAGTTAGGGGCAGCAAGGGAAGAAGTGACATTTGGCCTGTAGTGACAGTCCTAGAGGCAGGGCAGTGGCTCCTCTGCTTGGTTCTCCCTGCAGTGATTGTTGTGTACTGGAAAAAGTGGTTATTGCTGGTGTATGCAGGTAAGCCCTGAGGAAGTGCTTTAGTGACGGAGAGCACGTCGTGTCTGTGACTGCACATCAAGGAAGAAGCAGCATTTTGTTTCCTTGCAAATATAACAGAAAAAAAAATACTTGCATATTAATAGGCAAGAGGTTTGTTCTGGCATTGCATACAGACAGCACCATATGACATGAGTGCCTGCAAAAAAACCAAAATGATATAAAGAAATAAAAAAAGCTAATGGTAAGTGGATACTGGAAAAATACTGCAAAGGTATAAACTGAGGGAGATAGTAAGGTTTCAGAGTGAAAAAGATGGGGAGAAGGAAGCAACCAAAAGAGGAGAAAACATAAATGCACTTTTAAGTCTACTGTTAATATGAAACATGTTATCATAAATGTAAACACAACATGACTTATATTTTGATTGAGGTGATTTTGATGTATTTTCTGAAAAAAGTTGAGAAGACAAGTATAGACAAATTTATGAGCAGCTCAGAAGAGAATTTTAAGGCTCCATTTACCCTGTGGTTCCAGACTTACATAAAATTACTTTGGCGGATTCATGGTTTTGTATAATCAGCCTTTTTCCTTAGACGCCTGTGAATGATCCAGTCTTTGGGAGGAAGAATCTAAAATTTCCTCCTTATATTTTGTATTTTTGTACTTGAATCTCTCTTTCTGAAAGCTGAAGCAGCTGTTTCCTATTCACTGGTTTCTCTAGACATTTTAGCACTTCCCTCATGAACCCCAGAAAAGCCCTTTTCTGCCATTCTTTGGTAGTTTTGTCTGGATAATCACGCTTAAATCATTCCTTCTTTGGCTCTTGTTGGCATTTATGGACCAGAGGCTAAACAGTTACCAACCATACCTTTATTCCTAAAATTAAAACATTACATTTCTGTAGTAATCAGATAGATGCGTATTTAATCTAAATCTGAAAGCGCAGTTGATTTTAAGTTTGTTGAACCATGCATGGTTTCTTCCCTCATGTTTGATCATTTTTCAGTGAAACAATTCAATATCCTATGGGGTTCGAAGATGCAAATCATGTAGTTATTTGTAGTAGCAGTCCTGTCATGCAGGATGGATGAAGGAAGGTACAGTTTAAGAATCAGAAAAGACAATTCAGAAATCCCCAAAAGCGTGAAAGTAATTTAAACTCCACCACCTGTGAACCTAATTCCCAGGCTCCTGTGATCACTGAGCGTTCCTTGTGACATATACGAAATCACAAAAATTTGATGCTAAAATTTTGTGTACCATAATTTACCTTAAAATTGAAGTTGCATAGGTTTATTCATTTCTCGATCTACATTTTTGCATAGTATTATCTTTAATTGATTAGGTACTGGGAAATATGTCTTTATATGTGTGTTACTTCTGCATGCACTTAAGGGAATTTTTTTGGGATGAACTCAGTGTTCAGAGATTCATCTGCATGAGAAAAACGTGCTTCAAAATAATTTTAGCTTATCATTTTAAAGGTAGAATAAAGTTTCTGGTTTTCTACTTGATCTGCACAGATCAGGGTTGGTTTTTTTTCTGAAAACATGAGAATGAGAAATTGTTTATTTTTTTTTTTGTCAAGTAAAGATGTCATTTTCAAATAATACCATGACTCCAGAACCAAAACCTTTTGAAGTTATAGTGGGACAAATGCTAAATTTTAAAGGCACCAACATTGTGTGTCTAACAGATTCAGGCTGATTTTGCATTTGGCCATGTGACATACCTATATTAGAGTTGCTGTAGGAATCTCGGGTTTACAGGATGCAAGCACGCAGTAACTGGTGGACTTCAGCAGTAGGTCAGAGCCAGTACTCTGCTTCTGAAAATCCCCAGCCTGTATGTGCTCTGTCACCTCATGCAAGTGTTATTTTTCAATGATTTGTCTTGCTCGCATATGGATCCTTTGTTCCTAATACTGTTCTTCTCTTGTGTATAATTAGTTTGGGCTCTGGTGCACCTCTGATATATTGAATGGTTTTTTCATAGTCAGATATGGACAGTCAGTGAAGAGTGTGGTCTGTGCTGGGTTGATCATACATGTAATTTGTATACAAAACAAGCTTTGTTTTTCAAAACCTGCCATTACTTTTACTGAGGTAAAATATATTTACCATGGAAAAGATTTTCAAAGTTATTAAGAAGGCGTGTAGTTAAAATAAAAGTATCAACATTTATTAAGTATGACAAGTAAGCGATTTATACAACCGTAGCAAACATATGTTTTCACATCTGTTTTGAGTAATATCATCATGATTTTAAAAATGATTTATAGCTCTGCAGGCCATAAAATGCCAGCTTTGCTGTAAGTTGGAAGTTTTCAAACAACAAAGAAATTATTGAAGGCATATATTGAACATGTTTTTGTTAGGCACCTTGGTATAACTTTACAAATCTGAGCACTCTGTAACAATTAAGTTAGCAACAAATGAAAATTCAGTAACTAAAATTTAGCAGTAGTAATACTTATGTGAAATCTTAGCATAAAAACCAGTAGAAGTTATTGTAATGATTATAGACAAATACTGTGATATCCCTCAGGATACACAATTTCTGTTTTTCCATGTCCTGTTTTAAGTGATCTCAGCACCAGAAAAAAATCTGCCACTTTGTTCTCATCAATCTAATTTCAAGGTAATTAGGGCTGAAGAGAATATGGCTTAACAGTTTCTCTTTAGAAGACAGTTAACATGAGGTTGTGCCAGTTATGTTGAGCTGTTTGTATATGTTGGTGGGACAGATTTTACAGAATTGGTGGTTGTCTCAGGGCAGAGGGGTAAGAGCCCAGTTAGACCATACCTTAAGCTTTTTGAAGGAGAAATACCATTAACTCTCAATTACATCCTTTCATCATCTTTTTAGGAAATATGGTGAGGCTTAACGTTAGAGGACAACCAACTTCTTTATAAGTCTGCAGTTGCTGGGTTTTTTTTTTGTCAAATGTCTTTAACCATTATGGTGCACAAGCATTTTGCCTTGAAAATCATCCACAGACCATAGCCCCAAGTGTTTACAGAAACTTAAACACAAATTATTCCTGATTGGGCTTTCCTGCTCTGTCTGTTTTTAGGCAGTTACATTTTTCCTGCACAACTGCTCACAGAAGCTAAATTTTAAATTCGTCTGCTTCAGTATATATTCTGAGAAAAATTTCTGTTGTATGGGAAAAGATTGTGTTTGACACAGCCCTGTATTGGCTTTATAGAAAGCTGCATATGAATTCTGGCATTAGGAAGGTTAAACGAGCCAGAAAAGAATTTGGCCATGCCTTCCAGTCAGACTTAAATGCCAGTACAATTATTCTGTTTGACTGCATGACAAGAATTACTCCAAACTTCTCACATAGGATGGAGTAATAAAAGGCACTGGCCCACCTCTTGCCACTGTAAAATCAAGGTGAGTGTTCATGTCTTCAGTGGGAACAGAATTTGGCCAAAGATTGATATTTTGGAAGATTGCACCCTTGGCTAACACTGGTGGTTATTATTCCAGACAGGAGTGATACACACAAGCTGCTCAGGTGCTGTTCCTCCTGGACCCATGGCATGTCCTGAGCCCTGGTGAGAGCTGGGTACATCCTAGCCAGCCCCTTTGCTCTGATTTTGTGAGGCAAGCAGTTTATGTGGGTGACCACAGCGTGCTTTGACTGGGTGTTAGGGTGTTCACATGGGTACTTGGGATGCTGGAGCTGCACTTCACCTGAAGTGGACTGGAGTAAAATTTTGTAAGAAAATGTCATAAATTACCAGTAACTCCAGACTTAACCATTGCACAAGCAGCCTTTGAGTAGAAATAAAGATTGTATTTGTTGAGAAAGTGATTTGCTCTGAATTTCCCAGAGCTACTCAGGGTGATGCTGCCCTCCTTTAGCCCAGTTGTCTGCATCGTCAGAGTACAAATCTGGACTCAAAGGCTGTGTCTCATGTTTCCATAAACGGTAGTCTCCAAAGCTGGGCATCTGGCAGCTATCCCTTTCCATTTTATTAAAGAACACCTTTCCCTTTATTACTTCAAGGAAATGGGAATTTTGCATCATTTCTGTCAGCTGAGCAAAATATTTTCAGATGGCAGGGACTACAGTAATGAAATAATAACTATATGTATTGTATTTCATTTGCAGAAAAGAGGTTGTATGCTGTTTAAATTAATCATTGCCAAAGGACTGGGTTACTCAGGATGTAAGGGGAGGAGAATGAGCAGGTGCAGAACACCTGAAACAGCAACAGGCCCTGGTGTTGGGGGTGTCCTCCAGAGAGAGGACTTTTCCAGCAATTAATCTGAAAGCATCCAGATGGAGAGCTCAAGGAATAAGAGAGCTAAGAGTACGAAGCTGTACCACGCAGTGTGTATACAAAGTGTGCGATAGGTGCCAACACTTCAAATGCTCATCGTGCTGTTTCTTTGACGTATCGATACTTGCATATTAAAGATATAACAAGAAAAAAGCAGTTTTCTTCATGAATGTGCTCATGAATCTCTTCCTGAGATACATGAAAAACTCTCCAAATTAGAAGTGAAGTCATGTTCTTTTTGGTCCCTATGTGTTTATATTAGGTCATTTCTTCAGTGGGGGCAATAACACAAGGGTTTAAAGGTTGCAAGGGTCTCTTCTTCCAAAAAATCTTAAGTGACATGCACAGTGCAAATGTTCACTGGAAAAATCAAGATATTTTTATGCTTTCTATTTTCTGAGAATACTGAAAAATAAGAAGCACAGTGCTCTATTCTGGGTAAAGGCTTTTTCCACAAGTTTTTTTGTTGTTAAATTTAACCTGCAAGTGAACTGACAACTGTTAAAATGTGATCTTTCATCAGTAAATCAATCAAAAACAAAAACACCACACGAAAAGCCAACACCAAAACCCATAAAATCAAGGCAAACTCTTATTATCACTTAGATTTGCAATACATGTAAATAGAAAGTAATAGCAAAGCTTTGATTTTTGAAGTGTCTAATCTAGACTCGTATCGTTGTGATTGTGTTTAACCATTGCTCTAATGTTTATAGATACAAGGGCCATTACAAAGAGATATTGATGAAGTATTCCAAGGTCACATCTTCTACATTAATTTTGTTTTATATCTTTATTTGCAGAATGATTTTTAAGAATGCTTTTTTTTTTCCCGAAGAGTAAAATAGCTGCTTCATAATTATCCTGGCAGATGGACCAAGACAGTTTCTTACATTGATATATAATTTATTAATATGTTTTATTTATTGGATTTCAGTGACTTTAGTGTATCGCTCTCTAAACACTACAAATTATGTGTCTATACAGACGTGCTGAAATGTTCAAATTTTCTTTACTGAAAAGGCTTTGGACCAAATGTTTTGGTAAGGTATCCATGTAAGTCTATGGAATAAAATGGCGAAATAAGAATAAAGTAAGACAGAAATAGAATGATAGGGTCATAGGATAGTTAGGGTTGGAAATGACCTAAAGATCATCAAGTAATAAGGTAAAATAAGATCACTACTCTCCGAAGTCAGGTTGTCTCTTCAGAGTTTACCATTTCCAGTTTTCCTCCAATACTGTGAATTGAGTTTTCAGTAGTATCTTATTGAGCTATATCAGATTTGAAAGGCTTAAAAAAGAGAGAAAAATTACTGATTGGTACTCAGGAGGGGTGCTCACAGAGGGGTGCTCACAGGGGGATGCTGTGCATGTCTGCTCCTGCGCCAGCAGCCTTAGGAAAGCATGAGTTATGGGGAAGCCTTGGAGCACACTGTGCACTGGTGGGTGGTATTTTTTGTAGTGTTTTTGTGTATCCAGGACTTTTTTTCTAATTTGATCTTTTGAATATCTTAAGATCTCTCTGTGGAGTGTGTCTGCCTGCCTTCTGTGTAAAAGTCACATTAAGATGGCAATTAAGAGCTCCCTTCTTTATTGCTTGCCCTGAGGTTTCAGGTGAC
Source organism: Lathamus discolor (assembly GCF_037157495.1). Classification (NCBI taxonomy): domain Eukaryota; kingdom Metazoa; phylum Chordata; class Aves; order Psittaciformes; family Psittacidae; genus Lathamus; species Lathamus discolor. The sequence continues at coordinate 16,582,819 of NC_088892.1, forward strand.
AGGAGGCCCAAAACCATACATTCATGTGCATCTCCAAAGTGTTTGTGTGCATGCTGCATTAGAACAAACATTCCTGATAATAAAACGTAATAAATCCCTAGTGTGCATACAACGTAGTGAAGTAACCTTGGACTGGAAGTAGAAAAAGGTTATCCTTTTGAAATAGATAGGTAGCCATGAAACCAGAATAAATGTGTTGTTCATTATATTTCAGACATTGCATTGAATTACATTGATGAAGTTACATGATATCTTTTTAGCAGAGCTGATACGACCCATAAACTGAACTCGGGAGCCGCCGGGGCTGCAGAACATCAGGAGGTCCAGACCACAGCCAGCTCAGGCTGTAATTTCAAGGAAATCAGATCTAATGTTCGATTGTTGGGGCAGAGGGCACCGCTACAGCACTATTTACTGTGTTAGGTGTTCAGCTATTATAGCCATATTTATTTCTGGGAATGGACAGGTTTTTTAGTATCTTTTTTGTATTATCAGCTTTACTTTGGAAATTAAGCATCGCACCTGATACGATAGGAGGCCACAATAGTAAGTTACCAATATAATTTCAGCTGTTCTAAAACAAGCGATTTATTCTGAAGAAAAGTGGCCCATTTTGAATTCTTTCCATGAAACTCCCTGCATCTTTGGATAAGTTCAGTATTAATTTTCTGATGTTCTTTTAATGATTCATATTAATACAGTAACAAGTAGATGCATGGGTGAGATAGTGTAAGAATCAGCAAGTAAATAAAATGTGTATTATCTATGTTAACCAAAACCTTACTGTCCCCCTACACTATGTTTGGGTTTTTTCATGTTATAAGCTCTTCATAAATTAATTTAGTGGGGAAAAAGTGTGCAAAATACTCAAGGATTTTTCCTGTTTCTAAAATGTCTCCCAGCTTCTCCTCTCAACTTACCTCAGTCATAGGAACAATTTATTTGCCAAAAGGCTAAACAACCTAAAATGATTGATTGTGAGATTCATTGTACAGGTGTTATAGAACCCAGTAAATTGTAAAATACAGAATGAGAAGAACAAGGAGGATGATCATTCTGATGCTAACGGTAGCATTTTAATGTGCCTATATAGGTGAGTGAGGTGGCAGAGCTGGGAATTGCTCAGTGAGAGGGGCTGCCTGGGTCGCTCTGTGGGGCTGGTGCCTGCTACCAACTGGGAAGTGAGTGTTCACAATTGGCTAAGGTTTACATCTGTGAATATTCTTATTGTAGCAGGTGCTTATGATTGACAAAAAGATGGATGGAGAGACACCTGTGCTTTGCTGTATTTGGGATATGCCAGTCATTGGGTACTCTGTTGGAAGGAAAACTTCTCAGAATTCCTGAATCTGTAGCAGGAGATTGAATCTCCTCTCCTAAGTGAAGTTTCTTTCAGCCTGCTGTGTCTCTGCATTGCATCTATCACACCATCTTTAGTTAAAGCTTTCCTACTTCATCTGAGTGATTAAATATTCATAAGAGCAGGCTCCTTAACTAGCTCCCTTGGCCTGCTGCATTACCAGCTGTACTCTTGAGCTGCTTTGTGTGTTTTCTCCCCTCCCCAAACTCCTTTACTAAATAATCCCAAACCAGTCTGATGGTTTGAAAACGGGACTCTTGTTTCTCAGTTGGCTACTCCCTTTGGGGTTTATGAGATCATCAGCTACAGAGTACTGTCATCTCTGGGCTTATAGTCTGTGTCAAATCCCCCAAATAGGACCCAAGTTAAGCTTCACAGACAAAATACGTCTGGCCAGAGGGACCTGTGGCACGAATTTAGAGGACTGAAGTCAGCTGTTGGATTGGTGGTTGGTTGGTGTTAGATATCTCACCAATGCCTCATTGATACGTTTGTACCCATTAGAACCATCAAGTGCCCTTGTAGCTTTAGCTTGAAAGATCAGGCTTCTGAGAGTTTTTGAGGCGTCGCTCCTATGTATGTAACTAGTTTGTGTGAATACCGGTGAAAATCAGCCCTGAATTAATTGATCCACTTTTAAATGTAGAAGTTGGATTTCTAAGTAATTTTGAGATGATGTTCATTGCTGATGTATTTGTAGTGCTTCATCATGTTCATGAGAATTACTGCAAATGTCTAATTTTCCCAAAAGATTGTATGCACATGCACCACGGGGACATTGATCCTTTAACCTTTTTAGCTATTATTCTTAAATTCAAGGCAAATGAGTGAAAGCTAGAAAGACTGTGGTTATTCCAGTACAGAATTCCCCAGACACACTCCTTTGGTCATGCCTGCCTGTTGCATATTGCTTTTGAAATACCAACTTACTTATTTTATTTTGTAGTCAGTGTGACAATCCTTTCCAAAGCAGAGTTTTCTTTTAGTTGACAGACTGTGACAGGCTGTAACAAGCAGTTTAAAAAATAAAATTCTGCTTCCAGGTGTATTTTGAAATGTTATAATCTATAAAACATTGCATAGTTTTGAAACTGTCTGTTTTATCCATCACCTGGACTGCTGTGCAGTATTTTGATAGCAAGGCTTTTGATAGCTAGGCTTGTGTGAATTTGCTGATGTATCCCATGGCTGGGTCGGGTGAGCGTTGTCTGTGAGGGGATACAGAACTGTAAAATTTTTTATGACAGTTCGTGGAGTGTTGCTTCTGGTGTGGTAGAAGATGCCTTTTTTGATGCAGAATATATTGAAGGATGGAGCATCTCTGGTAGATGGCTGATCTGGAGCAGAAAATGGAATACATGTGTGTGCACATGCTGATTCACAGAGGTTAGAAAATATTAATTGCTCTGAAAATAACATGTTCTTTATATATCTGTAACCTTTGGAGACATCTTAGATGCTGTTAATTTGGAAATTGGCCTGCATTTATTATTGTTGTCTTGGCTTTTGTTAGTTTTAAAATCTAGAAAGTGATTGTAATGAAGGTACCCTCCAGGCAAAAGTGTGGAGAAATTCACATATTAAAGGAGGAGTCGTCAGAGTTCTGTTTGACTTTTGACATTATTGTTGTATAGCCTATGGCATTACAAGCAGAAGGGATTTAGAGAGCTTGAAATTACTCTGTGAAAAGGGTATATTTATATATACTGAATTCTCTTTTAACTAGCATATTTTAAAGAAAGCATAATATGTTTGTAAAATTAAAATAACAGTAAAAATAACAAGAATAATGATTCCATTGCACCATAATTCCTTCGTTTGCATGATGCTTCTGATATTTAAAAAGAGACACCAATATTTAGAAACTATGTGATGAGTTCCTAAAAGATAGTTTTATTGTTTCAACAACGTTCATTATTAATCTCTCTATATACACACATGCTGAAATCTCAGTAGAAAATAAGTCAGGCACTTCTTGATCATAGTCTTATTCATAATAAGAATCTCTCTAATATACAAGATATTTTTTTAGCACTGTTTTAGGATTAATGTTTTGTAAATATCGCTACCTATATAGCATATATTAAATAGTGTAAATCAGGCTGGAGGTTTTGCACAACTAGCAGCTGGTACATCATGAGTCGCATCAAATGCTGAAGCTAAATGGTCCCAAGTATCTGAAACATATGATTATCATTCTGTAACAGTTGTGGCTAAATGGACAGAATTTTCGTGGGAGCTTTGCTCAATGAGTGACCTACAAAGACATGGGGGTTAATAAGTTTTAATGATAGATAAATGAAGGCTCGAAGTTTGAAATTTGTACTTCCCCTAGATTTTTTTCATGCTGATGTTCCACTGCCTCAAAGACAATGCAGGGTGTCTCATGATGTTGGAAACGGCTGAGTAGGGGGGATGGGGCCTCCCCTTTTGTATTCTGGTTGACTTCAGTGAAATTGTATTCCAGTGTTCAAGCGTGTAAGTGAAAGCTGTTGAGGAATTGGTTTCTCCTGAGTGCAAGAATATCTGCTCCCATTTCCTTTTCAGAAAGTTTACAAACTCAGGGACTGTAATTTATTTCCACCTTTTCCTTCTCATGGAAAAGGAAAATTTTATCTGTCTATACATAAAAATGTGTATCCATCAAAATCCTATTTTAGTATACAGGGGGGTTAGCCCAGAACGAAAGGGAAGTGAGAAGGACAATGCAGCTAGTTTCAAATACACAATAGATAATTTACTTTAAGTTTACATATGAAAATAAAACTGTAAATACAGAAACATAAAGATCATCTGATTCAGAGCAGCCTCTTCAGCTTCTTCCATGGGCTATTCCAGCACTCACTTAAAACTAAAAATGGAAGAAAAAAATTGAAGTGTCTTCCAAAGATTTGGCTCATACCTTCACAGTTCTGCAGTTGGTGGGATCTGGTCAGTTCATGTCTCAGCCTTCAGAGAAGCCGGTTCAGTGGTTGTGCCTGCAGTGCAACACATCCTCTAAAGAAGTTCCCTCTGGCAAAGGAGCTGCTGTCGTGCAGCCCGGTTGTGTGCAGCGCTGCAGTGCTCCCCTGGGGGAATGAATACAGCAGAAATGGGGTATGCCTTGGTAGGAGCCTTGCTGATGGTATGGCTAAACTGCTTGTAGCATGCAGACTGTCTCAGGTCTTTCTAAATGGTGCTGCACAGTCTGCAATGGACATGTTCTGACTGATTAGTAGCTGTAGCATAGATTCAGAATGCTGGCATCACTAAAATGAAGCTGTATCTAAACAGAAAGATTATAACAGAAGAAATCCAGAAGGCAAAATAATACATATTAAACCTTGTTTTCCAGGCTGTTGAATCGGTTTATAGTAATATGTGAGTGAGCAGGAAGGTAACAGCATCTGTTAGTAAGAAACATTTCCTTTCTTGAGTTACTGAATTAGCTATGAGAAGGTGATTAGAAATAAAATATAATGATTTCTGATAGAAATAGGTAACACTGCATGGGCTTTGAGATAAGAACTTGAGAAATGTGTAAAATAAACACAAAACTGGTTTTGTAAAGCGGGAAGATTACCATTTTCCACGTTGTGTGCCAAGATTTCTGTATTTCAAATGTTAGCAGTTGGCTTCTTTTCAAAACTGATAAATAATGATGTTTGTTGTGGAAACAATTATCCTAAAAATAATTTAGAAGGATTGTATCCCCTCTTTGTTTGTCTATAAAGACCACATTCAATTTATATATAGACAGCAAGAGCTCCACTTGCATCTATAAAACAGTTCTTAAATCATTCTAAATTATTGATGTGCACAAAGAATTCTTTCCGCTTTTGTTTGAAGTTTTATTTCTGCGGCGTTGTGCTTTCTAATTGTACTTTCAACTACTGACATCTGTTATAGCTGTTTCAAAAAGTTTCAATACTTTTCTTTTCTAATGATAGACAGTCTTTTCAAAGACAAACTGGCTTCATTTTGAGCAAGCAAAATAATTAGTTGAAAAAAGATCACTGATTTGGCCAGGGAGCTCTCCATTTTATTTTTTTTCCCCACAAGTTGCTGTTTTATATGATTCCAGCACCTACTCAACAGAAGGCTGGCCAAGAGGAATGTATCTCTGCAGTAACTCAGAAACCATAGAGCATCAGCATATGTCCTTTGCTTCCCTGAGGAAATCCAGGGCTTTATTCTACCAAAAAGAGTACCAAGAAAGTACTTCACACACTGATAGTCTCTGTATGTCTGACAGATGGAAAAGTAAGCTACTAGTCCAAAGCTGCTATTCCCAACAAAGTAGGAAAAAAGCTCAGCAATTGGAGATGAGATTAATCCTTAAAAGTCTGCTTAGAAATCCTTTTTAATATAACTAGTGGTATGAATATGTGGTGCAGCAGTAAACTTAGTTCTAATGATGTATGACATAATCATAGCCTTCTTCTCTGGCATAAAAATACAGGAGACATTTAAAATATCCCAGATAAGGAAAGCACAAGGTAAAGACATTTCCTTGTCTTTTTTTTTTTTTTTCATAGAGAATATTTCTCCCATTAAGGTAGAATAGGCTTTCAGCTTTGAAAAATACAAGTCTAGGACTCTGGTCCAGTTGGGGTACACCATAACTAACCTTTAAGCTAGAAGTTGCCTAGAATTCTTATAATAATTAATACAACGCTAGGGGATTTAATTGACCACAAGATTAAACTATTAAGGAAAAAAATTCATCCTAATTGAGAATTGAACCCCTAGCCTTTATTCATTGCTCTGCCACTTGAGTCATGAATTGGGGGTTAATTGACTGTCTAGAATCTCCCAAGGAGCAATTATTTCATATAATGGTGCTAACACATACTGTAGTAAGGCAATTTTTAATGGCATCCTTTTTTTCCTCTGGATTTAGAGAGATTTTATGAGGACAACAAGAAGAGATGCTGGACGTGGGGAAGGAAACCAAAATGTAAACAGAAAAAGGACTTGGGGTTTTCTTTCAGGTGCCGATTGATAAAGTTTGAAAACCAGAAAAGGTAGTGATGCGAGTTTGCAGTTAGAGTAAGAATAAGAAGTACCAAATTTTAGTTAAGGTACCCCCCCTCATCTCTGCAACCTGTGAGTCGCACTTAAATCTCAGCACTTGTCTGTGTTTCTGTTAAAATTCAGTAGCGGTGGCTTACAGTATGATCTCACATCACTCTGAAGTTGAAGTTTTTGAACTACACTAAATGCAGCTCAGTTTTGTTGGACAGGTGATTAATTAGTTTTAGTCTATGAATCATGTTTTGCTCTGCAGTTTAAATATTTATGGCTCCGCTCTGTGACAGTGTTGCATTCTGTGGGACAGAAGACAGTACAGAGGCAGGGATTTCCCCAGGGGCACGAGATCACCTATATCTCTCAGCCGTTTTCATCCTGGCAGCTGTGACACTGCAGACGTATTAAGGAGTAAGAGGTGTCTGCAGTGACTTGGGCAGTCCTGATCCAAAAGAGACTGTTTGAGAGGCCTTAGTTACTTACAACAACCTTGAATGCTGCTTGGGCTGGCCCAACCATCATCTGCTGCAGCATGGAGGAGGCTTACCATTAGAATTCCGAGTTTAAGTTGTTATTTAGATTTAGGAATAATTTTCTTAGGAATAAAGACTTAGAAATAATTTTACATAAACTCCTACAAAAATCATAAAAAGAAGGGGCTAGGTATACTTACACTTTTAACATTTTATATTTATTTGCTTACATGGTGATTAATAAAATTCATTACTTCATAGATGTTTCTGCTTCATTAGTGCAAATTTGCAGAACTTTTCTAATTATGAGTCTCCTTTGAAGAAGAAACAATAGAGATAATATCAAAACCTTTTAACTAAGTGAAGACTTAGTTATGGATACAGTCAGGCATTTTTATATTAAAATATATTCAGTTTTTAAGATGTTTTCATAAAGGTGCCATCTTTAGAAATACTTGAAGAAACCTTCAGAATTTAGGAGAAACTGTTTTTCGTGTGGAATTATCAAAGATAAAAGGAAATGCAGAAAAATTCAGCATCTTAAACTTACGTTTGAAAATTAGTTTTAAATCCCGTGGGCAAGGAGGACTGTGTAGGTAATTCGTGCTTAAAAATATGTAAAATCACTGTATGCTCAGCAAAGTCTGACAAGAGGTCTGAGAAGGAATAGCAGCCTATAGCATTAAGGGTGCTCAGAAATAGCCGTAGTTGAAGTACATTTTATAAACATAATTTTACTGTCGTGCTACCTACACATATTAATGTCTAAGGGACTTTTGCAATGGTACCAAAAATTCACTATGCATCTGGTAGGCGACACATCTTAGCTCTACATTGCTGTGCTCTGGGATATGAACAGTAGAGAGGGATAGTGCTTTGTAAATGTGGTGTGTAGGAGTCTAGGGGACTCCTACACAGAGTCTCTAGAACAGAGACCACCCCAGCTCCTCCAGTACCCCTCGTGCTTTCAGGCGAGGTTGCAGAGATGTGATGAATGGGTCACTTAAGGTGGACAGGAATCGCTTCTAACATAGCTCCTTGTTGCAGGGTGATGTATTGTGTTCACAGCTTAACTTCTGTTCCACTTAAAAACATATGTGCTCATATGTCTTTTGCTTACATTTGCATTCTGTTGAAATCCAGACCACCAGCCAATGTATGATCACAGCCCCATAGGTTTTTGTTAGATAGTGTAAATCAGGGCAGTCAATCGCACGGAAAGGCAAGAAGACACAAGCATGAAAGCAGTATTAGAATGTCCAGGTGACTCTATTACACATGCACCAAAGAGCTGTTATTTTAAAGGTGACTTGTAGATGTACAGACATCTACGAGTCATTTATAACTCTTGTATCTTTGGTATTACAGAAATACCAGTAATGTAATCTCTTAGACTGTCTGGTTTTACTGAAGTATTACAGGAAGCTTAAAGTGTGGAGAGAGGGCATGGCACAGACTGTCTTCAGCTGGATAAAATGTTTGAGACTAAAAAAAATTACTATTTTTTTCTTGCTTATAAACATTAGAGGTGAACAGGTAAAATAGATGTACAGAAGAAAGAGGGGTTTACAGTGTAATTCAGATTTGAGTTGGGTTTTATAGTCACTCATTTTCATCTGGTCAGTAAAATCGTGGAGTAAAGACAGGAAACACGATCTGCTATTTCTAACATGAAAAATAACCGTAGTGTTTTCTGCACGGTGAGGAAATAGTTGTCCCAGGTTCTATAATAACAGTCAAAGCTACCAAAAGCTCCCACCATCTGAGAAGGAGGATGCTCTGCTGAAGAAATAAGAAAGAGCAGCATTTCCCATTGCTTCTGCCTTGAGGAGGAAAAACCTGGACATGTTCACAGTATGAACTAAGTGACAAAAGCAGTATTTACACTCCAAGTGTGATTCCTTTTCTGTTCTCACCTAGTTTTAACTTCTCCCCTTTAAATATAATTCTGTTCCACAATTTTCTCCACCTGCTGTTTTCTAAAACTTGCACATGTCCCTGGTCCATATACACCATCATTCTTCACTTGCACTTTCTATCCACATTTTATCCTGCTCATCCAAGCTCCATCCAGCACCCAGTTTGCCTGCCTGTCTCCTTTCTTTTTCTCTTTATGTCTTTTTTCTACAGGAAAAAAAATACATCTTTACATTGACACAGAAATCGCAAAGGTCAGAAACCTTTTTACCTGTTCAGGGATTTTTATAATTTTTTTTTTTTTTGGCTTTTTTTTTTTTGTGTGTGTGTGTTTTTGTGGGGGTTTTCTGAGGGTTTTTTGCTCTTTTTTTGAAATTAATTTATTTAAAATGTATTTTAACTATGAAGAAAATATTAAAATTTATTCTTTGTAAAGAAGTACCACTCCCTAAGAAAATTTTAATGCTGTTAATGACTTCTAAGTAAGTTAAATAATTGACCTTGTGTAGTATCTCTGTCTTCAGTTGGTTCAGATCAACAAAAAAATCCAGAAGGCATCATGTGGATCGGCTCTGGCAGAAAGGAAACTGCTGCTCTCAGAAATTCTTTTTTCCAGTGCAGACCCGCAGTTCCCAGGCCTGCGGTACAATTGTCTGTTTACCTGCCTCAGCTTGATACTTGTTGGCAGTGTTTCATGGTGCACGTGCAAGTCTGGTGTGTAACCAAAGGCTACATTATCACGCCTCTTGTAGGAGTTAGTCCTGACCTTACAAGGCAGGAGAGGTATATCCCTGCCATCCCCTCCCTTCCTCACACAGTAACTGCATTGCAATATCACATCTAGTGCGAAGCTCCGGTAAAGGCTGGTTAAGAGCAGTTGCCACTGAATCATTTGGATGGACTTGACCCTGAATCAAGGTTTGTTACGTCATGGTAGAAAATGTGGATCAAATTTTCTTCTCATGTAAATTTGAAGTAACTGCTTTTGGAGTAAGTAGAAGCCCTCTATTGTTTCCTAGTAGGTTCATAAGCTACGCATTGAAGGTATTCAGCATTGCTCAAGGAGTACTTTAAATTACGTTGTAAGTATGGGCAATTCATTTCCCTTTGGAAGCTTGCCTTCAGATGGGCTTGGTCTGGCAAGCTTCTCAGTCAGTTAACAAGCAAATAAAACCCGCAACGGCTCCCTCCCTATGCTGCCATAAAGAGGTCTATTCTGGAAGTTATGTGGAGCTGTGGAAAGCTGTTGATCTGCCTCGAGCATGTCCTTGCGTGCAGCAGTAGCCTTCACCTTTCTTTCACTGTTACGGGGGGGTGGTAACTGATAGTGATGAACGCGATTTCCTAGGCGTAGTACATTCAGATTTTTATTATGATATCACCAGGACGTATGTTTGTGGAAGGAAGATATATATATATATATATATATATATATATATATATATATATATGTCTATGTTTAGCTTCAGAATATCAACTCCTTAAAAATAGTATATTACCTGCATGAAACTGAAAATATGGGTGCCACAGTGTGCAGGAATTGGGCTCGGCTTTGCTTACAAATCAGCTTGATGATGAGGCTGGAAAAGTTATATTTTCACTGCTTTCACATACTGAATTTATTAGCTTCTTGAAATTGATTTTGGATGCCTTTCATTTGCCATTGGGCTGAAGTCAAAAGCAAAACGATGATATACCACGTTTTGCTCACTCATCTTTTTATTGCCCAACTATTGTTATTGAGTAAAAGACATTCATTGTATTTCCCAAAGGAGGCAGAAAGCACATTTCATTTCCTTTTTAATTGACAAAAGTTTAACTCAATTGTTAGTTAAAGTCCTGCAATCCTCAACTTCAATATCCCAATGGCAGTTATAAGGGGGTAGAGGGAATGGGGACTGGGATTCCGTTTAGATCAGGGATGAGAGCAGAGGCCAGAAGGGCTGTCAAACTTCGTACTGTGTTATTTGCTTGGAAGGAATAGTGTGAAGTTAATATCGATGCAGCACTATGAAAGTGTTCAAGTAGTTATCTCTGGGAAGGTAATGTGAACTCAGCAGTATCATTGCTTTGATCTTTGGTTAAAGTCTTACAAAACTAGATTGCTGTTTGATTGACAACCTTATCAGAGAGTGAATGAAGACTGACACTCTAATATTGAAAACGCAGCGTTTACAAAACTTAAAGCCCGAGTTTTCTCATGACACTGCTGCTTTTGTGGAAGACTGAATTTCACATTTATTTTTAAATAAGTGTATACCTTGCTGTGTGCAGCTAAAACTTATCATTCTAGACTGCTGGCTCACAAATACTTCTTACCCTAATAATTTGATGCAGATGTGTTTATAGCAACAGTACTGTCATAATGTATTTGAAGAAGTAGGAGTTACTGTTTGAAGGCTTGAGCATGGTGGTATTTATCACAACTCAATAGCAAATAATGATTGATCCAACACGTGAGTGATTGATGCAGAGGTGGCAGGCTGCAGCTTGATTTGGGTAGTGTATCTGGCAGTTTCTGAGTGGGTCTGGTACAAGGGCCAAAGGGTTTCCACTATATAATCCTGGCTTGAGGGCTTGTCTTCAGCTATTGTTTATTCCTTGACTTGTCCCCTTAATACCATCAAATGAACAGAAGGGAGTTAGTCCCTACTAACTCCTTACTAAAGGGAGTTATTTTGTGGAGTAGACTTTTCCTTTCATGCCAGTAATCTGCTTAAATACCAGCCCTTTTCCAGTCATACTGTACTTCTTTGTAACCAGTTTTGAATGTCCTGAGTTTGAAGTGTACCTTACCTTCTCTACCACTTGATCAGATATTTCAGGCAGACCTGGGCAGCCAGGAGCTGCTTGACAAGATGACCTCCAGAGGTTGCTTCCAGCCTGAACCATTCCATGATTCTGGTCATCTCCCAGATGATGTTCTGTTTTCATGACAGCCTGATGCAGTGACTTCCCAGCAATCTTGCCTTTCTGCTTTGGGAAGTCTCTGCCATAGTCACACCAGTATGGTTGCTTCCAGCCCTGCTGGTTGGCACCCACGCAGGCTGTTCTCCCACCAGAGTGAAGCCTTCAGATGTCACCTACCCATTCTCTCCATCAAAGGCTGCACTTTGTGTACTTTTCCATACTATCCTCAATTTCTTCATTAAGCTGGACAAGATAATATATTCTGTTCAGCTAGCAAAAAAAAAAGGGAAGAAAAAGCGGGTGGGAAGGCCTTAAGTCCCACTCCTAGTTTTGTGAGAAATGACGTTAACTGCCACAATTTAAGTAATGTGTAAGAATAAACAGATTGTGTCTGTTTCCACATTAAAATACCTTAAGGAAGGAAATGTCTCCCCAAAATACCAAGCTTGTATCAGCCAGAGGTGTTAGTGAACAGACTCTTATTTATATGAGGCAGTTTAAATACAGGCATCCAGGAGATTTTCACAGAAGGGGCTGAGTTGCTGTGCTGTAGGGTGTGGGAACTTCTTCAGTTGGCTTAACCGTCAAAGCCAGTGTTTTCTGAGACTACATCAGCAATTCTTCGTGACCTTCTGATTCGCAGTTTACTTCAGTATTGCTAAATTCTGAGTGCAGTTATTTCCTTACCTCTTAGGTGATATGTCTTACATGAGTGTGTGTGCGTAGCAGTGTCTATAGAAATATGCACAAACACTTCACACTGATATGTATGCAGTACAGTATCGTATCTTTACTAAAGTATCCTTTATGAAAAACTATTAATTAAAAGTCAAAATTAAAGCCACTTTCATCAGCAGTGCAGCTTTGCTGAATAAACCTTACATTTGACCATATTTTCAAAGGGACATGTACAAGTCAGGAGAATTGTTACCATTTTATCATTTGAAGTCTGGAATGAGTGATTTCAGAATGAAAAGCATATGTAGCTATGCTGATCATGCAGAATAAAATATTTTCAAGCCCCACATTTATATCAGGACATTTTTTACTGTGTGGAAAATGCATGTCCACAAAAAATAATGATCACCTAAATTTTGCTGTAAACATTAAAAAAAAAAAATATATATATATATATATATGAAATTCCTTGGGAAATGTCTCCTTCTGTATTGCAACACAAATGGTAAGAAGAATCTTGCTTGCAAGCCAATGAGTGTTTTTAAAAAGTTTTCAAAATTGCACTGAATAATAGTTAGCATACAAAAATTGGGATGTTTTGTATTTTATAACAAGCAGTTTAATATTTTCTAAGCTATGACAAATTTCTCCCTAGGTAATTTTTAATGTAATAATAGGATTAGTTTAGCTGTCCCTAATTTTGGCATTTTTTATGTACGTAGGCACTGGAGGTATATTAGGAATACTCTGAGTCATTCTACTTCTGTCTTATTTCTTTCTTTAGTCTTTAGAGGCCTCTGTGGACATGAATGAAGGCTGTTGCTGTTGAAGGCTTTGTTCTGTCTTTTTTCTCCTTTTTCCCCCTGCATGTATACGTGTGTGTACATGACACATAACGTAGATATCTAGGAACCAATTCTGTTGCTATGATTTTCATAAAGCATTTCTGGAGCTTGTTGTATTTCGATTAAAGATTTACAGACCTCCTTTTGCCTCAAACCTCATTTTTAAAGGCCAGAAGAGAAAAGAAACCCCAGACCGTAAACATGTTAAATGAAATATCCATAGTACCTTCAGTTAATGGTATTTCCTTAAGGCGGGTAAGTTACTGAGCCCCCTTTTAAAACAAGAGTGTTAATTTACTGTTTCCTTTCATCTGTTGAAATAATTACTTTTCTTTTTTGCCTTCAATAGTTTGTTCTGGTCGTTAACATTTCTGTAAAATTAAGTTTGAAAGGTGCTTTTAATGTTCAGATAGACTGCAGTGCACATTTGACTGTTAAAATCAACCTACTTAAGGCAGAACTAATGTTTAACACTCACAGCTATTTGAAGTAGTTCACTGCCCAGTTTAATGGTGCTGCCAAGGGCAATGGTCACATTACTTGCTATTATATTTTGGGGGGTTTGTTATGCTGACAATAAAGACAGTCTATGATATTTCTGTAAACATTGGCTTAGATCTTAAAGACATCATTTTTCTACTAACAAGCTATAAACTGTAATTTCTAAGGGAGCAGTGGGCAAGAGCACTAACTCCTGCTCTTGGCCACGCACTCCATTTAGGTGTTGTCATTGCATGCTGCAGCATTAGTGTTGAATGACTTTTTCTGCAAACTCTGTTGAAAAAGACAAAATCAAACTGTACAAAAATCATGGTGATGGTCAGCTGTAGTGGGAGAAGTGATCTCATATCCTGGGAATTGGATTTTTCATTCTGTATGGTATCCAGAGAGTTCTAAGACATCTGCACAGGTAGTGGAGAGCGACCCTGGGTAGCCCAGCCTGTCTTGGATACTGGGGGCAGGAGGTGGGACCTTCCCCATGGCTGATTTCACTTTGAGCCATTCTGCTACCAGCCCTTCCTCAATCTGTGGTTCTTAGAATGTAGGTCAAATAAGATTGTTTATGGGAGTCTTTAAGCAAGTAGTACATGCAAAAATTTAACTAGTCCTTTGTGCAGTGGAGTTAATGGAAACTTTGTCGAGTCTTCAACAAGTCCAGTGGGAAATGTATAGCATAGGACTGCTCCACGTAACCCCCACCTGAATGAGTGAACAGAGCATGTACATCATATCTATTCCTGTGTGAGGTCATGGATTTATAACAAAACAGCTGTTTTTTTCTTTTTTGATAAGCAGAGAGGACAGAGAATTTAAAGATTAAACAATACATCTTCTTATTATATATATTTACTAAATAGTAAGATTTTCCCCTTGGCTAGTCTAGTGCAATTTTACAAGCTTCAACAATGCTGAATGGATGTTATTGAGAAGTGAATTTGGCTCATTCTTTTTATGCTTTTAACAAATACCCAAGGGAAAGGCAGTTGTTCAAGGAAAATGAAATACAAATAAACATAGAATTTATTCTCAGTAGGCATTCTGGGGAACTTGGAGCTTGAGTTTTATGCCATGGGTTTTTTTCTGTTTCTTGCAAGCAAGTCTAAAATATTCATATAAGCTGTCAGTTCTCTAAAGTGAATTCATCCTTTTTAAAAAATAAAGCAAAATATATATTCAGTGGATAGAAGTGGAACAATGTGAAACATAACAAATGACATTTCTGCTCTGAAGTACATCATTGTAATGGACTGTATTATTCTGGACTGTGGATACAAATGATTTTTTTTATTTCACAGCATCCTGTAACAATTCTTAAGACATGATCATGCACAAAACATAATTTGTAATTATAGCAGTTTGCCGTTTTCATCTGCTCCATGCTTATTTCTCATTTGATTGATAATCCGTGTACTTCAAACTAATGAAGGTTCTTCATGCTGCCACTTAGTAGACATTACCCATTTTTATAACCTAAATTTCAGGGTATGGTTGGCATTTTTTGTTTGAAGTAAAAGGAGAAAAAACTAGTTTCTTCACAGTGCATTTTTGCACATAGATTGCTGGGGTCCTACAGAGAAAAACAGAAAGTGAGAATGTTCATGGTATAAAGAAATTCAGACTATGGATTTAATTTCAGATTAATCATTGCCCAGACTCTCAAATAGTCCTCCAAAAAAATCTGTGATTCCCCGAGGAGTGTCCTGTGGAGGGCCAGAGGCACTTTTTTGTGGATCTACAGTTATTTTGATTACCAATTACTTAATTTCTGTGTTCTTATTTCTGACTTTGAAATAAACTAATTGCACAGTCTCACAGGTGTTGGTTTAAACAAGTCATACGAAGAGACTTTGTGGTTCTAGACCTAATATCCAACTTAGATACCTTTGGCAGAAGCAATGTCAGTATTTAAGGCATTATTTACTGCTAGATTTAAGGAAGTATTTATTACGAGGGGGTATAAATCCAGACTTTATACCTCAAAAAACAAGAACATATTTTACTGTTTGAGAATGACTGAGCTTGAAGGTTCCAGAGTACCTGAACAGAGATTGGCTCTTGAAAAACGTGTGTTTTATTTCATTTCTTAGCAGATATGTGGGAAAATACCTTTCCAGGTAAGGTTTATGCTTCATT
Source organism: Lathamus discolor (assembly GCF_037157495.1). Taxonomy (NCBI): domain Eukaryota; kingdom Metazoa; phylum Chordata; class Aves; order Psittaciformes; family Psittacidae; genus Lathamus; species Lathamus discolor. Next base: position 16,598,646 of record NC_088892.1, read on the forward strand.
AATACTTTGATCCACTGCTTGGTTTTCATCAGCTGCAGACTTGCATGTTTGCATAAACCTCCCAGAAATAGCTTTTCACCTTGGGTTGTGGTAACCTTAGTGAAAACTTCAGAGCAAAAATGGCAACGTGTACAGCATCAATACCTTTTAGAATTTTACAAAACTAGTTGATTAAATCTGATTTTAAATACTACTTTCTGTCTAGAGCCCTGTCTTCTTAATAATCAATTAAGACTTTGTTTCACTGTGTTTATTCAGCGTGTATAAAGCACTACTTGACATGTATTAGACCTTACATAGTAGTACACAGCTGTGGCCCATCCAGCATTTTCCAAATGAGTTTGCACAAGGAATAAAAGATTGCCATCTGAGCAACACTGGAGGGAGACAAGAGCAGACAAAAGGCAGTTAAGCGCTACAAAAAAAAGAAAAGACCTTGTTGAGATAGAAATTTCTGAGCAAATGCCTCAATTTCACAGGGAGATACTGTAGCAGGCAATGTACATTGATTTTAGCACATGAAGTACATTGCTTTGGGGATTCATTAAGCTTCATTTTGTGCACTACCATGAATGGGTATGTCAGCTACTCTCTCAAGTAATGCACAGTTTCAAAGCAAGAAGGTA